>NC_136799.1:1939403-1987543 GCF_951216825.1 Electrona antarctica | reverse complement strand
AGTCCAAACAAACCCCCCGTCCACTTACATTGAGCTCAATTTCCCAGAAGCCCTAGCAGTCCAGATGACTTGATTTCCGGTTTCGTCATCATAACGCGACGGCCTCGTCATCAGGTCCCGGATAAATCCGCTGTTTCTTTTTAATTCTTTTAAAACGGCGAATTAAACGCATTAAACAAATGTCGGGTATAGCGTTTTACGCGCGGTGGAACACTGGATTAAACAATTAGCGGCCGTCAAACTGTTAAGAGCGTCTGATAAATGCCTAAATTGTAAATTGTAATGTGACACATTGTGAGCTTGTAAATCTGCACATAGATCTGAATACTTGAAATGGGACATTCTGCATAATGACTACTTGGTACTTTATGTGCATTCGAGTACTTTTTTTTCCCACCAGTGGGAAGTCGGGGGGAGTGTGCGGCTCCGACAAGGCAATTAAACGCACCTTGGGCTTGATGGCTTTCTAATTGGAGGCTGATCACATCGGAGGTGCGCTGGATTACGCCGCGGCTTAATGAACGAGACACACGGAGCGTGGCAGATTAGTGCCGTTCCACCTGGCACCCCCCTGTGCGTGTGCGTGTGTGCGTGTGTGTGTGTGTGTGGTGAGAGAGAGAGAGAGAGAGAGAGAGAGAGAGAGAGAGAGAGAGAGGCGGGGGGTGGGAGAGAAACGAAGAGCTTTCATGAAAAAAGCACACAGTAGCATGTGTGTGTGCGTGTGCGTGTGTGTGCGCGTGCGTGTGTGCGCGTGCGTGTGCGTGTGTGTGCGCGTGCGTGCGTGTGCGTGCGTGCGTGTGTGCGCGTGCGTGTGTGCGCGTGCGTGTGTGTGTGTGTGTGTGCGTGCGCGTGTGCGTGCGCGTGTGCGTGTGCGTGCGCTGTGCGCGTGCGTGTGCGTGCACGTGCGCGTGCGCGTGCGTGTGCGTGTGCGTGCGCGCAGTGTATGGAATTGGCAGTGTGCCTGTACAGTATACATTAAAGGGCCACTTCACCCATTTTGCAACCAGATCTTATTTTAATGATGTTTGGGAGACAATTAAGGGGTAATATGTGTTTTTAGATCTTTTTTTTTGTATTTCAAAGTGTCCGTGATGTCATGGACACCGGTCTCACCTTCCTTCCTGGACTACAATTACCACAATGCTTTGGTTCACTCTCGGAGAGGGAGAGGGCTGTCAACTTGTAGTCCAGGAAGAAAGGGAGACCATGCAGTGTCCATAGCCAAATTCCAATACGGCAACTTTGTGTTGCGGTACTTTGTGGTGGAACAATACAGTGTCACACCGCTGGGTCACTGGAACTCCCAACCCAGAGCCGTACAGTCTACAGCAGGGGGTTTCAACCCGTGGGTCGCGACCCCTCGGGGGGTCGCCAAATTATTTTAGGGGGTCCCCAAATTATTAAAAAAAAAAAAAAAAAAAAATGTTTTTTTTTTTTTTTTTTAACAATGCTTAAAACACCAAAAGGGGTTCCCGCCCAAAATGGGTTAAGGTTATTGTAGCAGTCAATTTATATTGGGTGTCGGGAGGGGGCGGGGGTCCCGAGACATTGCCAAAGCATTTCCGGGGGTCCCCGGCCAAAAACGTTGAGAACCCCTGGTCTACAGAATAGACAATTCATCATTTTGTGCATATGTGACCGAGGCCAATGTGTATGGTAACATGTGCAAGGCTATTTATTCCTGAAATTGAAATAGTGAATAAGCGCCAGGATGCGCAAACTTATGTATGTTATATGAATGTGAAGGCATTCCTGACCTGCCCGCAGCCCGCGTTCCTATTTGCTCGTATAAATCTTTAAAGCTTTTGAGGCAGATGAAGTGCGCACAATATAGCCTACTTTTATTATCACACAAAAAGCCAGTGGCTTGTTGTGGTCCTTTTCATTTTCACATATAGGCTATAGATAGGCTACTTTATCATTCACATATAGGCTATAGATAGGCTACTTTATCATTCTGAAGCACATATAGGCTATAGATAGGCTACTTTATCATTCTGAAGCACATATAGGCTATAGATAGGCTACTTTATCATTCTGAAGCACATATAGGCTATAGATAGGCTACTTTATCATTCTGAAGCACATATAGGCTATAGATAGGCTACTTTATCATTCTGAAGCTCTATTCATTCAGCGAAAATGTGTCTCTTCAACAAACGGCAACGCTTTTTTTTTTTTTTTTTTTAGATATTTTTTGCGGCTTACGCCTTTTATTGGTTTTTGAAGGGACAGACAGTAGGCTGACAGGAAACGGGAGAGAGATGGGGGAAGACATGCAGTAAAGGCCGTGTCGGGCTCGGGAGTCGAACCCGCGGCACACTGCGACTGGATTACCAGTCGAGTGCCCAGACGGTTACGCCACCGCAACGCTTTTTATTAATTTAATGTGTGTGCGTGCATGAGTCAGTGGTGGATTTGGGGGGGGGGGGGGGGGGTGCATCGGGTTTCAAGCAGTGTTTTCTGTGCCACATGGTGGACGGGGAGGACTTATGTCACTAGAGAAGGAAAAAAACATGTACACGTGATGCGGAAATCCGCCGCGAGGAGACAACATACCCCACCGAGCCTGCACCTGATGTTGTACACTCGCTCTATGCCGTCTCGGAGAGCCCGCTCGGCTCCTCCACTCGACTCCACTCGCCTCCTCGATGGAGCACATTAACAATTGGAACGTTAACCATTTTCGGGTCAAGCTGGAATGACCCAGAGTGACCGAGTGGGAGTGAGCGAGTGGCCGAGATTTTGGGTATTGGAATTTGGCTCATGACATCATGGACACTTTGAAATACTACAATATCTTAAAAACACGAATTACCCACATAGAACCCCCAGGAAAGAGTTTCTCGTCTCCCAACTTACTTAGACTTAGTTCCAACGGTTCCTATTGGAACATTTGACGACGAATCCTCTCCATTTACTCCAGTCACACACACACACACACACACACACACACACACACACACACACACACACACACACACACACACACACACACACACACACACACACACACACACACACACACACACACACACACACACACACACACACACACACACACACACACACGGTTACAGTGGATGATGCAATGAGTCATTCCAGGTGAAGAGTCTGGGGAGTGGCAGACAAACAGAGCTGATTGCGAGAAGACCTTTTGACATGAAACGGTCGGGTAAACACATCGTGTTACCGAATGATAGGCCCAATAATTAAGGCTGGGTTTTCTCTGTCCGCTGAAGCAGAGCAGAGTCTGTCCACTCCGCGGCGACGCGCTGCAGACGCCTGTCTGACCTGCTGGAACCTTAAACCATTCTGGGCGGGAACCCCTTTGTGTTTTAAGCATTATGTTATACTTTAGCTATTGAAAAAATAGCAGATCTACAAGCTCATAGCGCGGCACCGAGCTTGTAGGTCTGCTATTTTTGAAAAATCGTGAAAATGTAGTGCAAATCTTTGAATATATATTCTTTCAGAGCGAATGTTTTTAACCTCAAATCTTTGCTTCTGGGGGGGTCCCTGGAACAACATATTTTCAGATGGCGGTCGTCGGCCGATTACATATATTTTTGGGGCTCCTTGACATGAACATGTTTGAGACCCACTGACATAGAAACATGAGGTTTTTCAGAAAACTGTCAGGATTTAGAAGACATTTGTAGAATCGTTCCCAGGTCTAAATGGGTTAATTAGTTGGCAATCAACTGGCGACGCCCGCCGCTCACCCCACCGCTGTTTCAGAGAGAGAGAGAGAGAGAGAGAGAGAGAGAGAGAGAGAGAGAGAGAGAGAGACAGAGATCGTGCAAATGTTTACATCCAAATTAATGCAAAAACATTGAAATACTGCTGTCAACTTTCAAAAGTATAAAGCGAGCTCTGTTTACACGTTTATTTTATTGTTTCATCTTGGTTGTTTTGTTCCACTTTTGCTTTGGCAATGTAAATGTATATGTTTTCTCATGCCAATAAAGCTGAATTGAATTGAATTGAATAGAATTGAATTGAATTGAGAGAGAGAGAGAGAGAGAGAGAGATTGACTGAAATGAGGGGGGTCAGATCAACATTTGGAATGAATTCTGTACTGCTGCCATATATGGAGCGTGTCTTGAGTGTACAGGGTTTGATGAGGTCAGATCAACAAGCGTTGCTGGCCGGCTCCATATATGCAGATCTAGGTGATGATCCAGTCTTCTCCATGTATGGTTATCCAAGGTTAGATCAGGTCAGGTGTCGTGATCTTCATATATGGATATGGCCATATATGGTCACGCGTGTCACGAGGCGTGATGTCATGAGGCCTGACCATATATGGAGGCGTTAAGGGTCTCCATTATGTCACGAGGTCAGATCCATATATGGAGATCTAAGGGTCTCCATGACGTCACGTGATGTCACAAGGCATGATGGATTGGCAGCCATATATGGTGGTGTGACGGACGCGAGACACAGGATTTCATAGTGAATGTGACCTTTGGTCACAATTAATAAGGTCATGGTTGACGACGTGGGAGCTCCATAAATGGAGCCTCCTGAATCATTTGAATGTGACGTCACACTGACGACGTTAGGTTTGGAGACAGTATTGGCCGACACATTTTGATCGCAGCCAATATTCCTTCCTCCAGAGGGCAACTTGTTCCATGCATGGCTTTACGAATCCTCTAGCGTGCAAGTTGTTCGCATGCACGGCTTTACGGACGGCTCTGAAAAGCTTGTCCTTGCGGGGGAGCAGCGTTTCAACGTCCACGCTGCCGGGGATAAGCTCTGCTCCCTCGTTCACCTCAGCCTCCATGCCGAGGCCTGAACACAGCGCCGCCGCCGCCGCCGCTGCTGCTGGGAGCGTTGGCGTTAGGCCTGCGAGACACTACGCCCGCGCTGCAACAACAATGAGGACAAAGACGAAGCGAGTCCCCGAGAGCCAGCTCAGCGATCTGCCCGCGACGGCGCTGAAGGAGGAATACGCGGCCGTTCCCCTCGCCCAAACGGCCGGCGGCGTCGTCCGGAGGCTGCTCACGTTGGAGCTGGCGAGCCACGGCGAGAAGCTCCGACTGAAGAGGGAGCAGCTGATCGCCAGCGCCCAGACGGACGACGGACGAAGCGACCGCCGCGGCTCGCCGCAGGCCAAGGTGGCCGTTCTCACGGCGAGGATCAGGAACTACCGAGAGCACCTGGAGAAGCACGCCAAGGACATGGCCAACAAGAGACGCATGCTCATGGCCGTCGACCGCAGGACGAAGATCCTGAAGAACCTCCGGTCGGTCGACTACGACGCCTTTGAGGGCGTGTGCCGACAGCTGGGCATCGCCTACACCTTCCCCCCGGAGTACTACAGGCACGCCAGTCGCCGCTGGCTGGCCAAGAAGGCTCTCTGCATCAAAGTGTTCCAGGAGGTGCAGAGACAAAAAGCCGAAAAGAAGTTGAATATGAAGAGGCCGGGCGCGGCGGCGCAGTTGGTAGCCCCGTCACCTCACAGCTAGAAGGGCCCGGGTTCGATTCCCGCCGGGGATGCTGTGGGCGCTGCATGGGGGCCTATAGGTGGCGTTGCTGAAAGGGCCTTTCTGTGTGGAGTTTGCATTTTCTCCCTGTGGCCCCTAGGGTATATACTAAAAAAGCTGCAGTAATCCTGGTCTCTATACTGCCTCCCCCTGGCCAGCCGGGGCGCCTGATGGAGGGGAAAGGAACTGGTTGGAATAATGTGTTCCTTCCACGCGCTCCGTCCAACTACCCTGGTATTAAAAAAAAAAAAAAAGCTTGATCTGCTATTTTCAAAAGATTTGTATACATTTTGAAATGGGACATTGTGCATAGTGAGTATACTTTCTACTTGTGTTGGACTTTTACTCGTATTTAACTGAGTAGTTCCACAGTGTTGATACTTTACTTTATGAGTATAAAAGTGTTGAGTAGTTGTTCCAGCGCTGCATAAACAGCGAGGCCGTGAGAGTCACACAGGTCGACGGTTTCATTAACCTCCATTTAAACAGACAGGTCGCGTATAATTAACAACACATTTCTAATTTACACCGGACCACGGCTGCTCTCCACACATACACAATCATATAGCATTTAAATATTAAATACGAGGCATTTTTTAACCCATTCTGGACGGGAACCCCTTTGTGTTTTAAGCAGTATGTTATACTTTAGCTATTGAAAAATAGCAGATCTACAGATCTTGAGTGAGGAGTCTGCTATAAACACAACATGAGATCACAACACTGTATGTGTGTGTGTGTGTGTGTGTGTGTGTGTGTGTGTGTGTGTGTGTGTGTGTGTGTGTGTGGTTGCGACTGTGTCGCCCGTGTGATTATATGAAGAGCGTCTTCAAATACATAGTAAAGTAAAAGTACAAGTAGTACAAGTAAAGTAAAGTAAAGTAAAGTAAAGTACAACTACCTCAAAACTGTACTTAAGTACAGTACTTAAGTAAATGTACCACTGCCTGTGGTAAAGTGTGCTCGGGCAGTCAGCTGTGCCCTGCTAGTAGTTAAATAGGGAGAAGTAGCATATTCTTTTGTTCTATATATCTTTTGTTCTATTGTGTGTAATTATTAGACATAATGGACATATTTTCTATAGATTTCTATACATGCTTTGTGTGCTGTTGTCTATAGTATGTACAAAAGAAATCTATTCAGACTCATGTATAAACAAGACTCTTTAGAAATCTTTAGAGAACAGGGGGTTCCTTTTGTGTGTATTTGTGTGTTTTTTGTGCACTGTTTGTGCATGTGTTTATGGTGTACACTTTCTGTTAATGTGTGACCCTCTCCTGCAGAGAGTGGGATGCTAGAACCGTCTCATGCCTTTTTGTCTCTATTGACAAAAGGCCCTCATTAGGATGTCATTGAATGGTAATGTCTGTCTGGCTGAGTGAGTGAGTGAGTGATCCTATGGAAAGAGGGTCTTTTCTTTTGTGTTATTATTGTGTACACTTTCTGTTAAAGTGTAACCATGTCATGCCTTTTTTTGTCTCTATTGACAAAACAGCCACTCATATGGACTTGTGACGACTCAAAGCCATTGAATTGTAATGTCTGTCTGGCTGAGTGAGTGAGTGTGCGTGCGTGCGTGCATTAATTGCATGGACTGTTCCCCATGGATTCAGTCTGTCTGTCTGTGTGTGAGAGATGTAAAGGAGCCATAAGCCTTTGGAAGTAGGGTCTTTCTTTTGTTGTATTACCAATAATAGCCAAGTACAGGTTTTTGTGTTCACTTTCTGTTAAAGTGTAACCATGTCTATTGACAAAAAAGCCACTCATTTGTACTTGTGACAACTCAAAGCCATTTAATTGTAATGGATAGGTCTGGCTGAGTGTGCGTGCTTGCGTGCGTGCATTAATTATAAGGACTGTTCCCCACTTTAGGGGCTCAGTCTGTCTGCCTGTGTCTCACTCGTAAAAACTTTGGGTACAGTGTGTGTGTGTGTGTGTGTGTGTGTGTGTGTGTGTGTGTGTGTGTGTGTGTGTGTGTGTGTGTGTGTGTGTGTGTGTGTGTGTGTGAGAGATGTAAAGGCCAATCTATAGAAAAAGGGGGCTTTCATTGTAATTCATGAACAAAAGCCTTTTGTTATGGATTGGTGACTGCTTAGAACTAATGGACCCTAAATGTGTTAGATCTCTCTCTCTCTCTCTCTCTCTGTGAGCATGTGTTGCGTGCATGCATGTTTTAGGGTGGTTGGTTTATCCAGTAACTTTAGAAATATAATATATATAATATAATATTATATATTTATTCCATGGTTAGGCAACAGTGTTAAAACGGTGTTCACCCATAACTCTGAGACATCCTGTGACATAACAGCTGTAACTAGTACTAAAAGTAAAACATTTCGTAAAATACATATAGGGCATGCATGTTTAAAAGTATAATTGACATGATTATGGGCATGTCTTTTAGGCCACTAGATTTTAGTTAAACAGAACTGTCAAACATTCATGTTTTGACACACTGCAAATAATTACAGTAACTGATGGTCTGCTAACATTTACACATTTTAACCAAATACATGCGTACATGCGTACATACATTTACACATTTTAACCAAATACATGCGTACATGCATACATACGTACATACATACATACATACATACATGCATACACGTGTATGCTATTATTATTGTCTTTTTTGCTTGATTTTATATGACTGGACATGACTATATTATATACCAAGCACCAACATGATGTTTGGTACATTTATTCAGTACATAAGTCTAACCATTAATCACTGATACCATTTTTTTCTTATGTTTTAAAGTTACTAAAGTATGTAGAAGTATGAAGAAAATGTGTTAGACACACTTTTAAAAATGATTCAAAAGTAGCAGATCTACATTCTCCAAAGCATCACGATTCATAGCCATTGTTTTATAGAATGCAATGGCAAATTATATTGAATACACACCATACAATTGCATCACCTAGACCATTCTGCATTATGCTGTATTCTAATGCAATAAGCTGAGCAGAGACCGTTTTTGTTTTCTCTAGTTCTCTATTTTCTCAGCGACTTGCAAAAGTCACTGAGTCAAGTTTTTTAAAACTGTAGTGTTTATGATAAGTTTATGATATAAATATGCTCACGTAAACAAGTTGAATCATACAACTAGAATCATTATACAAGCTTTATAACATCAGGTGTGTTTTTAACACATTTTGTAAGCCTATGCATACATGCAAATCTACAGTATCATACATATTTTATTCTTACATGTCCCCCGTAGTCCATACTCATACTCCATACACCATACAAACTTAGCTGTAACATTATTCCATTTCTTAATATCTGACAATGTTCATTTCAAATTAAATTAATTTGAAAAATCTATATCCATTATGACAAACCATTAGTATATATTAGTGGTGTCAAAAAATATCGATATGAATCGATAATCGATTTTAACATTAACGATACGACTACATCGATGCACGTGTGTCTGGATCGGTCAAATTAGCGTCTGGATCGGACGTTGGATCGATCCTAAAGTTGTGAATCGATATAATTCAACTAACTGCGGGAAAAACACAGATGTACAAGCCCACAGCGCTGTGCATTGCGACGGGTAGATAACTTGTAGATCTGCTACTTCCAGCGCAGGAAGGGCGCATGCTTATGACGCTCTTTAACTTTGCACCAGCGACAGTCACAACACACGAGCAGCAGACGGGGTGCACAGGCAGATCCGACACAACTTTATTGCACACATCTGTGCTTTCATCCACGCTTCCATAGCCTTTTAAATCTTATTTCCCATCCACGGGCACAAGCAGTGATATCAACAGCTTCCACCCGATCTGTGGTGGTGTTCTGTTGTCTGACGAGGGAAGCTACTAGCTAGTAGCTAGCATGGGAGCTAACGTTAGTTTAACTTCCATATAGTTAGAAGGAGTCCTCCTTAATAACACTATACTTTCCATCCGTTCCCCAACCCCTCACACTCGCTGCTGCGTTTACACGGGCAGACACAAAGACGAATGGGAATATCATTTGGAGCTTTAACAATGAATGATAGACTGTATCGTTGCGTCTGCCCGTGTTTAATGGTCAGGGTTTCACTGTCCACAGCAGGCAGTCAGACCTGTCAAACTATGCACTTCCAAAACTCAGAGACATGCCACCACCTATAAATTCAAACCCACCTCTGGAATATTGCTATAGCTTTCATTTATTTTATTCCATAGTCTTAGTTTTTCTCTAATAAAGTTGTTTTTATTTGTTTTCTCATGTTCCCCTTGAAAGGTGTCTTTAAGTACTCAGAGAAGCATATAAATAATATTATTATCACTATTATTATTACTACTTGTTTTATTGCCTATGCTTATGTAGTCACTATTCATTGATTCACTCATATCCAAATCCATTTGAAAAAAAAGCTCACTGCTCAGGTCAAATAGGCCTATTGATATGCGATTAAAATGTGATTAATTGAGATTAATTAATCAATCACAACGCCTCCAATTAATTAGATGTTTTTTAATTAAGTCCCAACCCTATTCTTTATAGATCTAGCTTCAAATAAAAAATCTATAGAAGGTTAAATGTGTCAGATCGCAACGTATCGTATCGAATCGAATCGCATCGCATCAAATTCCATGAAGTTCCACAAAATCGAAATCGTATCGATTTGGACTGAATCGAATCGAATCGAATCGTTCTGTATATAAAATGTATCGACCCCGAATCGCATCGTAGCCCATGCGTATCGATACGTATCGAATCGTCTTGTAAGGGAGAGATGCACACCCCTAGTATATATATATATTTAGGCTATTGTATGATCTGTCAGTGGTCAGGGGTGGATTAACCCAAGCATTATATGTGAACGGTGTGCAACAGGGCCTACAGTAATTAGGCAACTACTGCTAGAAAAGCCATATGCTAGAAATGTTCTCACAATGATTGGTATAGCCTAATTGTATTTGTAGTAGTGTTATGATTAGGCCTAATGATCCAATCCTTGTAGGTAGATCGGTAGCGAGACAAGTTTTATGCCTCCTGGTAAAAGTTATACTCCCATTGTAAAGAAACTGTGATACGCACACATGCTATGGTAGAATATCAGCATGTGAATGCTCTTGCATAAGATGGTTAATTACTAAACTAGTGTTTTTTTCTAGGACATTACAGTAGACCTAACTAATTTCACTTGTAGAAATTCATGAAGAATAAGCCTATAGCCTTTTACTAAAGAACAGGCAATATTTTTGAAATAAGGACTCAATATGCCCCATGGCAAGGCATATGACTCAACAAGTTACATTTAGACAGTTTATGCTCAAGAGACAATCTTATTATGATATTGTGTTATACAGTAGGCATGGTGAATATTACCGTTTTGTCTGTATCGTTGAACATAGGTAGTATACCAGCAAGTATAACATAGCATCAGCATGACTACCAGTTATTCAATGCAACCTATTTTCATCTAACTATGCAAACACTAATCACTCACACAAATCACAAATCAAAACTCACAATACCAACTACAAAACCATTAAAAACATCTATACCATACACCCTACATTACGAGAATGCAAAACATGAAACAAAAACATGCAAATACAGAACAGAATGTTCTGTTACAACCAATGTATCAAAAGAAATTGATACAGATCCTATACAGATCCAAGAAAAAACAAAAAACTATACCTGCAATCAACACAATGGACCAATACCAGATCACCGAAACATAAGTTCATCACAAATGTATAGTGACACCTACAGTATCATCAATAAGGCACTAAAATCAACACCATACAATACATCACAACACCGCAAAACACACGTAACATGAAACATGCAAAAAATGCATACAAATAAAAAGTGCCATCTGACTGACTGATCAATAGTTCAAGTCAAAAAGCCAATGCCTCCAATACACATCCATTAGCAAAAGGCATCGTTATCAAACATAATGTTTTGAATAGTATGATATAGGCTGCAAAGGCAGCAATATGTATGCATATATATATGTATTATAGCATAGAGGTCCATACTACAATCATATAATACACAAAAACAACTATTGCATATTATTCAGAACCAATACACACCACTACCCAACAGCATAAACACTGTACAACACCAATCAATATTAGCTGTACATCTACACATCATTACGACTAATGAAGTGCTCAACAGTCTAGTTCAACAGCCACTTAATAACAAAGTATGTAAATATCTGAATACTTTGCCTTGGCAATGTAACTGTATATGATTTCTCATATAAAACTCATTTGAAACGAATTGACCGGACTATTTAATTTTAGGTGAACACATTATGGTGAACACATTGTGGTGCTGAAGTTAAGTAGATATTGTTGGTTATAGGTAATGATGAAGCCTTATGTCCAATAGGGGACGAAGAGGAGTAAGTAAGTAATAGGTAACGATGACTATAGGGTAGATTGATTGCATGATATTTGATTGATTGACATTTGATAGTTCATAGACTATAGTCTAGACTACAGGGGTATAAGCTATGCTGCTATAGGCATACAAGGATGTATTTGCAGTATATTACAGTATATTTTCAATCCAAAAACTGTAGATAGGGTCTGCACACAAAACACACTGTTTTTTGTGTTGACAATAACTATTGACAACAACAACCCAACATACTAGTATATATGCAATAGTATCAAGCATATATATATATATATATATATATATTTTTTTTTAAATAAAATACTCTGTACTGTGTATGTGTAGAATAATAAGATATGCTTGAACGGTTCAACTACGTGCTAATATATATATATATTTTTTTTTTATAACCTCCTAGAAAAAACTGTATGGGGGCATATAAAACACATTAACATCAGTATGTCTGATGGTGCAGTGTGTAAATGTAACAAAGACCATTATAACAGGTTATGTACACTATGCTTATATATGGTAATATGGTTTTCCAAGAATTCAGAAACTACAGTTTAGAAAAACGTGTACACCTAAACCTTCACAAAAACGATATATAACTACTATGAGTGTATGATATTGTTGTTTGACAAGCAAGTATGTACATGATCATTTAGTTTACGCAGATATGCTAAGCATAACGACTGAATGTTACAATTATCCACCAATGGTGGTTGTTAGTTACAGAATATATCAATTCTTAGTTTCATGAGTTTCAGAATGGTATTTAGTCAAATTCCATGTAACGGTAAAAAGTTATGATCGTTGTCATGACAAAAACTGTGTATAATGATAAATTACTTATCTGATATACTGTACTGTACAAGTAGTACTGTATGTAGTACTATACCATAATATTGAAAAACATAGATATTTCAAATCCGTACACTACCGTACAATCCCTAACCCAGGCATATATTATCTACATCTAGACATCTACTCTATGTCTGCGCTATTCTATGACCCCATAAATGATTCTAAATGTTAGGCCTTCTTAAAGTAGTTTCATGTCCAGTGTATGCTACATGCTTAAATTATAAATTGTACACAATATTGTTCAAAATCATATATGTCTAATAATGAACAAATACTGATACATGTACATATAGAAACCTGCACTATTTTGCGATACATTTGTTTGAAAATGCTGTTGCATCTTGAATTGTGACATTGTAAATGTACATGTAAACAATGAATTGAATAATCAATGAGAGGGTGTGGTGTTTGGAGTCAGGTCCCTATTAAAAGGGTGGTCACAGAGCTGTAGGCCTACAGAGAAAAGACAGCTAGCCTTATTTGCACCAGATAAATTAGGAGATACTTCCTCATCAATTATTTCCTCTCAATTTTGTCATGGAGCCTATGGGTAAAGCACGTACCCCTAATGAATCAGTGGAACACCAACCGTTATTGCAGACTGAAACAACCGATGCAGATACAATTACAGTACCTAGGTACAGATCATACAACCCTCTCAAAGTATGGGGGTATAATCCGCCAGAGGACAGCTTTGCCTATACCCCTGATTTCGAAATATATGAAGAGAGAGCGGAGGACGATGTTATGACAGCGGACCCATGCTACATGAACATACCTGTATACAGGCCAAGAGATGATGAGGAGGACATGGTGGACTCTGATCTGGTGGACTTAATAATCGATACGGATGACGAGTACTATGACCAGAGAGATCCGTTAGATTTGACTACAAGCAAGAAAACTCCTGGACTTTCCGAAAATTCACTACCCATCACAATCCCATCCTCCCCAGCACCGAACTATGAAACACAGAACTATTCCAAACCACCGCCATCCCCTGCAGACTCTGGTGATGAGGATGCAACATCCATTCTAGCTGCATCCAAGGCCTGTATCTCGGAGTCTGCTTTACCTACAGTCAAAACGAATTGGCTGAAACACAAAACTAGCTGGATGAAACCCAAAACTAACTGGATGAACAGAATGGAGGACATTCTTCAGGTCCCCACATACGGAATGGGTCGCATGAATGTTAAAGATATAAAGATTGCATTAAAGTTATGGGATATCGAAAATGAGCAGAAAAATAGAGATTCACATGAAGGGACATAGGGAATAATAGATATTAATGTAATAGACTTAGTGTAAAAACTACTAAAAGTCATTGATTTGTAAAATAATGAGGTAATATTGAACTGTGTACTACATGATTTAATATGGATATCTGTGTCTATTAAATGTTTCTTGCTAAATAAAAAATATCAAATACATATTCTTCCTCTTTTTTTATTACGTGTTGTTACCCATGTTAAATTCTAGTTAGATTCTGACAATGTAATGCAGGTACTAACTTGGTAAGGCTATGTCACTGTGGGAGTGGACCTAAAAACGCAGAATGCAAAATTTGTGCTATGACTAATATGACTATTGTGCATGAACAATTATCTACAATTGTCTATTAAAGTAACATTAGTACATCTACTCTATGTATGCACACCATGTAGGCCTATGTAGTAAAAATGATAACAAAATATACATTTTTATGATTACATATTTATTTTGATTACATATTCAAGAATGAACACAGCATTCATTATTATTATTCATATGTATCATTGTCATGATGATCATGGATTAAGCAGCCACCGAAGTATCAGCTACTCTTCCTGGGGTCCACAACAAACAAGTGAAACAATACATACAGTGTAACACAACAATAAAACAATAACATCACAATAAAAACAATTTTGCAAAAAAGAAAAAAACATTCAAGACATTGAATTCATCAATATATTCATCCAATATATACAACTATGCAATCGGATCATTCATCGGACCATTAGTTATGTCTTTGATTTTTTGTGATATATCGGGTACATCCTTCAGGTCATGCAGAAAAGATTTGCATAGTCGATGGATTCTTGACACTGACAGTGGTACTACATTCCCTTTAGTATTCAATACCTTCATAATCCCCGGTATAAAGTCAACAGTCCATAGTTTTTCAATTAAATCTTTAAAATGATTGTAGAAGTAATATCTAGGGGTAGGTCGTAAACATGAATGTATGGCCTGACTAGTATGATCTATTTGACAGCCATGGCAATCCTCTTTCATATGCTCAGTTATAGCCTTTTCGAGTAGTTGAGCAACTCGTATTTTCATAATATTTAGAAAGACTGTGCTGATCACCCCATCAGTCTCATCCATAGTCAGGGGAAAATTCACTGGGGATGGCGTCGAAAGCACTGGTGAGGTGGTCGTGGTTGGTGTGTCATGGGGAACGGGTGAATTTGTGGATAATAGGCCTACCCTATCAAAAAATTCAGCGTCCCCCGTATCATAACCCCAAAATGCCCTCTCATCATATTCAGCGTCTTCGTCCGTATCCCCAGTACTGGTGGGATTCCACCATGATGGTGCCTCATACACAACCCGCCGAGGGTCCATCCACCAAGCTTTGTCTCCTCCACTTGAGCTGGATTCGCACACTGAAAAAGTAGAGTCCTCCATGGTGAATGGTGATATCACAATTATACACAGAGTATAAGGTAGAGGTTGCGGAGTGAGTCTTTTTACCTATAGTGTAGGAGGGGTGGGCGTAGTAGCTGCATCATTTTGGTGTTGGTGCGTCAGTTTCCAGGCTGTCATCAGGCATTGAGAATAATGTAGCTCCCGCAGGTTTTGCGAGATCGATACCAGTATGCCTATTAGGTATATAATCACCGAATGAAATCCCTGTACGGACTCTAGGTCCAGGACATGTGCTGCAATCCACACGCCTCTGTTTTACACGAGGACAATCCCCCGAATACCCTGAATCTACACGATTGAAGCCTCTAATCCGTTCTTCCATCAAAGCTATCTTTCGGCTCTCTTTAGTTGCTTTGAAAAAAACAGTACCTTCCCTTAACACATGCCTTAGAATACCTAAATCGTCCAAACCAACGGATAGTTGGATTGGAAAGTATTTTTCTTTCTCCATTATAGATTTAGGAAAATCAAAAATAGTATGGCCTTGAGATTTGTATCTCACTAACAGCCATTGTTTTGACCTAGAACAGTCAACGATGAAGCCCTCATCATCACTACGAGCTGGTATTGTATCATCCACGCGCACCCTTCGAGATGGTTTGACATAGGCAGGGTTTAGCTTCTGCTCCAACTGCAGATAATTGCAGAAGTCCAAAATACCATTTACCAAACTCTCAAATTCAGATTCATAGACTCGTATGTAAGGCAATCTGTCTTCAAAGATACTGTCCCCTGAGTCCAATGTATAGAGTTCAATATATGGATAATTCTTGAACTGAAAAAAAGACAACCGTATTTTCCGCCTGTCCGATAACGCCCAAACTTTTCTATCCTCATCCTCATAGCTCAGACCGGTAGAGCACATATTTTCTTTCTTTCTTTCTTTTTCTTTCTTTCTTTGGGACAGCTCGTGTCTAGGCTTACTCACTCATGCTGGGGCCCTGTCCCCGCAGTATTTAACACCATGTCTCAGAGAGGCGGAGCCTTCTAAGAATAACTCCTTTTGTTATTCATGGTTATTACCTTTGAGGTCATACTGTGTGATAGTATAATAATGAACAAATCTTGTTTCACGAGAAACATGTCATGGCCTATAATATTTACATGTAATAGTTAGTAATAGTCATGTTTTAATAGTTTAATAGTTCAATACTATTAGTATGCAATCATTGAGTCATTGAGTACACATGTGTAGTGTAAAACCAATACACTAATTCACTGATACAGAGATTAATGTACTAATGTTACTTTAATAGACAATTGTAGATAATTGTTCATGCACAATAGTCATATTAGTCATAGCACAAATTTTGCATTCTGCGTTTTTAGGTCCACTCCCACAGTGACATAGCCTTACCAAGTTAGTACCTGCATTACATTGTCAGAATCTAACTAGAATTTAACATGGGTAACAACACGTAATAAAAAAAGAGGAAGAATATGTATTTGATATTTTTTATTTAGCAAGAAACATTTAATAGACACAGATATCCATATTAAATCATGTAGTACACAGTTCAATATTACCTCATTATTTTACAAATCAATGACTTTTAGTAGTTTTTACACTAAGTCTATTACATTAATATCTATTATTCCCTATGTCCCTTCATGTGAATCTCTATTTTTCTGCTCATTTTCGATATCCCATAACTTTAATGCAATCTTTATATCTTTAACATTCATGCGACCCATTCCGTATGTGGGGACCTGAAGAATGTCCTCCATTCTGTTCATCCAGTTAGTTTTGGGTTTCATCCAGCTAGTTTTGTGTTTCAGCCAATTCGTTTTGACTGTAGGTAAAGCAGACTCCGAGATACAGGCCTTGGATGCAGCTAGAATGGATGTTGCATCCTCATCACCAGAGTCTGCAGGGGATGGCGGTGGTTTGGAATAGTTCTGTGTTTCATAGTTCGGTGCTGGGGAGGATGGGATTGTGATGGGTAGTGAATTTTCGGAAAGTCCAGGAGTTTTCTTGCTTGTAGTCAAATCTAACGGATCTCTCTGGTCATAGTACTCGTCATCCGTATCGATTATTAAGTCCACCAGATCAGAGTCCACCATGTCCTCCTCATCATCTCTTGGCCTGTATACAGGTATGTTCATGTAGCATGGGTCCGCTGTCATAACATCGTCCTCCGCTCTCTCTTCATATATTTCGAAATCAGGGGTATAGGCAAAGCTGTCCTCTGGCGGATTATACCCCCATACTTTGAGAGGGTTGTATGATCTGTACCTAGGTACTGTAATTGTATCTGCATCGGTTGTTTCAGTCTGCAATAACGGTTGGTGTTCCACTGATTCATTAGGGGTACGTGCTTTACCCATAGGCTCCATGACAAAATTGAGAGGAAATAATTGATGAGGAAGTATCTCCTAATTTATCTGGTGCAAATAAGGCTAGCTGTCTTTTCTCTGTAGGCCTACAGCTCTGTGACCACCCTTTTAATAGGGACCTGACTCCAAACACCACACCCTCTCATTGATTATTCAATTCATTGTTTACATGTACATTTACAATGTCACAATTCAAGATGCAACAGCATTTTCAAACAAATGTATCGCAAAATAGTGCAGGTTTCTATATGTACATGTATCAGTATTTGTTCATTATTAGACATATATGATTTTGAACAATATTGTGTACAATTTATAATTTAAGCATGTAGCATACACTGGACATGAAACTACTTTAAGAAGGCCTAACATTTAGAATCATTTATGGGGTCATAGAATAGCGCAGACATAGAGTAGATGTCTAGATGTAGATAATATATGCCTGGGTTAGGGATTGTACGGTAGTGTACGGATTTGAAATATCTATGTTTTTCAATATTATGGTATAGTACTACATACAGTACTACTTGTACAGTACAGTATATCAGATAAGTAATTTATCATTATACACAGTTTTTGTCATGACAACGATCATAACTTTTTACCGTTACATGGAATTTGACTAAATACCATTCTGAAACTCATGAAACTAAGAATTGATATATTCTGTAACTAACAACCACCATTGGTGGATAATTGTAACATTCAGTCGTTATGCTTAGCATATCTGCGTAAACTAAATGATCATGTACATACTTGCTTGTCAAACAACAATATCATACACTCATAGTAGTTATATATCGTTTTTGTGAAGGTTTAGGTGTACACGTTTTTCTAAACTGTAGTTTCTGAATTCTTGGAAAACCATATTACCATATATAAGCATAGTGTACATAACCTGTTATAATGGTCTTTGTTACATTTACACACTGCACCATCAGACATACTGATGTTAATGTGTTTTATATGCCCCCATACAGTTTTTTCTAGGAGGTTATAAAAAAAAAATATATATATATATTAGCACGTAGTTGAACCGTTCAAGCATATCTTATTATTCTACACATACACAGTACAGAGTATTTTATTTAAAAAAAAATATATATATATATATATATGCTTGATACTATTGCATATATACTAGTATGTTGGGTTGTTGTTGTCAATAGTTATTGTCAACACAAAAAACAGTGTGTTTTGTGTGCAGACCCTATCTACAGTTTTTGGATTGAAAATATACTGTAATATACTGCAAATACATCCTTGTATGCCTATAGCAGCATAGCTTATACCCCTGTAGTCTAGACTATAGTCTATGAACTATCAAATGTCAATCAATCAAATATCATGCAATCAATCTACCCTATAGTCATCGTTACCTATTACTTACTTACTCCTCTTCGTCCCCTATTGGACATAAGGCTTCATCATTACCTATAACCAACAATATCTACTTAACTTCAGCACCACAATGTGTTCACCATAATGTGTTCACCTAAAATTAAATAGTCCGGTCAATTCGTTTCAAATGAGTTTTATATGAGAAATCATATACAGTTACATTGCCAAGGCAAAGTATTCAGATATTTACATACTTTGTTATTAAGTGGCTGTTGAACTAGACTGTTGAGCACTTCATTAGTCGTAATGATGTGTAGATGTACAGCTAATATTGATTGGTGTTGTACAGTGTTTATGCTGTTGGGTAGTGGTGTGTATTGGTTCTGAATAATATGCAATAGTTGTTTTTGTGTATTATATGATTGTAGTATGGACCTCTATGCTATAATACATATATATATGCATACATATTGCTGCCTTTGCAGCCTATATCATACTATTCAAAACATTATGTTTGATAACGATGCCTTTTGCTAATGGATGTGTATTGGAGGCATTGGCTTTTTGACTTGAACTATTGATCAGTCAGTCAGATGGCACTTTTTATTTGTATGCATTTTTTGCATGTTTCATGTTACGTGTGTTTTGCGGTGTTGTGATGTATTGTATGGTGTTGATTTTAGTGCCTTATTGATGATACTGTAGGTGTCACTATACATTTGTGATGAACTTATGTTTCGGTGATCTGGTATTGGTCCATTGTGTTGATTGCAGGTATAGTTTTTTGTTTTTTCTTGGATCTGTATAGGATCTGTATCAATTTCTTTTGATACATTGGTTGTAACAGAACATTCTGTTCTGTATTTGCATGTTTTTGTTTCATGTTTTGCATTCTCGTAATGTAGGGTGTATGGTATAGATGTTTTTAATGGTTTTGTAGTTGGTATTGTGAGTTTTGATTTGTGATTTGTGTGAGTGATTAGTGTTTGCATAGTTAGATGAAAATAGGTTGCATTGACTAACTGGTAGTCATGCTGATGCTATGTTATACTTGCTGGTATACTACCTATGTTCAACGATACAGACAAAACGGTAATATTCACCATGCCTACTGTATAACACAATATCATAATAAGATTGTCTCTTGAGCATAAACTGTCTAAATGTAACTTGTTGAGTCATATGCCTTGCCATGGGGCATATTGAGTCCTTATTTCAAAAATATTGCCTGTTCTTTAGTAAAAGGCTATAGGCTTATTCTTCATGAATTTCTACAAGTGAAATTAGTTAGGTCTACTGTAATGTCCTAGAAAAAAACACTAGTTTAGTAATTAACCATCTTATGCAAGAGCATTCACATGCTGATATTCTACCATAGCATGTGTGCGTATCACAGTTTCTTTACAATGGGAGTATAACTTTTACCAGGAGGCATAAAACTTGTCTCGCTACCGATCTACCTACAAGGATTGGATCATTAGGCCTAATCATAACACTACTACAAATACAATTAGGCTATACCAATCATTGTGAGAACATTTCTAGCATATGGCTTTTCTAGCAGTAGTTGCCTAATTACTGTAGGCCCTGTTGCACACCGTTCACATATAATGCTTGGGTTAATCCACCCCTGACCACTGACAGATCATACAATAGCCTAAATATATATATATACTAATGGTTTGTCATAATGGATATAGATTTTTCAAATTAATTTAATTTGAAATGAACATTGTCAGATATTAAGAAATGGAATAATGTTACAGCTAAGTTTGTATGGTGTATGGAGTATGAGTATGGACTACGGGGGACATGTAAGAATAAAATATGTATGATACTGTAGATTTGCATGTATGCATAGGCTTACAAAATGTGTTAAAAACACACCTGATGTTATAAAGCTTGTATAATGATTCTAGTTGTATGATTCAACTTGTTTACGTGAGCATATTTATATCATAAACTTATCATAAACACTACAGTTTTAAAAAACTTGACTCAGTGACTTTTGCAAGTCGCTGAGAAAATAGAGAACTAGAGAAAACAAAAACGGTCTCTGCTCAGCTTATTGCATTAGAATACAGCATAATGCAGAATGGTCTAGGTGATGCAATTGTATGGTGTGTATTCAATATAATTTGCCATTGCATTCTATAAAACAATGGCTATGAATCGTGATGCTTTGGAGAATGTAGATCTGCTACTTTTGAATCATTTTTAAAAGTGTGTCTAACACATTTTCTTCATACTTCTACATACTTTAGTAACTTTAAAACATAAGAAAAAATGTACTGAATAAATGTACCAAACATCATGTTGGTGCTTGGTATATAATATAGTCATGTCCAGTCATATAAAATCAAGCAAAAAAGACAATAATAATAGCATACACGTGTATGCATGTATGTATGTATGTATGTATGTACGTATGTATGCATGTACGCATGTATTTGGTTAAAATGTGTAAATGTATGTACGCATGTACGCATGTATTTGGTTAAAATGTGTAAATGTTAGCAGACCATCAGTTACTGTAATTATTTGCAGTGTGTCAAAACATGAATGTTTGACAGTTCTGTTTAACTAAAATCTAGTGGCCTAAAAGACATGCCCATAATCATGTAAATTATACTTTTAAACATGCATGCCCTATATGTATTTTACGAAATGTTTTACTTTTAGTACTAGTTACAGCTGTTATGTCACAGGATGTCTCAGAGTTATGGGTGAACACCGTTTTAACACTGTTGCCTAACCATGGAATAAATATATAATATTATGTTATATATATTATATTTCTAAAGTTACTGGATAAACCAACCACCCTAAAACATGCATGCACGCAACACATGCTCACAGAGAGAGAGAGAGAGAGAGATCTAACACATTTAGGGTCCATTAGTTCTAAGCAGTCACCAATCCATAACAAAAGGCTTTTGTTCATGAATTACAATGAAAGCCCCCTTTTTCTATAGATTGGCCTTTACATCTCTCACACACACACACACACACACACACACACACACACACACACACACACACACACACACACACACACACACACACACACACACACACACACACACACACACACACACACACACACACACACACACACACACACTGTACCCAAAGTTTTTACGAGTGAGACACAGGCAGACAGACTGAGCCCCTAAAGTGGGGAACAGTCCTTATAATTAATGCACGCACGCAAGCACGCACACTCAGCCAGACCTATCCATTACAATTAAATGGCTTTGAGTTGTCACAAGTACAAATGAGTGGCTTTTTTGTCAATAGACATGGTTACACTTTAACAGAAAGTGAACACAAAAACCTGTACTTGGCTATTATTGGTAATACAACAAAAGAAAGACCCTACTTCCAAAGGCTTATGGCTCCTTTACATCTCTCACACACAGACAGACAGACTGAATCCATGGGGAACAGTCCATGCAATTAATGCACGCACGCACGCACACTCACTCACTCAGCCAGACAGACATTACAATTCAATGGCTTTGAGTCGTCACAAGTCCATATGAGTGGCTGTTTTGTCAATAGAGACAAAAAAAGGCATGACATGGTTACACTTTAACAGAAAGTGTACACAATAATAACACAAAAGAAAAGACCCTCTTTCCATAGGATCACTCACTCACTCACTCAGCCAGACAGACATTACCATTCAATGACATCCTAATGAGGGCCTTTTGTCAATAGAGACAAAAAGGCATGAGACGGTTCTAGCATCCCACTCTCTGCAGGAGAGGGTCACACATTAACAGAAAGTGTACACCATAAACACATGCACAAACAGTGCACAAAAAACACACAAATACACACAAAAGGAACCCCCTGTTCTCTAAAGATTTCTAAAGAGTCTTGTTTATACATGAGTCTGAATAGATTTCTTTTGTACATACTATAGACAACAGCACACAAAGCATGTATAGAAATCTATAGAAAATATGTCCATTATGTCTAATAATTACACACAATAGAACAAAAGATATATAGAACAAAAGAATATGCTACTTCTCCCTATTTAACTACTCCTGCTGCCCAAATGTCCTTGGACTAACAAACGAAACAAGCCCAACCAAACACACACACACGCTCGCCAACAACAAGCGCCAGGGGACAGCTAGCGAGCGGCGCTCATGTAGCGGCCAGGCCGACCCGACCGAGGCGCACGGACGTCCGTCCGTGCACATTACATTACATGTAATGTAATGTAATGTAATGTCCGTCCGTCCGTGTAGTGGCCAGGCTGACCCGACCGAGGCGCACGTCCGTCCGTCCGTCCGTCCGTCCGTCCGTCCGTCCGTCCGTCCGTGTAGCGGCCAGGCTGACCCGACCGAGGCGCGCGGACGTCCGTCCATGTGAATTTATACCGTCGGGAGGTCAAGGTGGTATTTATCCAATTCATCCCATTTAGACCTGAGGACGATTCTACAAATGTCTTCTAAATCCTGACAGTTTTCAGAAAAAACAATGTTTCTATATCAGTGGTTCTCAACCATTTTCATGTCAAGGACCTCCAAAAATGTTATGTAATTGGCCTCCGACCCCCATCTCAAAATATGTTGTTCCAGAGACCCCTCCAGAAGCAAAGATTTGAATTAAAATGTTTGCTCTGAAAGAATATATATTCGAAATTCGGGACACATTTTCACGATTTTTCAAAAATAGCAGACCTACAAGCTCGTAGCGCGACACTCGGTGCCGCGCTATGAGCTTGCAGATCTGATATTTTTCAATAGCTAAAGTACAACATAATGCTTAAAAACACCAAAAGGGGTTCCCGCCCAGAATGGGTTATACACGTACCCCGCGAGGCCGCGATAATCGATAGTTGTATCCTTTGTTGTTCATTTATAGCGTCGGTCCTGCAGTTATATCCTTCACCCTCGGCTGGGCCGCGGAGGAGGAGGAGGAAGAGGAGGAGGAGGAAGAGGAGGAGGAGGAGGACAGAGTTTGTTTTAGTTGAAGCTGCACTACAGCAACCTTAATGCATATTCGGACTAACGGGACTTCGGATCTATGGGCAGTTCCCCTTTCCAGCAACGGCATCAGCCCGCGGAACACCCTGGGCAGGCGGTAGTGTTTCTCGGCGGCATCATTCCGACACTCTACCCCAAACCCTAAACCCAACCCTATAACCGCAGGCACGACGCAACGCATGGCATCAGCTGCGGAACACCCGTGGCACGCATCATTCCGACACTCTACCCCAAACCCTAAACCCAACCCTATAACCACAGGCACGACGCAACGCATGGCATCAGCTGCGGAACACCCGTGGCACACATCATTCCGACAATCTACCCCAAACCCTAAACCCAACCCTATAACCGCAGGCACAAATTATGGAGAGTTGGTAACCCTTATAGATCTTTAACTCTTGAGAGTGTTGTTGTGATATGTGATATAATTTATAACAGCCACTAGATGGCAATGATGATGACTGTGCCACACCTATATCAAGACCACACCTACAAACATTTCCAGATCATAGAATAGGATGTATGACCTGTATGCTACCAAACCCTATCAGTTCTAATAAAGCTATAACAAGAACCCAGTTTCTTCATTGAGATACAGAAACATTACATGGTACCAGGAGTGATCACGAGTCGTCATGGAAAGTGTGAAGCCGCCAGACGCAGTGAATTGGACTGGTAATGTGGACTATGAGTGGCGTACCTTCAAACAGCGTTTCATGCTGTACCTGATGGCTGCAGGCCTAGATGAAAAGTCTGAAGCAAGGAGGATTGCACTGCTTCTGACTGTCGCTGGACAACAAGCTGTGGAAGTATACAACACCTTTGAGTTTGCCAACGCAGGAGACAAAGAGAAGTTTGATGAGGTTGTCAAGAAGTTTGATGAACACTGTTCACCAAAGGAAAATGAAACCTTTGAAAGGTATGTGTATCGCTCCAGAATGCAACAGCAAAATGAAACCTTTGAAAGGTATGTGTATCGCTCCAGAATGCAACAGCCTGCTGAAAGGTATGTGTATCGCTCCAGAATGCAACAGCCTGCTGAAAGGTATGTGTATCGCTCCAGAATGCAACAGAACCTTTGAAAGGTATTATCGCTCCAGAATGCAACAGCCTGCTGAAAGTTTTGATGTGTTTCTGACGGATTTAAAGCTAAAAGCGAGAACATGCAACTTTAAAGATGTGCATGATTCTCTGATCCGAGATCAGCTTGTGTTTGGCATACAAGATTCAAAATTGAGGGAGAGGTTACTGCGGGAGACAGAGCTAACCCTTGAAGCAGCTGTGAAAATATGCCATGCCAGTGAATTGGCAATACAGCATGCCAGAACATTTGCGGGCGACACTATAAAGGATGGTGCAGCAGTCGCCATGATCTCAAGAAAGACATACAACAAAGAAGCACAGAGGCAGACCAATCAGCGAAATAAATCAGAGACTTTTCATTGTAAAAGATGGGCTGTATTACACCTCATGTTTGTAATTGTTCCAGATGGACATGACTTACTGTTAGGAGATGAAGCATGTGAAAAATTAGGTCTAGTCAAGAGGATGTATAGCATCAACAGAAATGCACAGAACAACGTAGAGACAATTGTGGATCAGTATGCAGATGTATTCCGAGGGTTTGGTGTTTTACCATACACCTACAAGATCCAACTAAAAGATGATGCACAGCCAGTCATTCATGCTCCCAGGCGAGTTCCTGCAGCACTCAGAGAGAAGTTAAGGCAAGAGCTCAACCGAATGACGTCACTGGGAGTTATAAAGAGAGTGGAGGAGCCCACAGAGTGGGTGAATTCAATGGTGTGTGTCAAGAAACCAAATGGTGATCTACGTGTGTGCATGGATCCAAAATACCTAAATGCCAACATTAAAAGAGAACACTATCAGATTCCAACCCGAGACGAAATAACAAGTGAAATGGCTGGTGCGAAGTACTTCAGTAAACTGGATGCTTCACAGGGTTTTTGGCAGATAAAACTGCATGAAGACAGCACAAAGTACTGTACATTCAATACACCGTTTGGCCGCTACTCCTTTCAGAGAATGCCTTTTGGAATATGCTCTGCACCTGAAGTGTTCCACAGAACGATGGAGCACATCCTGGAAGGCATAGAAGGATCACGGGTGTTCGTTGATGATGTCGTTGTGTGGGGATCCACACTGGAGCAGCACAATGAGAGACTCATCCAAGTGCTGCAAAACATCAAAAAGCATGGACTAAAGCTAAACAGAGCAAAATGCCAGTTTGGTGTGGGAGAAATCACCTTTCTGGGAGACAAGCTGTCGAGTGCAGGTATTGAGCCTGACATACGCAAGGTGAAAGCTATACTGGAGATGCCGAGGCCTGAAGATAAGAAAGGAGTGTTGAGAGTGCTGGGAATGATACATTTCATTGGAAAGTTCATACCAACTTTATCAACAAAAACAACGCACCTCAGGCAGCTGTTACACCACAAGTGTGACTTTAAGTGGACTGACAGTCATGAAGAGGAGTGGAAAACACTGAAAACCATTCTCACAACGGAGCCAGTGCTGACATTCTTCGATCCATCCAAGAGGATAAAGATTTCTACTGACTCATCAAAGAATGGAATCGGGGCAGTGTTGCTACAAGCAGATGGAGAAGATTGGAGGCCTGTTGCCTATGCATCAAGAACAATGACACAAACTGAATGTCGCTATGCACAAATTGAAAAGGAGTGCTTAGGACTAGTATATGGATTTGAAAAGTTGCACAGTTATGTGTATGGCCTAACCAAGTTTGAGGCAGAGACAGACCACAAACCATTAATCTCCATAATCAAGAAAAACCTCAGTGAGATGTCACCACGAATACAAAGACTCATGATGAAGCTGCAACGTTATGATTTCGAGCTGACATACACACATTGTGATGGCTGATACTCTGTCCAGGGCAACAACACAGAGTGACACACCAGTGAGCTCTACAGAGAACTGATGTTCAATTACATGTGAACTTGATTACAGGATCACTACCTGTGTCAGATATGAAATCTAAGCAGATTGTAGCAGAAACGGAGAAGGACCCCGTACTACAGAGGGTCATGAAACATCTGAAAGAGAACTGGCCTCGAGGTGAATGTCAACCATATTATAACATCAGAGCAGAGCTGAGTGTTATAAATGGATTTCTACTCAGAAAGAACAGAATTGTCATTCCTCAGTCACTGAGAAAAGAGATGTTGAAAAGACTTCACAAGGGGCATCTCGGAATGGAGAAATGTAAGAGAAGAGCCAGATCATACATTTATTGGCCAGGAATCAACACAGACATTGACAAGATGGTTTCTAGCTGTGAAACTTGTCTGAAACATCATGCCAAGCAGCAGAAAGAGCCCATGGTAACTACAGACCTACCTACTGTGCCTTGGCAGAAAGTGGGAACTGACTTGTTCCACCTGGATGGAAAGAATTATCTACTGGTCATAGACTATTTTTCTTATAACTTTCCAGAGATCGCACTGCTTTCCAGCATGACAGCTACTTGTGTGATTACACATCTGAAATCTATATTTGCGAGACATGGGATTTGTCAAACTTTGCAATCAGACAATGGGCCATGTTACAACTGTAAAGAGTTCCAGAACTTTGCAGAAGAATGTGATTTTCAGCATGTCACATCAAGCCCCCTGTATGCCCAATCCAATGGCAAAGCAGAAAAAGGTGTGCACACAGTAAAAAATCTACTCAAGAAAGCACAAGAAAGTGGTTCTGATCCATATCTAGCTCTACTGAGTTACCGAGCATCACCACTAGAACATGGGATGTCTCCAGCTGAGCTACTGATGGGACGCAGACTACGAACCACACTTCCTCACACTGTAAAACAGAAAAAGCATAACATCATGAGACAGAAACGGAAGTGTCTGCAAAACAGACAGAAAGCAAACTATGACAAAGTGTCCAAATGTTATAGTGCCACTGTCAAAACATGACACAGTGAGAGTTGAAGATTCTAACTATTGGAACAAGAAAGCCACAGTTTTGACGGAAGTGGGTCCTAGATCGTACACTGTCAGGACAGAAGATGGGTGCTGAGAAGAAATAGAAGGAGCTTGTTGAAATCACCAGAGACATTTGAACAGTCAGCTGATGATGACGTTTGCACCGCAGCAGCACCACCGGCTGAGCTGGCAAACTTGTCACCTCCAACTGACCAGACAACTCCAGCTGACCAGACAACTCTAGCTGACCAGACACCTGTACTGAGAAGGTCAACACGTCAGTCGAAACCACCTGACAGACTGGTCCTCTAAAGGACTCTAAAGGACAGCCCCAGAGCTGTATCTATTTGCATTTAAGAAAAAACTAAACTAAAAAGAAAAAAACACTTACTTACATTTGAGCACGCATTTAAAAAAAAAAAAAAAAAGAAAAGATGGACATTGATATGTGTTATGCATTTGGAATAGCAACAGTTGAATAACAATTCACAGAATGTGTTGTGTGATTTTACATTTAAAGGAAAGGAGATGTTGTGATATGTGATATACTTTATAACAGCCACTAGGTGGCAATGATGATGACTGTGCCACACCTATATCAAGACCACACCTACAAACATTTCCAGATCATAGAATAGGATGTATGACCTGTATGCTACCAAACCCTACCAGTTCTAATAAAGCTATATATCAAGAACCGAGTTTCTTCATTGGATACAGAAACATTACACGACATACTATAGTATGCCCTCCGACACCATGGACTATAGCCTTTCGCTTTTGCGTGATTTTCACCTTTTTTTTTAATCCTCCGAAATCGTGAAAAACGACATACTATAGTATGCCCTCCGACACCATGGACTATAGCCTTTTGCTTTTGCGTGATTTTCACCTTTTTTTTTAAATCCTCCGAAATCGTTAAAAACGACATACTATAGTATGCTCTCCGACACCATGGACTATAGCCTTTCGCTTTTGCGTGATTTTCACCTTTTTTTCAAATCCTCCGAAATCGTGAAAAACGACATACTATAGTATGCCCTCCGACACCATGGACTATAGCCTTTCGCTTTTGTGTGATTTTCACCTTTTTTTTTAATCAGCCGAAATCGTGAAAAACGACATACTATAGTATGCCCTCCGACACCATGGACTATAGCCTTTCGCTTTTGCGTGATTTTCACCTTTTTTTCAAATCCTCCGAAATCGTGAAAAACGACATACTATAGTATGCCCTCCGACACCATGGACTATAGCCTTTCGCTTTTGCGTGATTTTCACCTTTTTTTCAAATCCTCCGAAATCGTGAAAAACGACATACTATAGTATGCCCTCCGACACCATGGACTATAGCCTTTCGCTTTTGCGTGATTTTCACCTTTTTTTAAAATCCTCCGAAATCGTGAAAAACGACATACTATAGTATGCCCTCCGACACCATGGACTATAGCCTTTCGCTTTTGCGTGATTTTCACCTTTTTTTTTAAATCCTCCGAAATCGTGAAAAACGACATACTATAGTATGCCCTCCGACACCATGGACTATAGCCTTTCGCTTTTGCGTGATTTTCACCTTTTTTTCAAATCCTCCAAAATCGTGAAAAACGACATACTATAGTATGCCCTCCGACACCATGGACTATAGCCTTTCGCTTTTGCGTGATTTTCACCTTTTTTTCAAATCCTCCGAAATCGTGAAAAACGACATACTATAGTATGCCCTCCGACACCATGGACTATAGCCTTTCGCTTTTGCGTGATTTTCACCTTTTTTTCAAATCCTCCGAAATCGTGAAAAACGACATACTATAGTATGCCCTCCGACACCATGGACTATAGCCTTTCGCTTTTGCGTGCTTTTCACCTTTTTTTCAAATCCTCCAAAATCGTGAAAAACGACATACTATAGTATGCCCTCCGACACCATGGACTATAGCCTTTCGCTTTTGCGTGATTTTCACCTTTTTTTCAAATCCTCCGAAATCGTGAAAAACGACATACTATAGTATGCCCTCCGACACCATGGACTATAGCCTTTCGCTTTTGCGTGATTTTCACCTTTTTTTTTAAAAATCCTCCGAAATCGTGAAAAACGACATACTAGTATGCGGTCCGAGACCATGGACTATAGCCTTTCGCTTTTGCGTGATTTTCACCTTTTTTTTTAAATCCTCCGAAATCGTGAAAAACGACATACTATAGTATGCCCTCCGACACCATGGACTATAGCCTTTCGCTTTTGCGTGATTTTCACCTTTTTTTTTAAATCCTCCGAAATCGTGAAAAACCACATACTATAGTATGCCCTCCGACACCATGGACTATAGCCTTTCGCTTTTGCGTGATTTTCACCTTTTTTTAAAATCCTCCGAAATCGTGAAAAACGACATACTATAGTATGCCCTCCGACACCATGGACTATAGCCTTTCGCTTTTGCGTGATTTTCACCTTTTTTTCAAATCCTCCGAAATCGTGAAAAACGACATACTATAGTATGCCCTCCGACACCATGGACTATAGCCTTTCGCTTTTGCGTGATTTTCACCTTTTTTTCAAATCCTCCAAAATCGTGAAAAACGACATACTATAGTATGCCCTCCGACACCATGGACTATAGCCTTTCGCTTTTGCGTGATTTTCACCTTTTTTTCAAATCCTCCGAAATCGTGAAAAACGACATACTATAGTATGCCCTCCGACACCATGGACTATAGCCTTTCGCTTTTGCGTGATTTTCACCTTTTTTTCAAATCCTCCGAAATCGTGAAAAACGACATACTATAGTATGCCCTCCGACACCATGGACTATAGCCTTTCGCTTTTGCGTGATTTTCACCTTTTTTTTAAAAATCCTCCGAAATCGTGAAAAACGACATACTAGTATGCGGTCCGAGACCATGGACTATAGCCTTTCGCTTTTGCGTGATTTTCACCTTTTTTTTTAAATCCTCCGAAATCGTGAAAAACGACATACTATAGTATGCCCTCCGACACCATGGACTATAGCCTTTCGCTTTTGCGTGATTTTCACCTTTTTTTCAAATCCTCCAAAATCGTGAAAAACGACATACTATAGTATGCCCTCCGACACCATGGACTATAGCCTTTCGCTTTTGCGTGATTTTCACCTTTTTTTCAAATCCTCCGAAATCGTGAAAAACGACATACTATAGTATGCCCTCCGACACCATGGACTATAGCCTTTCGCTTTTGCGTGATTTTCACCTTTTTTTCAAATCCTCCGAAATCGTGAAAAACGACATACTATAGTATGCCCTCCGACACCATGGACTATAGCCTTTCGCTTTTGCGTGATTTTCACCTTTTTTTTAAAAATCCTCCGAAATCGTGAAAAACGACATACTAGTATGCGGTCCGAGACCATGGACTATAGCCTTTCGCTTTTGCGTGATTTTCACCTTTTTTTTTAAATCCTCCGAAATCGTGAAAAACGACATACTATAGTATGCCCTCCGACACCATGGACTATAGCCTTTCGCTTTTGCGTGATTTTCACCTTTTTTTCAAATCCTCCGAAATCGTGAAAAACGACATACTATAGTATGCCCTCCGACACCATGGACTATAGCCTTTCGCTTTTGCGTGATTTTCACCTTTTTTTAAAATCCTCCGAAATCGTGAAAAACGACATACTATAGTATGCCCTCCGACACCATGGACTATAGCCTTTCGCTTTTGCGTGATTTTCACCTTTTTTTCAAATCCTCCGAAATCGTGAAAAACGACATACTATAGTATGCCCTCCGACACCATGGACTATAGCCTTTCGCTTTTGCGTGATTTTCACCTTTTTTTCAAATCCTCCGAAATCGTGAAAAACGACATACTATAGTATGCCCTCCGACACCATGGACTATAGCCTTTCGCTTTTGCGTGATTTTCACCTTTTTTTTAAAAATCCTCCGAAATCGTGAAAAACGACATACTAGTATGCGGTCCGAGACCATGGACTATAGCCTTTCGCTTTTGCGTGATTTTCACCTTTTTTTTTAAATCCTCCGAAATCGTGAAAAACGACATACTATAGTATGCCCTCCGACACCATGGACTATAGCCTTTCGCTTTTGCGTGATTTTCACCTTTTTTTCAAATCCTCCGAAATCGTGAAAAACGACATACTATAGTATGCCCTCCGACACCATGGACTATAGCCTTTCGCTTTTGCGTGATTTTCACCTTTTTTTTTAAATCCTCCGAAATCGTGAAAAACCACATACTATAGTATGCCCTCCGACACCATGGACTATAGCCTTTCGCTTTTGCGTGATTTTCACTTTTTTTTTTAAATCCTCCGAAATCGTGAAAAACGACATACTAGTATGCGGTCCGAGACCATGGACTATAGCCTTTCGCTTTTGCGTGATTTTCACCTTTTTTTTTTAATCCTCCGAAATCGTGAAAAACGACATACTATAGTATGCCCTCCGACACCATGGACTATAGCCTTTCGCTTTTGCGTGATTTTCACCTTTTTTTCAAATCCTCCGAAATCGTGAAAAACGACATACTATAGTATGCCCTCCGACACCATGGACTATAGCCTTTCGCTTTTGCGTGATTTTCACCTTTTTTTTTAATCCTCCGAAATCGTGAAAAACGACATACTATAGTATGCCCTCCGACACCATGGACTATAGCCTTTTGCTTTTGCGTGATTTTCACCTTTTGTTTTAATCCTCCGAAATCGTTAAAAACGACATACTATAGTATGCTCTCCGACACCATGGACTATAGCCTTTCGCTTTTGCGTGATTTTCACCTTTTTTTCAAATCCTCCGAAATCGTGAAAAACGACATACTATAGTATGCCCTCCGACACCATGGACTATAGCCTTTCGCTTTTGCGTGATTTTCACCTTTTTTTTTAAATCCTCCGAAATCGTGAAAAACCACATACTATAGTATGCCCTCCGACACCATGGACTATAGCCTTTCGCTTTTGCGTGATTTTCACCTTTTTTTTTTAAATCCTCCGAAATCGTGAAAAACGACATACTATAGTATGCCCTCCGACACCATGGACTATAGCCTTTCGCTTTTGCGTGATTTTCACCTTTTTTTTTTAAATCCTCCAAAATCGTGAAAAACGACATACTAGTATGCGGTCCGAGACCATGGACTATAGCCTTTCGCTTTTGCGTGATTTTCACCTTTTTTTTTAATCCTCCGAAATCGTGAAAAACGACATACTATAGTATGCCCTCCGACACCATGGACTATAGCCTTTCGCTTTTGCGTGATTTTCACCTTTTTTTCAAATCCTCCGAAATCGTGAAAAACGACATACTATAGTATGCCCTCCGACACCATGGACTATAGCCTTTCGCTTTTGCGTGATTTTCACCTTTTTTTCAAATCCTCCGAAATCGTGAAAAACGACATACTATAGTATGCCCTCCGACACCATGGACTATAGCCTTTCGCTTTTGCGTGATTTTCACCTTTTTTTTTAAATCCTCCGAAATCGTGAAAAACGACATACTATAGTATGCCCTCCGACACCATGGACTATAGCCTTTCGCTTTTGCGTGATTTTCACCTTTTTTTCAAATCCTCCGAAATCGTGAAAAACGACATACTATAGTATGCCCTCCGACACCATGGACTATAGCCTTTCGCTTTTGCGTGATTTTCACCTTTTTTTCAAATCCTCCAAAATCGTGAAAAACGACATACTATAGTATGCCCTCCGACACCATGGACTATAGCCTTTCGCTTTTGCGTGATTTTCACCTTTTTTTCAAATCCTCCGAAATCGTGAAAAACGACATACTATAGTATGCCCTCCGACACCATGGACTATAGCCTTTCGCTTTTGCGTGATTTTCACCTTTTTTTCAAATCCTCCGAAATCGTGAAAAACGACATACTATAGTATGCCCTCCGACACCATGGACTATAGCCTTTCGCTTTTGCGTGCTTTTCACCTTTTTTTCAAATCCTCCAAAATCGTGAAAAACGACATACTATAGTATGCCCTCCGACACCATGGACTATAGCCTTTCGCTTTTGCGTGATTTTCACCTTTTTTTCAAATCCTCCGAAATCGTGAAAAACGACATACTATAGTATGCCCTCCGACACCATGGACTATAGCCTTTCGCTTTTGCGTGATTTTCACCTTTTTTTTTAAAAATCCTCCGAAATCGTGAAAAACGACATACTAGTATGCGGTCCGAGACCATGGACTATAGCCTTTCGCTTTTGCGTGATTTTCACCTTTTTTTTTAAATCCTCCGAAATCGTGAAAAACGACATACTATAGTATGCCCTCCGACACCATGGACTATAGCCTTTCGCTTTTGCGTGATTTTCACCTTTTTTTTTAAATCCTCCGAAATCGTGAAAAACCACATACTATAGTATGCCCTCCGACACCATGGACTATAGCCTTTCGCTTTTGCGTGATTTTCACCTTTTTTTAAAATCCTCCGAAATCGTGAAAAACGACATACTATAGTATGCCCTCCGACACCATGGACTATAGCCTTTCGCTTTTGCGTGATTTTCACCTTTTTTTCAAATCCTCCGAAATCGTGAAAAACGACATACTATAGTATGCCCTCCGACACCATGGACTATAGCCTTTCGCTTTTGCGTGATTTTCACCTTTTTTTCAAATCCTCCAAAATCGTGAAAAACGACATACTATAGTATGCCCTCCGACACCATGGACTATAGCCTTTCGCTTTTGCGTGATTTTCACCTTTTTTTCAAATCCTCCGAAATCGTGAAAAACGACATACTATAGTATGCCCTCCGACACCATGGACTATAGCCTTTCGCTTTTGCGTGATTTTCACCTTTTTTTCAAATCCTCCGAAATCGTGAAAAACGACATACTATAGTATGCCCTCCGACACCATGGACTATAGCCTTTCGCTTTTGCGTGATTTTCACCTTTTTTTTAAAAATCCTCCGAAATCGTGAAAAACGACATACTAGTATGCGGTCCGAGACCATGGACTATAGCCTTTCGCTTTTGCGTGATTTTCACCTTTTTTTTTAAATCCTCCGAAATCGTGAAAAACGACATACTATAGTATGCCCTCCGACACCATGGACTATAGCCTTTCGCTTTTGCGTGATTTTCACCTTTTTTTCAAATCCTCCAAAATCGTGAAAAACGACATACTATAGTATGCCCTCCGACACCATGGACTATAGCCTTTCGCTTTTGCGTGATTTTCACCTTTTTTTCAAATCCTCCGAAATCGTGAAAAACGACATACTATAGTATGCCCTCCGACACCATGGACTATAGCCTTTCGCTTTTGCGTGATTTTCACCTTTTTTTCAAATCCTCCGAAATCGTGAAAAACGACATACTATAGTATGCCCTCCGACACCATGGACTATAGCCTTTCGCTTTTGCGTGATTTTCACCTTTTTTTTAAAAATCCTCCGAAATCGTGAAAAACGACATACTAGTATGCGGTCCGAGACCATGGACTATAGCCTTTCGCTTTTGCGTGATTTTCACCTTTTTTTTTAAATCCTCCGAAATCGTGAAAAACGACATACTATAGTATGCCCTCCGACACCATGGACTATAGCCTTTCGCTTTTGCGTGATTTTCACCTTTTTTTCAAATCCTCCGAAATCGTGAAAAACGACATACTATAGTATGCCCTCCGACACCATGGACTATAGCCTTTCGCTTTTGCGTGATTTTCACCTTTTTTTAAAATCCTCCGAAATCGTGAAAAACGACATACTATAGTATGCCCTCCGACACCATGGACTATAGCCTTTCGCTTTTGCGTGATTTTCACCTTTTTTTCAAATCCTCCGAAATCGTGAAAAACGACATACTATAGTATGCCCTCCGACACCATGGACTATAGCCTTTCGCTTTTGCGTGATTTTCACCTTTTTTTCAAATCCTCCGAAATCGTGAAAAACGACATACTATAGTATGCCCTCCGACACCATGGACTATAGCCTTTCGCTTTTGCGTGATTTTCACCTTTTTTTTAAAAATCCTCCGAAATCGTGAAAAACGACATACTAGTATGCGGTCCGAGACCATGGACTATAGCCTTTCGCTTTTGCGTGATTTTCACCTTTTTTTTTAAATCCTCCGAAATCGTGAAAAACGACATACTATAGTATGCCCTCCGACACCATGGACTATAGCCTTTCGCTTTTGCGTGATTTTCACCTTTTTTTCAAATCCTCCGAAATCGTGAAAAACGACATACTATAGTATGCCCTCCGACACCATGGACTATAGCCTTTCGCTTTTGCGTGATTTTCACCTTTTTTTTTAAATCCTCCGAAATCGTGAAAAACCACATACTATAGTATGCCCTCCGACACCATGGACTATAGCCTTTCGCTTTTGCGTGATTTTCACTTTTTTTTTTAAATCCTCCGAAATCGTGAAAAACGACATACTAGTATGCGGTCCGAGACCATGGACTATAGCCTTTCGCTTTTGCGTGATTTTCACCTTTTTTTTTTAATCCTCCGAAATCGTGAAAAACGACATACTATAGTATGCCCTCCGACACCATGGACTATAGCCTTTCGCTTTTGCGTGATTTTCACCTTTTTTTCAAATCCTCCGAAATCGTGAAAAACGACATACTATAGTATGCCCTCCGACACCATGGACTATAGCCTTTCGCTTTTGCGTGATTTTCACCTTTTTTTTTAATCCTCCGAAATCGTGAAAAACGACATACTATAGTATGCCCTCCGACACCATGGACTATAGCCTTTTGCTTTTGCGTGATTTTCACCTTTTGTTTTAATCCTCCGAAATCGTTAAAAACGACATACTATAGTATGCTCTCCGACACCATGGACTATAGCCTTTCGCTTTTGCGTGATTTTCACCTTTTTTTCAAATCCTCCGAAATCGTGAAAAACGACATACTATAGTATGCCCTCCGACACCATGGACTATAGCCTTTCGCTTTTGCGTGATTTTCACCTTTTTTTTTAAATCCTCCGAAATCGTGAAAAACCACATACTATAGTATGCCCTCCGACACCATGGACTATAGCCTTTCGCTTTTGCGTGATTTTCACCTTTTTTTTTTAAATCCTCCGAAATCGTGAAAAACGACATACTATAGTATGCCCTCCGACACCATGGACTATAGCCTTTCGCTTTTGCGTGATTTTCACCTTTTTTTTTTAAATCCTCCAAAATCGTGAAAAACGACATACTAGTATGCGGTCCGAGACCATGGACTATAGCCTTTCGCTTTTGCGTGATTTTCACCTTTTTTTTTAATCCTCCGAAATCGTGAAAAACGACATACTATAGTATGCCCTCCGACACCATGGACTATAGCCTTTCGCTTTTGCGTGATTTTCACCTTTTTTTCAAATCCTCCGAAATCGTGAAAAACGACATACTATAGTATGCCCTCCGACACCATGGACTATAGCCTTTCGCTTTTGCGTGATTTTCACCTTTTTTTCAAATCCTCCGAAATCGTGAAAAACGACATACTATAGTATGCCCTCCGACACCATGGACTATAGCCTTTCGCTTTTGCGTGATTTTCACCTTTTTTTTTAAATCCTCCGAAATCGTGAAAAACGACATACTATAGTATGCCCTCCGACACCATGGACTATAGCCTTTCGCTTTTGCGTGATTTTCACCTTTTTTTCAAATCCTCCGAAATCGTGAAAAACGACATACTATAGTATGCCCTCCGACACCATGGACTATAGCCTTTCGCTTTTGCGTGATTTTCACCTTTTTTTTTAATCCTCCGAAATCGTGAAAAACGACATACTATAGTATGCCCTCCGACACGCCTTTCGCTTTTGCGTGATTTTCACCTTTTTTTTTTAAATCCTCCGAAATCGTGAAAAACGACATACTAGTATGCGGTCCGAGACCATGGACTATAGCCTTTCGCTTTTGCGTGATTTTCACCTTTTTTTTTAATCCTCCGAAATCGTTAAAAACGACATACTATAGTATGCTCTCCGACACCATGGACTATAGCCTTTCGCTTTTGCGTGATTTTCACCTTTTTTTCAAATCCTCCGAAATCGTGAAAAACGACATACTATAGTATGCCCTCCGACACCATGGACTATAGCCTTTCGCTTTTGCGTGATTTTCACCTTTTTTTTTAAATCCTCCGAAATCGTGAAAAACCACATACTATAGTATGCCCTCCGACACCATGGACTATAGCCTTTCGCTTTTGCGTGATTTTCACCTTTTTTTTTTAAATCCTCCGAAATCGTGAAAAACTACATACTATAGTATGCCCTCCGACACCATGGACTATAGCCTTTCGCTTTTGCGTGATTTTCACCTTTTTTTTTTAAATCCTCCAAAATCTTGAAAAACGACATACTAGTATGCGGTCCGAGACCATGGACTATAGCCTTTCGCTTTTGCGTGATTTTCACCTTTTTTTTTAATCCTCCGAAATCGTGAAAAACGACATACTATAGTATGCCCTCCGACACCATGGACTATAGCCTTTCGCTTTTGCGTGATTTTCACCTTTTTTTTTAAATCCTCCGAAATCGTGAAAAACGACATACTATAGTATGCCCTCCGACACCATGGACTATAGCCTTTCGCTTTTGCGTGATTTTCACCTTTTTTTCAAATCCTCCGAAATCGTGAAAAACGACATACTATAGTATGCCCTCCGACACCATGGACTATAGCCTTTCGCTTTTGCGTGATTTTCACCTTTTTTTCAAATCCTCCGAAATCGTGAAAAACGACATACTATAGTATGCCCTCCGACACCATGGACTATAGCCTTTCGCTTTTGCGTGCTTTTCACCTTTTTTTCAAATCCTCCAAAATCGTGAAAAACGACATACTATAGTATGCCCTCCGACACCATGGACTATAGCCTTTCGCTTTTGCGTGATTTCACCTTTTTTTCAAATCCTCCGAAATCGTGAAAAACGACATACTATAGTATGCCCTCCGACACCATGGACTATAGCCTTTCGCTTTTGCGTGATTTTCACCTTTTTTTTAAAAAATCCTCCGAAATCGTGAAAAACGACATACTAGTATGCGGTCCGAGACCATGGACTATAGCCTTTCGCTTTTGCGTGATTTTCACCTTTTTTTTTAAATCCTCCGAAATCGTGAAAAACGACATACTATAGTATGCCCTCCGACACCATGGACTATAGCCTTTCGCTTTTGCGTGATTTTCACCTTTTTTTTTAAATCCTCCGAAATCGTGAAAAACCACATACTATAGTATGCCCTCCGACACCATGGACTATAGCCTTTCGCTTTTGCGTGATTTTCACCTTTTTTTAAAATCCTCCGAAATCGTGAAAAACGACATACTATAGTATGCCCTCCGACACCATGGACTATAGCCTTTCGCTTTTGCGTGATTTTCACCTTTTTTTCAAATCCTCCGAAATCGTGAAAAACGACATACTATAGTATGCCCTCCGACACCATGGACTATAGCCTTTCGCTTTTGCGTGATTTTCACCTTTTTTTCAAATCCTCCAAAATCGTGAAAAACGACATACTATAGTATGCCCTCCGACACCATGGACTATAGCCTTTCGCTTTTGCGTGATTTTCACCTTTTTTTCAAATCCTCCGAAATCGTGAAAAACGACATACTATAGTATGCCCTCCGACACCATGGACTATAGCCTTTCGCTTTTGCGTGATTTTCACCTTTTTTTCAAATCCTCCGAAATCGTGAAAAACGACATACTATAGTATGCCCTCCGACACCATGGACTATAGCCTTTCGCTTTTGCGTGATTTTCACCTTTTTTTTAAAAATCCTCCGAAATCGTGAAAAACGACATACTAGTATGCGGTCCGAGACCATGGACTATAGCCTTTCGCTTTTGCGTGATTTTCACCTTTTTTTTTAAATCCTCCGAAATCGTGAAAAACGACATACTATAGTATGCCCTCCGACACCATGGACTATAGCCTTTCGCTTTTGCGTGATTTTCACCTTTTTTTCAAATCCTCCAAAATCGTGAAAAACGACATACTATAGTATGCCCTCCGACACCATGGACTATAGCCTTTCGCTTTTGCGTGATTTTCACCTTTTTTTCAAATCCTCCGAAATCGTGAAAAACGACATACTATAGTATGCCCTCCGACACCATGGACTATAGCCTTTCGCTTTTGCGTGATTTTCACCTTTTTTTCAAATCCTCCGAAATCGTGAAAAACGACATACTATAGTATGCCCTCCGACACCATGGACTATAGCCTTTCGCTTTTGCGTGATTTTCACCTTTTTTTCAAAAATCCTCCGAAATCGTGAAAAACGACATACTAGTATGCGGTCCGAGACCATGGACTATAGCCTTTCGCTTTTGCGTGATTTTCACCTTTTTTTTTAAATCCTCCGAAATCGTGAAAAACGACATACTATAGTATGCCCTCCGACACCATGGACTATAGCCTTTCGCTTTTGCGTGATTTTCACCTTTTTTTCAAATCCTCCGAAATCGTGAAAAACGACATACTATAGTATGCCCTCCGACACCATGGACTATAGCCTTTCGCTTTTGCGTGATTTTCACCTTTTTTTAAAATCCTCCGAAATCGTGAAAAACGACATACTATAGTATGCCCTCCGACACCATGGACTATAGCCTTTCGCTTTTGCGTGATTTTCACCTTTTTTTCAAATCCTCCGAAATCGTGAAAAACGACATACTATAGTATGCCCTCCGACACCATGGACTATAGCCTTTCGCTTTTGCGTGATTTTCACCTTTTTTTCAAATCCTCCGAAATCGTGAAAAACGACATACTATAGTATGCCCTCCGACACCATGGACTATAGCCTTTCGCTTTTGCGTGATTTTCACCTTTTTTTTAAAAATCCTCCGAAATCGTGAAAAACGACATACTAGTATGCGGTCCGAGACCATGGACTATAGCCTTTCGCTTTTGCGTGATTTTCACTTTTTTTTTTAAATCCTCCGAAATCGTGAAAAACGACATACTATAGTATGCCCTCCGACACCATGGACTATAGCCTTTCGCTTTTGCGTGATTTTCACCTTTTTTTCAAATCCTCCGAAATCGTGAAAAACGACATACTATAGTATGCCCTCCGACACCATGGACTATAGCCTTTCGCTTTTGCGTGATTTTCACCTTTTTTTTTAAATCCTCCGAAATCGTGAAAAACCACATACTATAGTATGCCCTCCGACACCATGGACTATAGCCTTTCGCTTTTGCGTGATTTTCACCTTTTTTTCAAATCCTCCGAAATCGTGAAAAACGACATACTATAGTATGCCCTCCGACACCATGGACTATAGCCTTTCGCTTTTGCGTGATTTTCACCTTTTTTTTAAAAATCCTCCGAAATCGTGAAAAACGACATACTAGTATGCGGTCCGAGACCATGGACTATAGCCTTTCGCTTTTGCGTGATTTTCACCTTTTTTTTTAAATCCTCCGAAATCGTGAAAAACGACATACTATAGTATGCCCTCCGACACCATGGACTATAGCCTTTCGCTTTTGCGTGATTTTCACCTTTTTTTCAAATCCTCCGAAATCGTGAAAAACGACATACTATAGTATGCCCTCCGACACCATGGACTATAGCCTTTCGCTTTTGCGTGATTTTCACCTTTTTTTAAAATCCTCCGAAATCGTGAAAAACGACATACTATAGTATGCCCTCCGACACCATGGACTATAGCCTTTCGCTTTTGCGTGATTTTCACCTTTTTTTCAAATCCTCCGAAATCGTGAAAAACGACATACTATAGTATGCCCTCCGACACCATGGACTATAGCCTTTCGCTTTTGCGTGATTTTCACCTTTTTTTCAAATCCTCCGAAATCGTGAAAAACGACATACTATAGTATGCCCTCCGACACCATGGACTATAGCCTTTCGCTTTTGCGTGATTTTCACCTTTTTTTTAAAAATCCTCCGAAATCGTGAAAAACGACATACTAGTATGCGGTCCGAGACCATGGACTATAGCCTTTCGCTTTTGCGTGATTTTCACCTTTTTTTTTAAATCCTCCGAAATCGTGAAAAACGACATACTATAGTATGCCCTCCGACACCATGGACTATAGCCTTTCGCTTTTGCGTGATTTTCACCTTTTTTTCAAATCCTCCGAAATCGTGAAAAACGACATACTATAGTATGCCCTCCGACACCATGGACTATAGCCTTTCGCTTTTGCGTGATTTTCACCTTTTTTTTTAAATCCTCCGAAATCGTGAAAAACCACATACTATAGTATGCCCTCCGACACCATGGACTATAGCCTTTCGCTTTTGCGTGATTTTCACGTTTTTTTTTTAAATCCTCCGAAATCGTGAAAAACGACATACTAGTATGCGGTCCGAGACCATGGACTATAGCCTTTCGCTTTTGCGTGATTTTCACCTTTTTTTTTTAATCCTCCGAAATCGTGAAAAACGACATACTATAGTATGCCCTCCGACACCATGGACTATAGCCTTTCGCTTTTGCGTGATTTTCACCTTTTTTTCAAATCCTCCGAAATCGTGAAAAACGACATACTATAGTATGCCCTCCGACACCATGGACTATAGCCTTTCGCTTTTGCGTGATTTTCACCTTTTTTTTTAATCCTCCGAAATCGTGAAAAACGACATACTATAGTATGCCCTCCGACACCATGGACTATAGCCTTTTGCTTTTGCGTGATTTTCACCTTTTGTTTTAATCCTCCGAAATCGTTAAAAACGACATACTATAGTATGCTCTCCGACACCATGGACTATAGCCTTTCGCTTTTGCGTGATTTTCACCTTTTTTTCAAATCCTCCGAAATCGTGAAAAACGACATACTATAGTATGCCCTCCGACACCATGGACTATAGCCTTTCGCTTTTGCGTGATTTTCACCTTTTTTTTTAAATCCTCCGAAATCGTGAAAAACCACATACTATAGTATGCCCTCCGACACCATGGACTATAGCCTTTCGCTTTTGCGTGATTTTCACCTTTTTTTTTTAAATCCTCCGAAATCGTGAAAAACGACATACTATAGTATGCCCTCCGACACCATGGACTATAGCCTTTCGCTTTTGCGTGATTTTCACCTTTTTTTTTTAAATCCTCCAAAATCGTGAAAAACGACATACTAGTATGCGGTCCGAGACCATGGACTATAGCCTTTCGCTTTTGCGTGATTTTCACCTTTTTTTTTAATCCTCCGAAATCGTGAAAAACGACATACTATAGTATGCCCTCCGACACCATGGACTATAGCCTTTCGCTTTTGCGTGATTTTCACCTTTTTTTCAAATCCTCCGAAATCGTGAAAAACGACATACTATAGTATGCCCTCCGACACCATGGACTATAGCCTTTCGCTTTTGCGTGATTTTCACCTTTTTTTCAAATCCTCCGAAATCGTGAAAAACGACATACTATAGTATGCCCTCCGACACCATGGACTATAGCCTTTCGCTTTTGCGTGATTTTCACCTTTTTTTTTAAATCCTCCGAAATCGTGAAAAACGACATACTATAGTATGCCCTCCGACACCATGGACTATAGCCTTTCGCTTTTGCGTGATTTTCACCTTTTTTTCAAATCCTCCGAAATCGTGAAAAACGACATACTATAGTATGCCCTCCGACACCATGGACTATAGCCTTTCGCTTTTGCGTGATTTTCACCTTTTTTTTTAATCCTCCGAAATCGTGAAAAACGACATACTATAGTATGCCCTCCGACACGCCTTTCGCTTTTGCGTGATTTTCACCTTTTTTTTTTAAATCCTCCGAAATCGTGAAAAACGACATACTAGTATGCGGTCCGAGACCATGGACTATAGCCTTTCGCTTTTGCGTGATTTTCACCTTTTTTTTTAATCCTCCGAAATCGTTAAAAACGACATACTATAGTATGCTCTCCGACACCATGGACTATAGCCTTTCGCTTTTGCGTGATTTTCACCTTTTTTTCAAATCCTCCGAAATCGTGAAAAACGACATACTATAGTATGCCCTCCGACACCATGGACTATAGCCTTTCGCTTTTGCGTGATTTTCACCTTTTTTTTTAAATCCTCCGAAATCGTGAAAAACCACATACTATAGTATGCCCTCCGACACCATGGACTATAGCCTTTCGCTTTTGCGTGATTTTCACCTTTTTTTTTTAAATCCTCCGAAATCGTGAAAAACGACATACTATAGTATGCCCTCCGACACCATGGACTATAGCCTTTCGCTTTTGCGTGATTTTCACCTTTTTTTTTTAAATCCTCCAAAATCTTGAAAAACGACATACTAGTATGCGGTCCGAGACCATGGACTATAGCCTTTCGCTTTTGCGTGATTTTCACCTTTTTTTTTAATCCTCCGAAATCGTGAAAAACGACATACTATAGTATGCCCTCCGACACCATGGACTATAGCCTTTCGCTTTTGCGTGATTTTCACCTTTTTTTCAAATCCTCCGAAATCGTGAAAAACGACATACTATAGTATGCCCTCCGACACCATGGACTATAGCCTTTCGCTTTTGCGTGATTTTCACCTTTTTTTTAAAAATCCTCCGAAATCGTGAAAAACGACATACTAGTATGCGGTCCGAGACCATGGACTATAGCCTTTCGCTTTTGCGTGATTTTCACCTTTTTTTTTAAATCCTCCGAAATCGTGAAAAACGACATACTATAGTATGCCCTCCGACACCATGGACTATAGCCTTTCGCTTTTGCGTGATTTTCACCTTTTTTTCAAATCCTCCGAAATCGTGAAAAACGACATACTATAGTATGCCCTCCGACACCATGGACTATAGCCTTTCGCTTTTGCGTGATTTTCACCTTTTTTTTTAAATCCTCCGAAATCGTGAAAAACGACATACTATAGTATGCCCTCCGACACCATGGACTATAGCCTTTCGCTTTTGCGTGATTTTCACCTTTTTTTCAAATCCTCCGAAATCGTGAAAAACGACATACTATAGTATGCCCTCCGACACCATGGACTATAGCCTTTCGCTTTTGCGTGATTTTCACCTTTTTTTTTAATCCTCCGAAATCGTGAAAAACGACATACTATAGTATGCCCTCCGACACCATGGACTATAGCCTTTTGCTTTTGCGTGATTTTCACCTTTTGTTTTAATCCTCCGAAATCGTTAAAAACGACATACTATAGTATGCTCTCCGACACCATGGACTATAGCCTTTCGCTTTTGCGTGATTTTCACCTTTTTTTCAAATCCTCCGAAATCGTGAAAAACGACATACTATAGTATGCCCTCCGACACCATGGACTATAGCCTTTCGCTTTTGCGTGATTTTCACCTTTTTTTTTAAATCCTCCGAAATCGTGAAAAACCACATACTATAGTATGCCCTCCGACACCATGGACTATAGCCTTTCGCTTTTGCGTGATTTTCACCTTTTTTTTTTAAATCCTCCGAAATCGTGAAAAACGACATACTATAGTATGCCCTCCGACACCATGGACTATAGCCTTTCGCTTTTGCGTGATTTTCACCTTTTTTTTTTAAATCCTCCAAAATCGTGAAAAACGACATACTAGTATGCGGTCCGAGACCATGGACTATAGCCTTTCGCTTTTGCGTGATTTTCACCTTTTTTTTTAATCCTCCGAAATCGTGAAAAACGACATACTATAGTATGCCCTCCGACACCATGGACTATAGCCTTTCGCTTTTGCGTGATTTTCACCTTTTTTTCAAATCCTCCGAAATCGTGAAAAACGACATACTATAGTATGCCCTCCGACACCATGGACTATAGCCTTTCGCTTTTGCGTGATTTTCACCTTTTTTTCAAATCCTCCGAAATCGTGAAAAACGACATACTATAGTATGCCCTCCGACACCATGGACTATAGCCTTTCGCTTTTGCGTGATTTTCACCTTTTTTTTTAAATCCTCCGAAATCGTGAAAAACGACATACTATAGTATGCCCTCCGACACCATGGACTATAGCCTTTCGCTTTTGCGTGATTTTCACCTTTTTTTCAAATCCTCCGAAATCGTGAAAAACGACATACTATAGTATGCCCTCCGACACCATGGACTATAGCCTTTCGCTTTTGCGTGATTTTCACCTTTTTTTTTAATCCTCCGAAATCGTGAAAAACGACATACTATAGTATGCCCTCCGACACGCCTTTCGCTTTTGCGTGATTTTCACCTTTTTTTTTTAAATCCTCCGAAATCGTGAAAAACGACATACTAGTATGCGGTCCGAGACCATGGACTATAGCCTTTCGCTTTTGCGTGATTTTCACCTTTTTTTTTAATCCTCCGAAATCGTTAAAAACGACATACTATAGTATGCCCTCCGACACCATGGACTATAGCCTTTTGCTTTTGCGTGATTTTCACCTTTTGTTTTAATCCTCCGAAATCGTTAAAAACGACATACTATAGTATGCTCTCCGACACCATGGACTATAGCCTTTCGCTTTTGCGTGATTTTCACCTTTTTTTCAAATCCTCCGAAATCGTGAAAAACGACATACTATAGTATGCCCTCCGACACCATGGACTATAGCCTTTCGCTTTTGCGTGATTTTCACCTTTTTTTTTTAAATCCTCCGAAATCGTGAAAAACGACATACTATAGTATGCCCTCCGACACCATGGACTATAGCCTTTCGCTTTTGCGTGATTTTCACCTTTTTTTTTTAAATCCTCCAAAATCGTGAAAAACGACATACTAGTATGCGGTCCGAGACCATGGACTATAGCCTTTCGCTTTTGCGTGATTTTCACCTTTTTTTTTAATCCTCCGAAATCGTGAAAAACGACATACTATAGTATGCCCTCCGACACCATGGACTATAGCCTTTCGCTTTTGCGTGATTTTCACCTTTTTTTCAAATCCTCCGAAATCGTGAAAAACGACATACTATAGTATGCCCTCCGACACCATGGACTATAGCCTTTCGCTTTTGCGTGATTTTCACCTTTTTTTCAAATCCTCCGAAATCGTGAAAAACGACATACTATAGTATGCCCTCCGACACCATGGACTATAGCCTTTCGCTTTTGCGTGATTTTCACCTTTTTTTTTAAATCCTCCGAAATCGTGAAAAACGACATACTATAGTATGCCCTCCGACACCATGGACTATAGCCTTTCGCTTTTGCGTGATTTTCACCTTTTTTTCAAATCCTCCGAAATCGTGAAAAACGACATACTATAGTATGCCCTCCGACACCATGGACTATAGCCTTTCGCTTTTGCGTGATTTTCACCTTTTTTTTTAATCCTCCGAAATCGTGAAAAACGACATACTATAGTATGCCCTCCGACACGCCTTTCGCTTTTGCGTGATTTTCACCTTTTTTTTTTAAATCCTCCGAAATCGTGAAAAACGACATACTAGTATGCGGTCCGAGACCATGGACTATAGCCTTTCGCTTTTGCGTGATTTTCACCTTTTTTTTTAATCCTCCGAAATCGTTAAAAACGACATACTATAGTATGCTCTCCGACACCATGGACTATAGCCTTTCGCTTTTGCGTGATTTTCACCTTTTTTTCAAATCCTCCGAAATCGTGAAAAACGACATACTATAGTATGCCCTCCGACACCATGGACTATAGCCTTTCGCTTTTGCGTGATTTTCACCTTTTTTTTTAAATCCTCCGAAATCGTGAAAAACCACATACTATAGTATGCCCTCCGACACCATGGACTATAGCCTTTCGCTTTTGCGTGATTTTCACCTTTTTTTTTTAAATCCTCCGAAATCGTGAAAAACGACATACTATAGTATGCCCTCCGACACCATGGACTATAGCCTTTCGCTTTTGCGTGATTTTCACCTTTTTTTTTTAAATCCTCCAAAATCTTGAAAAACGACATACTAGTATGCGGTCCGAGACCATGGACTATAGCCTTTCGCTTTTGCGTGATTTTCACCTTTTTTTTTAATCCTCCGAAATCGTGAAAAACGACATACTATAGTATGCCCTCCGACACCATGGACTATAGCCTTTCGCTTTTGCGTGATTTTCACCTTTTTTTTTAAATCCTCCGAAATCGTGAAAAACGACA
>NC_136799.1:1910660-1939203 GCF_951216825.1 Electrona antarctica | reverse complement strand
CCGAATATAGCAAAAATAGCCGATCTACAAGCTCAAAACACGTCGCAGCGCGACGTGTTTTGAGCTTGTAGATCGGCTATTTTTGCTACGACAGTAATATATGGCCCTAGAGAGTGAGTGTGGAAATATAGTGGCCCTCTCCATCGTCAAAGTTGCCTTCCCCTGCTGTAGCGCATTGTAATGGCCGCTGGTGCTGATGATCATAACATGCCGACGGACCATTTTTCGCCGGATTTTCGTTGCAAATACTTCAGCGTATGCTCTAAATGTAATAAAACAATCTCGGCAGCGTAGAATATTTGATTAATCCAGAGTGACTCACATTAAGCAAGAACAAAAAAACATGGCAATACATCACATACATACAGAGTATTTGTCATGAATCTGTAAGCTAAGAACGTAACAGTGGAGTATAATGAAACTACGGTGCTATGTCTAAATAAAAGGCTATACGTCTACGTAAACTGCTATCTAAATCTACATCAAAGGCTATCTAACAGCCAAGCTACACCAGGCTTTTCTCGCGCGTTTACCCTAAACGCGAACCCCGCGCGTGCGTTTTAAAAAAAATAGGACCTAAATTCAACACACGCGTTTAGGGTAAACGCTGCGCGTTTTGTGCGAGAAAAAGCCTGGTGTAGCTTGGCCGTAAATTACATACGTTGAAAGAAAGCGTGCGTGCGTGCGGGCGGGGGCGGTGCGGCGCGGGCGTGCGGGCGTGCGTGCGTGCGTGCGTGCGTGCGTACGTGCGTGCGTGTTTTAAAAAGAATAATGCTCCAAATCAAAGCAAGGAGTATAAAGCCCAATATTTCACTACATATATTCTCAGATATGTACTGGAGTATAGAAGTACAAGTATTCGGAAATGCTTGCAGTAAGTATGCTCTTGAGTAAATGTACAACCCCTCCCCCCCCCCCCCCCCCCCCCACACCCACAGTAATTCCACAAGTGACAGGCGAGTGAGCGCTCCACGGCTGCTGACAACTGCACTTATCCATCACATGTTGGCTACAAACAGGTACAATCCCCCTTCTGTTAAAGTGAGAAGAGATGAACGCCTGGGGGGGGGGGGGGGGAAGAGGGAAGAGAGAGAGAGAGAGAGAGAGAGAGAGAGAGAGAGAGAGAGAGAGAGAGAGAGAGAGAGAGAGAGAGAGAGAGAGAGAGAGAGAGAGAGAGAGAGAGAGAGAGAGAGAGAGAGAGAGAGAGAGAGAGAGAGAGAGAGAGAGAGAGAGAGAGAGAGAGAGAGAGAGAGAGAGAGAGAGAGAGAGAGAGAGAGAGAGAGAGAGAGAGAGAGAGAGAGAGAGAGAGAGAGAGAGAGAGAGACCATGGGGGTCTTTCAGATTGACAATGAATCTCTGGCGTTTCTGTGCGGCTTTGGAGAGAAAGCGTTCCAATATACCCAGTAGCTATATGGAAGTGTGTGTGTGCGTGCGTGCGTGCGTGCGTGCGTGGGGGGAGGTTACTTTTGATCTGTGTGCATCCCGCCTGTACTGCATGTACGTGTGTGTGCGTGTGTACATGTGTGTGTGTGTACATGTGTGTGTGTACATGTGTGTGCGTGTACATGTGTGTGCGTGTACATACACGTGTGTCGCTGTAACCGTATCATTTCCCTCACGATCTATAGGTTACCAGTGGAGTCCGTTTAAACTCCTTCACCCCTGCCTGGCCGCGCTGCCACCTGCACTCACTGGTGGAAACTGGAAAGTATAGTGCATTTACTCAACAACTGTACTTAAGTACAAGTCATTTTTATTTTACTTGAGTGTTTCCAAACGTATTTGGGGAAAAAAAGTGTAGTTACAGTACTAGTTGCTTTGTAGATGTTGATTCTTATTTCAAAACATACATATACAGTTGGAGGCCATCGATATTGTCCTTTTCTTTTTGCTGAGGTTTGCGTGATCTGCGCATTTTGGGCGGGAACCCCTTTTGGTGTTTTAAACATTATGTTATAATTTAGCTATTGAAAAATAGCAGATCTACAAGCTCATAGCGCGCCACCGAGTGGCGCGCTACGAGCTTGTAGGTCTGCTATTTTTGAAAAATCGTGAAAATATTTATTTCAGAAAACTGGAGGATTTAGAAGGATTTTTTTAAATTTTGAGGTCAGGCCTAAATGGGTCAAATGATAAGGGACAATATCGGTGGCACCCAACTGTATACACTTATACAGCCCTATATACATTTAGAACATTTGAAAATAGCCGATGTAAAGGCTTTGGATGAGCTCTAGCTCTGGTCCATAGCTCTAAATGAAACGCATTTAGAGCTATGGACCAGAGCTAGATGAGCTCATACTATTGTGTTTTCAGCATATTTTGAAAATAGAAGATCTAGACTAAAATGTCAGGAAGGGACTAGTGGACAAGAGATCCAGTCATTTTACAATTTGCATGCATGCATGCTGAATATAGCCGATCTACAAGCTCACAACGCGTGAAAAGAACAGAGTGACAAAAAACAAAGTGAAAAAAAAAAATAGCCATTACGATGGAATCAAGGCATCAAGGCCCGCCAAAATACCTTTTGTTCGACTAAATCTAAAATCTTATGATATTTTGTATCATAACATGAACACTAAAACATTGCAGGCGACTAAAATGTGACTGTAATGTAACTAAATGAAAACTATTCAAGCGACTATGACTAAAATCAAAAAAGCACTGCCTCAGTATTGTAATTAAGTACAGTACTTGTAGTAGTAAATGTACGTATAGTTACGCTCCACCACTGAGACATGGACTCACTCACCCCATCATGGCTGCTGGCATGTTCTGTGTGTGTGTGTGTGTGTGTGTGTGTGTGTGTGTGTGTGTGTGTGTGTGTGTGTGTGTGTGTGTGTGTGTGTGTGTGTGTGTGTGTGTGTGTGTGTGTGTGTGTGTGTGTGTGTGTGTGTGTGTGTGTGTGTGTGTGTGTGTGTGTGTGTGTGTGTGTGTGTGTGTGTGTGTGTGTGTGTGTGTGTACTATACATTTATCTTTCTCTCGCTCTTTCTGAAAAAAATGCTGCTTTCAAAATATATATAATAAAAAAAAACAGTAATGATAAATGACACCGGAGCAAAAAATGAGGTTAAAGAAAAGGAACATGCACAACGCCCACAACGCCCACAGCTATTTGCTTTGAAACAATGGAATCTGGTACAGATGGTTTAGTCGACTAAAATGTGTTTTGGCTGGCCTCGATGCCGTCGTAATGGCTGATTTTACTCTTGCTGAAAATAGCCAATCTACAAGCCCACAACGCGTTGCAGCGCAACGCGTTGTGATCTTGTAGATCTGCTATTTTCAGCATGCAACCAAATATAAAATGACTCATGCTGGATCTCTTGTCCACTAGTCCCTTGCTAACATTTTAGTCTAGTTTTTATTTGTTGACAAAATTGTCACCATATTTAGTCTCAGTTTTAGTCATCATAGCTTAGTTTTCATTTAGTTTCCATTTAGTTTTCGTCAGTGGAAAAAGGTAGTCGACCAACATTTTTTGTCTTAGTTTTAGTCGACGAAAACAACACAGCGTGTACAGTGGAAGCCGTGGCCACAGCGTCTACATGGCTTGTGGAAAAGGCCATGGAGTCAGCAGGGAACGTCGTGCGGAGAGCTTAAGGGCAACGATCATCACACTGAGACATGTCGCCTGCAGGCAGACGCCGGCACTTCAAAGAGGCCATTGTGCTGCCCCCCCACCCCCCTTTCCCCCCTTCACCCCCACCCCCCCTTCCCCCGCCACCCGCCACCACAAAGGAATTCAGTCTGACCTGAAGCAAAGGATAAGACATTAGTGTCTGTCTCCGTTGTGAGGTGGAAACCTAAAGGATAAGACATTAGTGTCTGTCTCCGTTGTGAGGTGGAAACCTAAAGGATAAGACATTAGTGTCTGTCTCCGTTGTGAGGTGGAAACCTCATAACTCCCAAACTGTTGCTTTTGTCAGGATTTAAATAATAATAATAATTAAATAAAAAAATAAAACTGCAAAAGTATAGCAGATCTACAAGCTGGAAACGTGTCGCTTCGCGCAGCGTTTCGAGGTTGTAGATCTGCTACTTTTCTACTACTATTCGCTGTAATGTGATCACGTACCATGTTAATTTACGAAAAAAACATGAAGAAAGAAAAAAAATGTGTGTGTGTGTGTGTGTGTGTGTGTGTGTGTGTGTGTGTGTGTGTGTGTGTGTGTGTGTGTGTGTGTGTGTGTGTGTGTGTGTGTGTGTGTGTGTGTGTGTGTGTGTGTGTGTGTGTGTGTGTGTGTGTGTGTGTGTGTGTGTGCGTGCGTGTTTATACTGTACTGAATGTTACACATTCAGTGTGCGTGCGTGCGATTCCCTAGGGTATATCATAGTGATGGGGATATCCTCCATTGTTGCCGTGTGTGTGTAGCTTTGTGATGTATACGCTCTCTTGTGAAATCTTCTCCAGGTCGAATTGTTCTGGTAAGGCTGTGTTTCCATGCGCGCAGCAGGGCGATGGAGCCGTAGCGCCCCCGTTAGGGCTGTGTTTCCATGCCCGCAGCAGGGCGATGGAGCCGTAGCGCCCCCCGTTAGGGCTGTGTCTCCATGCCCGCAGCAGGGCGATGGAGCCGTAGCGCCCCCGTTAGGGCTGTGTTTCCATGCTCGCAGCAGGGCGATGGAGCCGTAGCGCCCCCCGTTAGGGCTGTGTCTCCATGCCCGCAGCAGGGCGATGGAGGCGCAGCGCCCCCGTTAGGGCTGTGTTTCCATGCCCGCAGCAGGGCGATGGAGCCGTAGCGCCCCCGTTAGGGCTGTGTCTCCATGCTCGCAGCAGGGCGATGGAGCCGTAGCGCCCCCCGTTAGGGCTGTGTCTCCATGCCCGCAGCAGGGCGATGGAGCCGTAGCGCCCCCCGTTAGGGCTGTGTTTCCATGCCCGCAGCAGGGCGATGGAGCCGTAGCGCCCCCCGTTAGGGCTGTGTCTCCATGCTCGCAGCAGGGCGATGGAGCCGTAGCGCCCCCCGTTAGGGCTGTGTCTCCATGCTCGCAGCAGGGCGATGGAGTCGTAGCGCCCCCCGTTAGGGCTGTGTCTCCATGCCCGCAGCAGGGCGATGGAGCCGTAGCGCCCCCCGTTAGGGCTGTGTCTCCATGCCCGCAGCAGGGCGATGGAGCCGTAGCGCCCCCCGTTAGGGCGGTGTTTCCATCCATGCTCGCAGCAGGGCGATGGAGCCGTAGCGCCCCCCGTTAGGGCGGTGTTTCCATCCATGCTCGCAGCAGGGCGATGGAGCCGTAGCGCCCCCCGTTAGGGCTGTGTCTCCATGCTCGCAGCAGGGCGATGGAGGCGCAGCGCCCCCGTTAGGGCTGTGTTTCCCATGTACGCAGCAGGGCGATGGAGCCGTAGCGCCCCCGTTAGGGCTTTGTCTCCATGCGCGCAGCAGGGCGATGGAGCCGTAGCGCCCCCGTTAGGGCTGTGTTTCCATGCTACGCAGCAGGGCGATGGAGGCGTAGCGCCCCCCGTTAGGGCTGTGTCTCCATGCTCGCAGCAGGGCGATGGAGGCGTAGCGCCCCCCGTTAGGGCTGTGTTTCCATGCCCGCAGCAGGGCGATGGAGGCGTAGCGCCCCCCGTTAGGGCTGTGTTTCCATGCCACGCAGCAGGGCGATGGAGCCGTAGCGCCCCCCGTTAGGGCTGTGTTTCCATGCCACGCAGCAGGGCGATGGAGCCGTAGCGCCCCCCGTTAGGGCTGTGTCTCCATGCTACGCAGCAGGGCGATGGAGGCGTAGCGCCCCCGTTAGGGCTGTGTCTCCATCCATGCACGCAGCAGGGCGATGGAGCCGTAGCGCCCCCCGTTAGGGCTGTGTTTCCATGCGCGCAGCAGGGCGATGGAGTCGTAGCGCCCCCGTTATAAGGATAATTGCCAGGCTGCTGCCGCGCTGCCGTTACAGCGGATGATTTGGAAGAAATTAGTTTGGAATGCTGTTCCTCTGTTTGGGTCCTGTGAGCCCCCACTGGGCTGGCTGCACTACACTTGCAGGTTTAGTGGAGTCAAGAAAACATGACAACTGAAACCATTTAGTTTAGTGGCTATAGACATCCATCCATCCATCCATCTTCAACCGCTTATCCGTAGTCGGGTCGCGGGGGCAACAGCTCCACCAGAGAGCTCCAGACTTCCCTCTCCAGAGCAACATTGTGTGGCTATAGACATTAGTGTCTATAGCCAAGCCAAGGAACAATCAAAAGAGGGGCTGTCAGTGGGGAGTGTTGGCTGGGAGGAGGAGTAAGACTAAGGCCCTATACGTCCTCTCTGGGGGGGGGGGGGGGGGGGTACTACCTGTGAGTGGGGAGTGTTGGCTGATGAATGAATATCAACATCCTAATACATCCTAATACTGGGGGGTCAAATTATGACAGGCAATTCCTGCTGTCAAAATATGACCCCCCCCCCCCCCCCCCCCCAGTCAAAAAACACTTCACAATATCAACATCTTAAAACCAAAATGTTGAATTGCGTGCGTGCGTGTGTGCGTGCGTGCGTGCGTGCGTGTGTGCGTGCGTGCGTGCGTGCGTGCGTGCGTGCGTGCGTGCGTGCGTGCGTGCGTGCGTGCGTGCGTGCGTGCGCGTACATGTGTGTGTGCGTGCGTGTGTGTGTGTGCGCTTGTCCATTTTAGAAGTGGCATGAACGGTACATTTGAGTCCACAGTCTGGAAGCAGCATTCCTTCCCAAGGTGTTAAAGTACCAGCATCTTAAGGGTGTTAGTATACAGCTTTGTTCGTCTTCATATTGGGAAGCCTCTGTAATGTCCATGAATCAGTTGTGAGATGCCTGCAGACTGCAGGAATGCCCAATAAGCCGAGAGCTGATCAGGCATTGGCAGAATTTAACTGATGTCGACGCTATATATTCATTTAGCTGGGGACCCCCTGGGGCTGCCTCAGGGAGCCCTGCAGGGGCCCAGAACCCCACGTTGAGAAGCAGTGAACTAATAATGTATACAGTATGTGTAACATTCAGTACAGTATAAAAGTATAAAACAATTCAGTCTGCTGTCAGAGTTTAATGTTTGGGTTTTTTGGCAAGAGCCAAAATAAAGTTTGACTTGTTTTGAAGTGTTGCTGCCAGCTTTCCTGTTTGCTTGCCTCATGCTCAAAGAATATATATATATTTTTTGTTTTGTTTGTTTGTTTGTTTTTGAGCCTGAAGACATAGTTCCATAGTTCTCATTTCTCTTCTCTTTCCATAGTTCACATTTCACTGGCACTATAGCCTCACGATCCCTCCTATGGTAACAGCATGGAATCAACTTACAATTTAGGCATTTAGCAGACGCTCTTAATCCAGAGCGATTTACATTAAGCAAGAACAAAAAGCATGGGAATACATCACATACATAAGAACAAGAACAAAAAGCATGGGAATACATCACATACATAAGAACAAGAACAAAAAGCATGGCAATACATCACATACATAAGAACAAGAACAAAAAGCATGGGAATACATCACATACATAAGAACAAGAACAAAAAGCATGGGAATACATCACATACATAAGAACAAGAACAAAAAGCATGGGAATACATCACATACATAAGAACAAGAACAAAAAGCATGGCAATACATCACATACATAAGAACAAGAACAAAAGGCATGGCAATACATCACATACATAAGAAGCATGGCAATACAATTTACAATTTAGGCATTTATCAGACGCTCTTAATCCAGAGCGATTTACATTAGGCAAGAACAAAAGTATGGGAATACATCACATATATAAAATGCATTTATCAAGAAACATGCGTAAGCTAAGAACGTAACTAGAACATATCTATATAATGACACTATACATATTAACTATACATATATACTATACTATGCTATACATATGTACTATGATGTGCTATGACTACATACAATGCAATTATTGTGCTGTCTACATGACATGCTATAAGTCTGTTTCAAATGCTATCTAAGTCTAAAAAGTGCTATCTAAGGGGGTATCACATACATAAGATATACAATACATCACATACATAAGAAGCATGGCAATACATCACATACATAAGATATACAATACATCACATACATAAGATACAATACATCAATACATCACATACATACAATACATCACATACATAAGATACAATACATCAATACATCACATACATACAATACATCACATACATAAGATACAATACATCAATACATCACATACATACAATACATCACATACATAAGATACAATACATCAATACATCACATACATACAATACATCACATACATAAGATACAATACATCAATACATCACATACATACAATACATCACATACATAAGATACAATACATCAATACATCACATACATAAGATATACAATACATCACATACATAAGCTACAATACATCAATACATCACATACATACAATACATCACATACATAAGATACAATACATCAATACATCACATACATAAGATATACAATACATCACATACATAGATACAATACATCAATACATCACATACATAAGATATACAATACATCACATACATAAGATACAATACATCAATACATCACATACATAAGATATACAATACATCACATACATAAGATACAATACATCAATACATCACATACATACAATACATCACATACATAAGACATACAATACATCACATACATAAGATACAATACATCAATACATCACATACATACAATACATCACATACATAAGATACAATACATCAATACATCACATACATACAATACATCACATACATAAGAAGTTATCATGAATCGGTAGCAAAAGTAGAAAGTACTCACTATGAAGAATGTCCCGTTTCAAGTTTTCAAATGCATACAAAAATGGCAGATCTACAAGCTCACAATGTGGCGCTATCGCAAAGCATTGTGAGCTTGTAAATTGGCTAAGAATAAAGTAATCCACAAAACTACCGTCATTGTTGACCTATTTCTACCATACAGAGCAATTTCCGTTCAACTTTGACCCCTCTGTCACATGTCACATGTAGCTAGGTGTAATGTTAGAGACCACAGAAGTGAACCTTTCAAGCCGGTTTTCTCAACTCGCATTTTTCTGCAAGACATTACTCTATAAGCCATATCTCCAAAACTGGTGGGTCAAACTGAACAACCAATATGTCAAAAAAAAAAAAAATCAAAAAAAATCCAATGGCAGTCCCTCAGTCAAATTTAGTCACATATGTTTTCGTGCTGTTGCTGCATGGCGTGTAGTTGCGACTGAAGGTCGCAGTCAACTATGGAATCGAGCATTTCTCGTCAGTTAGTGTGTCGGGCACCATATATGGTGACCAGGTCTCGTGACATCATGTGACATCATCAGGTATGGAGATGTGGAGACCCTGATGTCATAATAAATGCGACCTGCTGTCGCAGTTAAGACCCTGATGTCATCACTATTGGCCAGCAACTCTACATCTGACCTCAAAACTAAGATCTCCATATATGGATATATTTCAGAACATGTTCCCTCATCAAGCCTGTACACTCAAGAGAATGTCCCAGCTACCACCCTTAGATCTCCATATACTGTATGGAGCTGACCTGTCTGATCTGACCTCATCAAACCCTGTTCACTCAAGACTTGCTCCTTATACGGCCAGTACATAATTCATTCCATGTTGATCTGACCCCCCCGTGCCAAAGCGCCAGCGCTCGCCAAAGCAGCACTCTGCTGTCAATGAGGCGGATGCGTGCACGCGACCTCGCCCTTTAGAGCGAGGTCGCTTCTCGCCCTCAGGCGTCTTACCGGTGATATATGGTGATTGAGTATCATAGCACCAACTGATGTACACACACACACACACACACACACACACACACACACACACACACACACACACACACACACACACACACACACACACACACACACACACACACACACAGTCACTCACACACACACACACACACACACACACACACACACACACACACACACACACACACACACACACACACACACACTCACACACAGTCACACACAGTCACACACACACACACACACACACACACACACACACACACAGTCACTCACACACACACACACACACACACACACACACACACACACACACACACACACACACACACACACACACACACTGTCACCCTCACACGCGCAAGCTTACATCATAAACAGGACGACACGCTACTTAATCTCGTTCCAAAAAGAGTGAGTGAAAGTGTGACTTTGTGGAGGGATTTCCCAGAGATAACGAGCACATATGTCTGTCTGTCTGTCTGTCTGTCTGTCTGTCTGTCTGTCTGTCTGTCTGAAGTGATCAAGTATGTTTTGTAGCCTGATAATAATCCAAATCTACCAAGTATTACTTATATAGCACTTTTTATCCAAACAACTTTACAGAGATTCTGCATTACATCCACCCATTCGCACGCACGCACGCGAACTGCGCGAACGTAAACGAGGACAGGCAACGTAGGGCCGTGGCTCTAAGGGGCCCTTCGGGAAAATTGTACTGTGCGGTACTGGGCTTGAGGCCCTTCATTGGCCGTTGATTTTGTTCAATTTCCGTCAAAAATATATTTGTGTTGTGTTTGGGGAGGGGTGGGGGGGTGTCAGCTGTAGATCAGCGATTTATAAAAGAGGGCTTTATTGGTTATTGTATGTTTTGTAATCTAAATCTACAAAGTAACCAGTAATTTCAGTTTTTAGATAATTGTAGTGAATAAAAAATAATAAAAAGTGCAACATTTGCTTTTGAGATGTGTGGTGGAAACGGTAGAAGTATAAAGTATTAAACAAACAAGTACTACACAAACCAGAGTATAAATATACACTGCATTACACGTAGAATCTATCTCAGCGAAACGTGTCATTCCGGCAAAGAGAACAACTGTGTAATCTCAGCCATTCTTGTTTGTTTAGTGTTTGTGTAGTGCAAATCTTATCAATACAGTACTCACCTGTCCGTGCGTACGTTTTCTCTGTCAACGAGGAGAATGCTGTTGACAGTCAGGTTGTTGTAGAGAGTCTGATCTCTGCTGTCACTCTGTGTGATTCTCACAGCGTTTAAAGACAGCCTTGGCTCCAGCCGCTGAATCGCTATAGCCACACCCATTGAAACATAATGTTTCAAACTGCCTCCCCCTGGCCAGATGGGGCGCCTGATGGAGGGGAAAGGAACTGGTTGGAATAACGTGTTCCTTCCACGCGCTACGTCCAACCAGGGAAACTCCCCCCTGTCAGGTGTAAAGGAGCAACTTGGACACTCAGGCATGAAGGAAGCATGAGTTCAAGTCCGTTGCTCTCCCCATGTCCCCCATATATGGGGACTAGGTTGGCGGAGGGTGTGTAGAGCCCAGGATCACATTAGATAATTGACACAGGGGTGAAAAATGCGTTACGAAATCGTGGGATAAAAATTATTGAAAAAAAAAAGAAAAATAATGTTTCAGGCGATCCGGTTCCGCATGGTGACTATGGCAGTCTGATACCGCGGCTACGGCCAATCAGCCAGTGATGGAAAATGGTAATATATAACTTAATACTAGTACATTTAAAACCTATTATTATTGTGTTATTAATTATTATTATCATCATTAATAAGATTGTTTTTTCTATCTATCTATCTATCTATCTATCTATCTATCTATCTATCTATCTATCTATCTATCTATCTATCTATCCATCCTACTACCACTACTACCACTACTACCACCACTACCACCACTACTACTACTACTACTACTACTACTACTACTACTAATAATAATAATACCAGCTACTAGTTTAACAGAACAGTGTTTCATGAGGTTTGAAGTTGAGTTTTTCGCCATATAAAGTTTCTTCGTCTTCCTACCTATACACAATTTGCAGCAGGCAATCATTTTCTTCTCGTCTTTATTGCGGACAAAGTCTAAATAATGAGAACACTTCCAAGTAGTGACCGTAACGTGGTGAGGTGCTGGTGTCTCCTTTTTTTGTTTTGTTTTACATTTCTCTCATTACCCAGTTTGTTCCGGACTCTTTCAGGCACCGCCCTTCCGCAAACCGATACTTCACACGTACAGACAATTCCGCATCGTTTCTGTATCCGCTCTGGAGTCTAGATCTAGACTGGTGTTGTGTAGCCAGACAACTATTCCACAATCTCTGAATGCTTTATAGAGTCTGGAAATACACCTCCCGAAATCCGAGTAAGTAAGTAAGTACATTTTATTTATAAAGCACAACAGTTACAAAGTTCTGTACAGTGGTCAACAAGGTAAAAAACAATCAATTTAAAACACAAGATTAATAACACGACGAGAAGAAAAGCAAATTAAAAAGACAACAAAACATTGGCCTGTACAAAAAGGTCAGGTAGACAAATCACAGCTCAAAATACAAACGAAATAAATATGTTTTCAGCAACTTCTTAAAAATGTCAACAGACTTTATAGAAAGGGGGAGGGCCTTCCACAGTGTGGGAGCAGCTACTGAAAATGCCCGGTCGCCCTTAGTTACCCGTTTAGTCGCCGGAATCTTCAGTAGGCCCTTGTCTGAGTAGGGAGGTGTAATCTTCAGTAGGCCCTTGTCTGAGTAGGGAGGTGTAGCTGTAATCTTCAGTAGGCCCTTGTCTGAGTAGGGAGGTGTAGCTGTAATCTTCAGTAGGCCCTTGTCTGAGTAGGGAGGTGTAGCTGTAATCTTCAGTAGGCCCTTGTCTGAGTAGGGAGGTGTAGCTGTAATCTTCAGTAGGCCCTTGTCTGAGTAGGGAGGTGTAGCTGTAATCTTCAGTAGGCCCTTGTCTGAGTAGGGAGGTGTAATCGTCAGTAGGCCCTTGTCTGAGTAGGGAGGTGTAGCTGTAATCTTCAGTAGGCCCTTGTCTGAGTAGGGAGGTGTAGCTGTAATCTTCAGTAGGCCCTTGTCTGAGTAGGGAGGTGTAGCTGCAGATCTCGTGTATCCTGCAGATGTGGCAACCCACAGGTGACAGCTGTGACGCTGTTGGTGCTGCTGTGTTGTGAGTAAACGGACAACGTTTGGTGTCTTGGCTTTATGACAACTTTTTTGCACAATCTACAACAATAGATTTGTGAGCCAGCGTTTTTCCTACCTGAGTGGTGAACTGTGTAAAGTGACAGCGGATCGTTTCCTCGGATCCCCTCGTAGCTGTCATCAGCCTAGGTAGGCTTGTCAAGTTCCATTAGCCGGGTGGCTAACCTGCTCCTTTGAGTAGCTGTCGCCGGCGCTTCGGACTAGCGTCGAGCATTCTGACGTTCTCCAGCCATCGGACAGCGGATCCGGACGGATCCCCCGACATCTCCGGACCGGGACGACAGCCTGTCAGCGGCATTAGCGGCGCTGTGCCGGGAGCTGCGGTTGGAGCAAGCCGGGCGGGAGCTGCGGCTGGAGCGAGCCTGGAGCTGTGATTGGAGTGAGCCTTGAGCTACAGACGGAGCGAGCGCCTGCGGGGCCGTGTCCTCTGCCAGACTCCGATCCCTCGCCAGCATCTCATCGGAGCCTACATTCTTTTTTTCCGGCCAGTTGCAGAGGCTAGTTTTGGCTCGTCTTTAGCCAGGAGGCTAGCACTCTGCTCCCATCGGTCCGTCAGCTTACGTGGCTAGGTTGGCTCGTTTTTAGCCAGGTAACTAGCCACACGTCGGGAGGCAAGGATGCCCTCCCTATCCTTTTTACCACAAACTTTTATTCCTTTTCTAGTTCTTATCTTTTTAACTTCCCAGGATGCGGGGTCTCCTACCCCCACACCAAACTACAAACTGGAACTATCACCTGGGGTGAGTGCAACTTGCAAAAGATGTTCCAAAAGATGTTCCACTCAGAATCCTTTCAGCTTTCTTTTGGTGTCTGTTGCTAACTCTATGAGTTATAATCTTGCCTGCTATGCACACCTACCAGCTCTCATGATACTACAGGATTGTTTTCAGTGTCAAATACATACAAAGCTGGGGTCATCTCATGACAACAAAGACCGTGTAGTTGCACACAACAGAAAACGATGCTTAATCATTCTTTTGCTAATTTTATCTGGCAATATCGAACGAAATCCTGGTCCTGTGTCTCGTCTTGTGTCCCCTACCCTCCCCTCAACACCCTTCCCCGCCCCCACACATTCATGCATGCCTTTGGAGGACAATCTGAACAGTACGAACACTATTGAGGACATTGTGGACATTCTTTCGGCTAGAGGGTTACATATTGTTCATTTGAACATACGTAGTCTCGTACTATACATTGATCAAGTCAGAGACATGTTTGACAATGGCAGGGTTGGTATCATTTCCTTTTCTGAAACTAGACTCGATGATTCCATCAAGGACACCGAGATAGAGATAGAAAACTATACAGTCATCAGAAAGGACAGACATCGCAATGGAGGAGGAGTCTGTGTCTATGTCAGAGCAGATATCAGCTTCAACGTCCGGTCCGAGATGGACAACAAGGACATTGAAGCAGTTTGGCTTGATATCAACCTCCCCAAAACAAAACCCTTCTTGATTGGGGCTCTGTATAGACCTCCCTCCCAATCCACCTTTTACAACCTGTTAGATGATGTATCAACTGACATAGGATGTTCGGGGGCAATCTTGATTGGCGACGTCAACACCAATATTTTGGTAAAAGACACGGCAATCTATAAGTCCTTCCGAAATTACTGTAGCCTGCATAACCTGGTTCAGTTGATTTCTCAATATACAAGGGTATGCCCTGACTCTCAAACCATCTTAGACCTCATCTTGACAAATGACCTGACCAAGATCTCCAGAAGCGGTGTCATACAGTGCAGTATAAGTGATCATGATATAATTTATTGTTCGGTTATTTGGCGATGTTGTGCCCGGGCTCCGACCAGCCCATGCAGTAGCTTATATTTGATGAACTCAAACGTGCATTTTATAGGGTTTTTATTAATTCATGTTAATCATAAACACTTACAATCATACATTCACACGTTCTGTTCACACTTCCCCCCAACACAAGATGAATACAGTATCCCGGCCTGGATTACAGGTCCTATTGGTCTGTGGTTCTATCCTAACTCTGTCGGTAGGGTTTACTATCATTTTACACTCTAAGACTCCCAGATCATGGTACAGCTTAGCTTGTCATTGTTGACTCTCAGACTTAGTTCAGTGACACATTAATGGTGCATTAATGGTACATTAAGTGACACTATGTGTTATTATGTGGTTTTAAATCTAATCAATGGAGAAAAGAATCACAAATAACACTTGGTTACCATCTAAACATCATATCACATCAATTATGAATTATGCACAATTATATCTATATAGCACATAATATATCGCATATACATACCGCTGGTCTCTGCCTAGACAACATGTATCACGTTCGATGGTATTGGTGAATCTAATTACACTTTGTGCCATACAGAATAGTCAATGCAGCCTTCTGACTGATCCCACCTCCATACTAACACTTTCAGCCAATCAGATGCCACAGACCATCCTGCCTGCACCTCTGAGCCACAGCAGCCAGCTCCCTGCCTGCACCGCTGACCTTAGCTGTTAGACTATCACATATTTATTATTTAGGCTTTTTACCAACCCAATATATAATAGGTTATTTAGAACACATTTACACAATTGAAAGGGATTAAAGATAGAAGTTACTTAAACCCCATTTCCATGTTCTATTTGTGTGAGTTGACACTGCCCTGGGAGGCGCCATAAACTATAGACCCTTTACAGCTGGAATGCTGACCAGCAGCCAACCCCCCAGCAAGGAAGTGGCCTGGCATTTATGACCTCCTAGGTTCTTCTTAACTCACCAATGAGCTGTAATTCTCTCTTCTTTGGAAATACACCTAGACACCATAATCTATATATATTTTCTTCCCCAATATCTGAGAATACATCTCGCACACCCATAATTAACACGACATTTATTGTACTCGCAAACTTCACAAATCTGCAGTCAATTGTCATAACACAATCAGATTCAGATCATTAAAAAACTACACCTGTGAAGCATTAAATACAGCTCTGGAGAATCTGGACTGGTCAAACGTCCTTAACTGTACATCTACAGAAGAGGCCTGGTCTCGTTTTAAATCTGCCTTTCTATCAGTGGTTGACAGCCTGGCTCCCATGAAAGTCATAAGGGCGAAAGCGAGAACAAAACCATGGATGAATGCCGACATCCTAATGGCCATGAAAATGAGAAATGAGAGTTATGCCAAGTTCAGAAAAAACAGAGATGAGCAGCTGTTCGACAAATGCAAACAATTGCGTAACAAGGTCAATGGCATGATCAAGACAGCCAAACAAACATACTTCAATGAGAGAATTGAAGAAAACAAGAAAAAGCCCCAAAAACTTTGGAAGTCCCTTAAGGAACTGGGCTGTAACAACAGGCTCAAAACCAAGATCACGAATCTAAACATTAAAATAAATGGCTCGCTCATCTCTGATAAGCTGAACGTGGCTAACTGCCTAAATGGTTTCTTCACAACCATAGCTTCCACACTGGTGGACAAGTTGCCCTCCTATTCAGGCCTTTATGGAGAGCAGCATATAAAATCTTTCTACAAAGGTCTTGGTGCTGTTGAGGACAGCTTCAAAATCTCGTCCGTATCAACAGAGGACGTGTTACTAAAACTCAGCGCCTTACAGCCAACTAAGGCTACTGGCCATGATGGTATCCCCACTAGGTTCCTCAGAGATGCAGCGGTTTCTATTGCCCCCGTTGTGGCTCACATTACAAACCTGTCCATCAGGCAGGGCCATGTCCCACAGGAATTCAAACTTGCAAGAGTAGTTCCGCTCTATAAAAAGGGTAGCAAGTTGGACCCTGGGAACTACCGCCCTGTGTCCATCCTTTGTTCCATCTCAAAGGTCATAGAGAGACTAGTTTATGAACAGATACATTTATATCTGCTTAATAACAAACTTCTTTTTGAATTCCAGTCAGGCTTCAGAAAATCTCACTCTACTGATACATGTCTGTTATACTTGACTGATATCATCAGACGTGAGGTGGACTCAGGCAAGTACTGCGGCATGGTCATGCTGGACCTTCAAAAGGCGTTTGACACTGTGAACCACTCCATACTGCTAAACAAGCTGAAGGCAATCGGTTTTGATGGCCCATCGTTAAACTGGGTGAGATCTTACCTTGAGGGAAGGAAACAGGTGGTCGATGTGAATGGTACCCTGTCTACTTCCCTCCCAGTAGAGTGTGGGGTCCCCCAAGGGAGCATCCTAGGGCCTCTACTGTTTCTAATTTATGTAAACGACATGAACTCGGCATGTAAATGTAATCTGTTCTTGTTCGCAGACGACTCAGCTCTCCTGGTCTCGGACAAAGATAAGTCGCAGGTCGAGAGAGTACTCAGCACAGAGCTCGGTAGCATCTGTCTTTGGCTCTCCGACAACAAATTGTCACTGCACCTTGGGAAAACTGAGTCTATTCTGTTTGGTTCAAGTCATAACCTCAACAAGTCCCCGGGCTTCACAGTTAGAGTGGGTGACAGTGTGGTCACAAATAGGGAAGAGGTCACTTACTTGGGTTTTATACTAGATAACAAACTCACGGGTGAAAAAATGGCAATGAAAGTGATCTCAAAGGTCAACCAGAGAACTCGTTTCTTGGGCAGGATATCCCCTTATGTCAACAGCAGTGCTATGAGGACCTTGGCCGGTGCCCTCATCCAGTGCCACTTTGACTATGCTTGTACTTCATGGTACAGAGGTATCTCCAAGCTATTGAAAACAAAGCTGCAGACCTCCCAAAACAAGCTTGTGAGGTTACTACTAAAATTGAACCCCAGGTCTCATCTTACCTCTGCCCACTTTAGTAGCCTGGGATGGCTAAGAGTGGAGGAGAGAGTATCTCAGCTCTCATTGTGTCTGGTCTTCAAGATCCTATATGCCTCTGTTCCTAAGTACCTGCTGGGCTACCTGCCCAGAGTGAGGGATGCTCACAGGTACTCAACCAGAGGAAGTCCATATGATCTAGTTCCCCCCAGTTTCAGGACACTCAAGGGAAAAAATGCTTTTTACTACGCAGCCACTACTCTGTGGAATGCACTCCCTCCAGCCCTGAAATCACTAAATTCTATTGCAAGATTTAGGAAAAACCTGAAATCATGGCTCCATCTACACACTAACTGGTCATAGTTAGCTTCCGACCCTGGATAGCCCATCTCCCATGCTCTGGACTATTCTCTCAGGGTACCTCTTGTCCTATGTATATAGCTCCCAGCCTTATATATAAGGATTATTTATTATATGTTCCATGGTTGTTTTGTTTGTACAGTATGTTTGTGTATAGTTTCATGTTACAAAGTGGACCACAATGGAAACAAGCGAAGGCTTTTTTGTGACTAAATCCATTTGGCGTTTTTTTAAATGTCATTTTCTGTAATTTTTCTTAAACTGCCAATAAAGTATTCTATCTATCTATCTAGCTGTCATTTCCGCTCACGGAAATACATTTTAAAATATCTTTACATTTTATTTATTTTTTTATTTCCATTGCTGCTAAGCAGCAAGCTATACTGTAAATGCTTAGATGATTTCTATTTATATTAGGAAAAATGTGCGTGACTGTAAAGACGAAACGGAAGATTAATGAGAGGAGGGGCAGACTTTTTACCATTACTCTTAGGGCTGATTCATACTACTATTGTACCGCTGTTTCGGCGCTGTAGTTCTGTTTCGGCGCTGTAGTGCCGAAATGATTTCCGCTCGTCAGAAATTTTCAGTAGCACCGAAGAGCCGACTTTAGGACGGTACCCCCCCCCCCCCCCCCCCCGAACCTCAAATTACGTCACATTGTAGTCTCTACAGCGCCGAACTGACTCTAAAATTCGGCTCTAAAATAGGAGTATGAATCGGCCCTTAAGAGCGCCATCCATCCATCCATCCATTCATTCTAAAGCTTAAAAGCTAAAGTTTAAAATAATGGTTAAAGTGGTTAAAAGCTATAACGTGACACATACGTCGTCAGGTCTAAACGGTTTAAAGGACCTATAACATACAATTCTACTTTTTCCATTTATTTTGTGCTTTTGGGGCTCCCATATGTGTTTTCTATCCCCACAAATGACCAATTTTGAAAAATCAGGCTTTCATTAACATATAGGTGCTTTAATGGAAATTGCTCTCAGGAACAGCTCAACTGATTTTGTCCTCATCGTGATGTCATCAATGTCACCCTACTTTGTATAATTCCTCCTCTTCTTCAGTCTTCAGTTCCAAATTTGCATTTCCACTTTGTTTACCATGTCCACCATTGTTGATTTTCCAAGCCGGCATGGAATGGAAACAAGCCTGGTTTTATCTAGCATCAGTATTATAATGACTCAAATATTAAAATAATCTGCATATCAGCACCCCCACCACCTCAGGACATTGTGGTACTGCAGCTAAAACTGCTTTCAAAGTCCAGAAAGAAATGACAAGGACTGGTTATATCAGAGTGGTGATTGAGGCTCAAACCATTAGAAATAACTTTGAGGGACATAGACAATATGCTATTAAATATTCAAAGCAGTTTTAAAATGCATGTTATTTGCGCTTCAAGTACAAAATGTGAGTGCTTTTTCCACCACTGTGGGTCACATTGTGTGAACATACTCTACAATACAGCTTGGACAATTTGTTTTTTACTTTACAAAGTTACTTACTGCTGCTTCAAGCATAACATCGGAGTGCTTGAGCTCCACCAGTGACAGTAGGCATCATATCTCTGTGTGCTATTATTCATAACAAAGACAGTGTGTGTGTGAGTTCACACACAGTGCAAGTCATCAGCTGACTGTATGTCTGTGTGTCTCTGCCTCATTAGCATAATGCGTTGATGGCACTACATTATATGCTAATATACTGTATTCACGAGCATGCACGCATGCATGCACACATGCACGCGCACGCACGCACGCACGCACGCACGCACGCACGCACGCACGCACGCACGCACGCACGCACACACACACACACACACACACACACACACACACACACACACACACACACACACACACACGTGCGCGCACACATTTTAACAATGTATTCATGGTCCATATACAAGGAGAGCACACAAGGACACCATTTAAATGTCATTTTATTTTCCGCCGCGCGGCTGCAAGGCCAACTCCATTCCGCGGGCTGAGTTATGTCTGTGCTAATCAGATCAAGATGTGGAAGGAGATCACAATGAACAGCTTACAATAGTATAGGTATTTATTTAGCAGATATTCTCTTTCTACTCGGAGCGATGAGCAAATTATTACTAATCACATACTGTACATGCAGTATATCTGCGTCAATGTTTGTTTTACTGCTTCCCTAAACGAACATTAAAATTCCATAGACTTGGCTGCCGTATGACGCCGTCTTCAAAAGCCATGCATTGGAGGGGCTTTTATTTTATTTTTTTATTTTATTTTATTTTTTTATTCTTTATTTACCCAGGGAAGTAGCTGAGCACAGGTGCTCATTTTCAGCAACGCCGTGCACATTGAAACACACACACACACACACACACAACACACACACACACACACACACACACACACACACACACACACACACACACACACACACACACACACTAAGCCACTAAGCAGCTCCAGGGGGAGCAGTTGGGGGTTCAGTGCCATGCTCAAGGGCACTTCAGCGGTGTTGGGTGAGTGATGACAATCACTTCCCCACCCAGATTTTTCCCGTCCGGGGAATCCAACCGGCAACCTTTCGGCAACAAGGGTGCTCCTCTAACCCTTAGGCCACCGTTGCCCCGGTTAGAGGCCCTCAAAAAACAAAAAAGGGTAGACCTGGGTGTGGCTCAGCGGTACAGGCTCCTTGGCTGGTAAGCCAGCTGTACAGCGTGCCACGGGTTCGAGTCCCGATCTTGACGATCTTTGCTGTGTGTCCTCCCCCTATCTCTCTCCGCCCTTTCCTGTCTACTTACCGTCAAATAAAGACGAAAAATATAAAAAGATAATAAAAAAGAAAATAGACTAGTCTTGTCTAGGGTAGTCATCATCTGCAGTTATAGTCAGCAACCACAGAGGCAGTGGGTTCAAACCCACCGTGGTGCAACTAGCTTTGTGGAGCGTCTACAGTCTACACACACACACCAATAGACCCGTGTTCGGGGGAGGGAAGCTGGGCGGAGAAGGTGATAATTGTATCTCTACTTATTCCTTAAAAAAAAGAAAGGAGGTGCTTATTTGGTGCAGGTTCCAAACAAGAAGCATTCTTTGGTTCCACACTTCCACTTTAAAATACAGAAGAACTTTATGGACAAAGTCATCTGTGGTTTATTTATCTGTGCCAGCGGGCCAATTTATACTGTTTATTTTCTTTTGTGTGGACTGATTTCTTGACTAGTCTGTATTCAATGCTGACTGTACGTATTGCTTAAAAAAAAGAAAGGAGGTACTTATTTGGTGCAGGTTCCAAACTAGGAGCATTCTTTGGTTCCACTGTAAAATACAGGAGAACTTTATACACAGAGCTCAAGTCATCCGTGGTTTATTCATCTGTGCCAGCTGGCCATTTTATACAATTTCACATGATTTTATTTTTTTGTGGACTGATTTCTTGGCTACTGTAGTCATGGCTGCAAGTTCCCACCTGATGTTGTGCGTGAGTTCAGACTGCTCCAGACCGTACTGAAGAACCGCCAGCTTGCATAATGTCTTCAGACGAGGACTTGGGTCTAAGATAAACAGGTCGTCAGCAGGGTGGTTCCAACTATCAAAGAGGATGACACGATCTCCCACCATGCAACAGCCCATGAAAAACCTCTGAGGTGGGCATTTCCCCTTGGGCGCGACCTTCTTCCAGGAGAATGACTCTAGATTGTATTTCCACAGATCATTGAAGGCCTGGTTTGCGGTGTGACCACAATATATGTACAGCTCTCTATTGTAGACAAAGGCTGAATGACTCCAGCGTCCTTCTGGAAGAAGCTGGGCAGGAGGCGTTCTCAGCCAATAACTGGTCTCTGTGTCAAACACACTGATGTTGTTGTAGGAGACCCCAGACCCCCCACGGCCCCCAAATACAAACATCTTTATCCCAATGATGGTGGCAGAGTGACTTGATGAAGCATGTGGTGGAGTTCCTCTGTTGTTAATTAATGTCCAGACCATTGTGGTGGAGTCCAACTTGTAGATGTCATTATTGCGTTCAAACATTATGTTGCATCCTCCATAGACATACATGACCTTCTCCAAGACACAGGCTGAATGGTAGCGCCTCCCTTCTGGAACAGTCCCAGAAGCCTTGGTTCTGACCCACAGATGGGTGTCCACATCAAATGCATAAAGCATGTTACAGTACTCCCCTCCACAGTAGCCTCCCCAGATGTAGACATCTTCTATTAGCACAGCTGTGTGGCCTCGGCGATAGGAGGGACCCTCAAGGTGACCTTGTACTCTTCCATTTGTCTCCGGGGTCAACTTCCTCCAGCGCAGAGACACTGTGTTGAAGATGTTCACATACATCTGATCACGGTTTCCATCACAACTTCCTCCAAAGGTGAACACTTTGTGCTTCACTGCAACAGCAACACAGTGGGATGTGTTTGGTCCTCTATTCAGATGTACTGTCCAGCGGAACATTGCTCAGATTCTTAAATCCTCACTCTGAGAGACAACAGACTCCCAAATTACCGTGTTATGCATAGCTTATATTGGTTTGACGGCACAAATGTCATGCAACGTCTGACCAATCCACAAAGCCGATCAGTTTGGTCGGCCAACCAGGAAAGACAGTGTCTTCAGCGGTGTTGACAAATCCTTTTTAAAAGGAATATGCCAAATAAACTTGGCAAAAGTTTATTTGACAGTATGTTAACGGTTTAACAGTTGTGATAACGTTATGTTGTTGTGTGATGACGTCACTAGGGATGCACCGATATGGAGATTCTGGGTGCATAAGGCGATGGACGTGTGGGCGTGTCCAAGTAGCGTGCGTCGCTACCTCAAACGTTGTTGCATAATGATGACGTCATGTTGAGCGGCTCCAGTCGTCGTTTATTTAAAGCACAGACTGAACACTATGGTGTAGTTTTAATTTCAGTGAAATATTCATATGGGGGCGGCGGTGGCTCAGGGGTAGAGTGGCTGGATGGTAACCGCAAGGTTTCCCGTTCGAACCCGGGCTCCCCCAGAGTTAGTGTCGAAGTGTCCTTGAGCAAGACACTGAACCCCTAATTGCTCCTGTTGTGCTGGTTGGTGCCTTGCATGGTTTCCGCCGCCATCGGTGTATGTATGTGTGAATGGGTGAATGTAATGCACAATCTATGTAAAGCGCCTTGGATAAAGGCGCTATATAAATACACCATTTACCATTTATACCAAGATTTCACAGATATATCATAATAGACAGTATGAATTGACAATTTGGGTCGGCCCACATATCACTCCTCTATGGCAGTGAATGAGTTTTAAAGTCCATAGACTTGACTGCCATATGAAATCATCTTCAAAAGCCATGCATTGGAGGGGATAGCGGCCCTCAAAAAAAGAAAAACAAAAAAAAGTGAACTAGTCTAGTCTAGGGTTGTCATTATCTGGAGTTCCAGCATCCACGGAGGCAGTGGGTTCAAACCCACCGTGGTGCAACCAGCTTTGTGGAGCGTGTCTACAGTCTACACACACACCAATAGACCTGTGGTCGGGTTAGGGAAGCCGGGCGGGGAATGTGATAATTGCCACTGTACGTATTGCTTAAAAAAAAGAAAGGAGGTGCTTTTTTGGGGCAGGTTCCAAACTAGGAGCATTCTTTGGTTCCACTGTAAAATACAGGAGAACTTTATACACAGAGCTCAAGTCACCTGTGGTTTATTCATCTGTGCCAGCGGGCCATTTTATACAATTTCACATGATTTTTTTTTTTTGTGGACTGATTTCTTGGCTACTGTAGTCATGGCTGCCAGTTCCCACCTGATGTCGTGCGTCAGTTCAGACTGATCCAGACCGTACTCAATAACTGCCAGCTTGCATAAGGTCTTCAGACGAGGACTTGGGTCTAAGATAAACAGGTCCTCAGCGTTCCATCTATCAAAGAGGATGACATGATCCCCCACCATGCAACAGCCCATGAAAAACCTCTGAGGTGGGCATTTCCCCTTGGGCGCGACCTTCTTCCAGGAGAATGACTCTTGATTGTATTTCCACAGATCATTGAAGGCCTGGTTTAAGGTGTGACCACCATATATGTACAGGTCTCTATTGAAGGTAAAGGCTGCATGACCCTGGCGTCGTCCTGGTAGAAGCTGTGCAGAAGGCGTGCTCAGCCAACAGCTGGTCTCTGTTTCAAACACACTGATGTTGTTGTAATAGAACGCAGACCCCCCACAGCCCCCAAATACGAACATCTTTGTCCCGATGATGGTGGCTGAGTGACTTGATGAAGCATGTGGTGGCGTTCCTCTGGTGTTAATTAATACCCAGACCATTGTGGTGGTGTCCAACTTGTAGATGTCATTATTGCGTTGAATCAATTGGTTGTATCCTCCATAGACATACATGACCTTCCCCAAGACACAGGCTGAATGGTAGCGCCTCCCTTCTGGAACAGTCCCAGAAGACCTGGTTCTGACCCACAGATGGGTGTCCACATCAAATGCATAAAGCATGTTACAGTACTCCCGTCCACCGTAGCCTCCCCAGATGTAGACATCTTCTATTAGCACAGCTGTATGGCCTTGGCGATAGGAGGGACCCTCAAGGTGACTTTCTCCTCTTCCATCTGTCTCTGGGGTCAACTTCCTCCAGCGCAGAGACACTGTGTTGAAGATGTTCACATCCATCTGATCACGGTTTCCATCACAACGTCCTCCAAAAGTGAACACTTCATGCTTCACTGCAACAGCAGCACAACCTACTGTGTTTGGTCCTCTATTCAGATGTACCGTCCAGCAGAACATTGCTCACTCTGTATATCAGGTCAGATTCTTAAATCCTCACTCTGAGAAACAACAGACTCGCAAATCACCGTGTTATGCATAGCTTATATTGGTTTGACGGCACAAATGTCATGCAAGGTCTGACCAATCCACAAAGCCGATCAGTTGTGTTGGCCAATCAGGGAAGACGATGACTCTTGATCTTTCTAACATGGCAAATTGAGCACTGGCGCAATGACATATTTTGTAAAGCCCTGTGCTACATAGCAGTGTAAAGCCCCGTGCTACATAGCAGTGTAAATCCCCGTGCTACATAGCAGTGTAAAGCCCTGTGCTACATAGCAGTGTAAAGCCCTGTGCTACATAGCAGTGTAAAGCCCTGTGCTACATAGCAGTGTAAAGCCCCGTGCTACATAGCAGTGTAAAGCCCCGTGCTACATAGCAGTGTAAAGCCCCGTGCTACATAGCAGTGTAAAGCCCCGTGCTACATAGCAGTGTAAAGCCCCGTGCTACATAGCAGTGTAAAGCCCCGTGCTACATAGCAGTGTAAAGCCCTGTGCTACATAGCAGTGTAAAGCCCCGTGCTACATAGCAGTGTAAAGCCCCGTGCTACATAGCAGTGTAAAGCCCTGTGCTACATAGCAGTGTAAAGCTCCGTGCTACATAACAGTGTAAAGCCCCGTGCTACATAGCAGTGTAAAGCCCCGTGCTAAGCCCTGTGCTACATAGCAGTGTAAAGCCCTGTGCTACATAGCAGTGTAAAGCCCTGTGCTACATAGCAGTGTAAAGCCCTGTGCTACATAGCAGTGTAAAGCCCTGTGCTACATAGCAGTGTAAAGCCCCGTGCTACATAGCAGTGTAAAGCCCTGTGCTACATAGCAGTGTAAAGCCCCGTGCTACATAGCAGTGTAAAGCCCTGTGCTACATAGCAGTGTAAAGCCCCGTGCTACATAGCAGTGTAAAGCCCTGTGCTACATAGCAGTGTAAAGCCCCGTGCTACATAGCAGTGTAAAGCCCTGTGCTACATAGCAGTGTAAAGCCCCGTGCTACATAGCAGTGACAATTATTTTCTGGTTGAAGACCAACCATGCTGCGACATTCTGGATGAATTGGAGAGCCTTACGTGTGCATGCCGGTAGGCCAGTGGCCAGTGAGGGTACTACAGTCAAACACACGTCCAACGGGTTCACCGAAAAAATGTCCTTGCGGTCTTGTTTCCATTCAGGTCCTGGGTATTCAATTCTTAATCACGACATGAAAAATAACAACCAAAATTTAAATAATCATAAAAGGTCAAATCAGACCTGTCTGAAGAGAGCGGTGATTTGACCTTTTAATCATCATAAAAGGTCAAATCAGACCCCTGTTGGTGCCCTAAACATACATAGGGACACGTGCAGGGACGGACACAGGGACATAGGGGGACAAAGGGACACAGGAATGGACACAGCTAGCTAGGCATTGGAGTGGCTGGCTTCACCCTGTGGTTGCACCACTCAAAAATATGTACAGGTTGGGGAACAAAGAAGGGGGTTATAAGGAGTTGCGGGACTAGGGGGGGGGGGGGGGGGGGTAATAATTTCCTCTCCCTTTAGCTTCTACTTTGATGCTTTCCAATTTGAATCCTGAAAACGAACAGTTTTGGACATAATCATGAGGTTTCCATGCACCCGACACAGGCGACAATGACACACTTTGATTGACATGTTACAGAGTACACTTTACGTGTGTGAAATCAATGCAGAATATGTTAATTATTACCGTTCGTCCATTTCAATGAAAGAAAACGTGAGACTCGCTGCCTTACCGGCAAAGCGTTGCCGTGCCTTTGTTGAAAACAAATGGCCTGCTTTCGAAAACGTTTATTCAACAAAGGCTCAAGCACATTTAACGACATTTATCTGATTACCAGAGCTGGAAAGTACAACTAAGTACAACTTACTTGCAATTACTTGCAATTACAATTACAATTACAATTTTGCGTTTACTTGACTATTTCCAATTTCCAATACTTCTACTCCACCACATTTCAGAGTCAAATATTGTACTTTTACTCCGCTACATTTATTTTATAACTTTAGTTATTAGTAGTTACTAGTTACTTTGTAGATTTTGATTAGTATTACAAAACATGCATTAAACACTTCAGCCCTAGATGTTATTTTGTCCACTAGAATTAATGCGACATATTGTGAGCTGTACTTTAAAGGACCTATAACATAAAATTCAAAATGTTGTGTTTTTGGGGCTCCCATATGTGTTTTCTATCCCCACAAATAACCAATTTTTAACAATCAGGCTTTCATATCATATGGGTGCTTTAACTGTTTAAGTGCCAGGGACGTTAAGACGAGCTGAATCTAATTATGCACTGATTGCCAGGGACGTTAAGACGAGTTATTTATTATTATTATTATTTTATTTCTTTATTTTGTATTTTTTCTTTATTTTTTTATTCTTTTATCCATATTTTGAAAATTCCTCTAATCTGGTGTGCAGGTGATGGCATGCACATGACATGCACAATATAATTACATTTTCTTTATTGTATTTATAATAGGAATAGTGGCACCCAAAAAAAACCCTGGCACTTAAACTTAATGGAAATTGCTCTCAGGAACAGCTCAGCTGATTTTGTCCTCATCGTGATGTTATCAATGTCACCCTACTTTGTATAATTCCTCCTCTTCTTCAGTCTTCAGTTCCAAATTTGCATTTCCAATTTGTTTACAATGTCCACCATTGTTGATTTCCCAGGCCGGCATGGAATGGAAACAAGCCTGGTTTTATCTAGCATCAGTATTATAATGACTCAAATATTAAATAATCTGCATATCAGCACCCCCACCACCTCAGGACATTGTGGTACTGCAGCTAAAACTGCTTTCAAAGTCCAGAAAGAAATGACAAGGACTGGTTATATCAGAGTGGTGATTGAGGCTCAAACCATTTAACTTTGAGGGACATAGACATTATGATATTAAATATTAAAAGCAGTTTTAAAATGCATGTTATTTGCGCTTTAAGTAAATTTTTATGTCAATACTTTTGTACTTTAACTCAAGTACATTTTGAATTCCGGACATGTACTTGTAACGGAGTAGGACTACAGTACTTATATATTGCAGTATTGGTACTTTTACTTAAGTAAAATAAACACACCCGTGTGAAGTGAGGGGCGCTCTTATCATCATACAATACATATGGCGTAAAGTGTAAAGGGAATTTAATCTTTGTGTAGGACGAAAATAACCAATTTGCTCGCTCTTATCATCATGACGTAACATGTCGATTTGCTCAGACACATATGAGTTTCTTGGGACATTTGTGGTCGTAGTGGCTACGCATCTGTCATTTAAAATAAATACGATTTTTAATCAATTTTCGTTTTAAGGGTAACTGTTGTATAATTGCACTACAACTATCTCCTCTCTCTCTTCTCTCTCTCTCTCTCTCTCTCTCTCTCTCTCTCTCTCTGGGCGAGCTCTCCCGCCTCGGGGCGAGCTGTCCTGACTTTCTGGCGACATGTCCGGCGAGATGTCCGCACTTTTCGCTGCAAGTCGGAAAAGTGGCGACTTCTCCGGTTACCCAATGCATTGACAATTTCACAAACAGTGAAAATACAAAAACGACGACAATAGCAGATGTACAAACTCAAAATGCATTGTGAGATTGTATATCTTCTATTTTCAATATATGGTCTGTCTAGA
>NC_136799.1:1698160-1905660 GCF_951216825.1 Electrona antarctica | reverse complement strand
TACAGAGGTTTCTGGGAGCGTTCCAGAGGGGAGGGAGTTCCACTCAGCCTGTGTCTTGAAGAAGTACATGTATGTCCATGGAGGATGGACCTTAATGACTGCATACACTAATGACACCTACAAGCTGGACACCACCACGATGGTCTGGTCTTTAATTCACACCACAGGAACTCCACCACCCGGTTCATCAGGTCACACTGCCACCATAATGGGAACAAAGATGTTTGTGTTTGGGGGCCAAAGGGGAGGAGATCTCATGAGAGTGTTCGACACAGAGACCAACTGCTGGTTCAGCATTCCTTCTGCACAGCTTCTTCCAGGGGAACGCACGTCTCATTCAGCCTTTGCCTACAACGGAGAGCTGTACATATTTGGTGGTGACTGGGATGAAGGAGGCGTTTTGAGTGCAGCACGGCCCTGCAACGACATGTGGAAATTCAGTCCAGAGACGTACTCCTGGGAGCAGTTTGAGCCCAAGGTGAACGGCTTGTTTTTGGTGAGTGACGGCTGCTGTTGCATGGCGGGAGATCGTGTCATCATCTTTGGAGGATATAAAGATAACACATTCGACGATTATGAGCTTTACGTGTTAGACTTTAGACCCAGTCTCAAGACGCTATGCAAGCTAGCGGTTCTGCATTACGGCGTGAAGCAGTCTGGACTCCCACACAACGTCAGGTGGGAGCTGGCACCCTTAGCTCCCGTCTCCGCTCCCTCGGTCCGTTGGGCTCCCTGTCACTGCAAGCACAGCGTAGAAAACACTGATGTGGGCCTACAAAGCTAGCCTCGCATAGCCAGCCGCCTTCTACCTTTGCAATTCATATTGCCCCAGGCAGGCAGATTAAGTCTGGCCCCTCTCAATGCATGTTGCCCCGGGCAGATTAAGTCTGGCCCCTCTCAATGCATATTGCCCCAGGCAGATTAAGTCTGGCCCCTCTCAATGCATATTGCCCCAGGCAGGCAGATTAAGTCTGGCCCCTCTCAATGCATATTGCCCCAGGCAGATTAAGTCTGGCCCCTCTCAATGCATATTGCCCTAGGCAGGTAGATTAAATCTGACCCCTCTCAGTGCATATTGCCCCAGGCAGATTAAGTCTGGCCTCTCTCAATTGTGGGAGGACTTCACCGCCAAAGTAGTGACGAGCCAACTAGATTCGTCTGGAACCAGGCTATAACCAACCAGGGCCCAGTATGCAAATATGGGGGGCGGGACGTTGCAGAAAAAAATCAAATAGTGAGAGGATCGCAACTAATATCCATGCAGTGATATTAGTATCGCTATACGCGAGGCTACTACAATGCAAACAAAGGTATGGCACCCCCATATGTTCAACAAAGGTATGGCACCCCCATATGTTCAACAAAGGTATGGCACCCCCATATCCTCAACAAAGGTATGGCACCCCCATATCTTCTGATCTGATCATTTCATTTTACATAATAGGCCTACTTACTCTGAGATTTTGGAATCATGCACCTGAGAAATAACATATAACAAATAACGTATGAAAAATAACTCAAACTAACACTAAAACTAATACAAAGTAAACTAAGCGTTGTCACAAAAATAAATAAAAATTTTAAAAACTAGCAAACCCACTCTAAGAAACGAATTAAAACTAACTGAATTAGGAAAGAGAAAAAAGTCAAAACTAACTACAATTAAACCATAGTGAAAAATCCAAAACTATTATAACATTATACTCCTCTCAGAAAAAACAAAAAAAGAACGCCCCTCACTACGAGGACTGTTCAAACGTGCCCTGATGAGGTACAGAGCAGTGCTGTTTTTGGCAGCAAATTTCTATTTTAGTTTTAGTCATAGTCTCTTGAATAGTTTCCATTTAGTTTTAGTCACATTCTAGAGCTTGTAGATCGGCTATTTTCAGCATGCAACCAAGTGTAAAATTACTTAAACTGGATCTCTTGTCCACTAGTCCCTTGCTAACATTTTAGTCTAGTTTTTATTTGTTGACGAAATTGTCACTATATTTAGTCTTAGTTTTAGTCATCATAGCTTTAGTTTTCATTTAGTTTCCATGTAGTTTCCGTCAGTGGAAAAAGGTAGACACAGTCACGGCGGACATGTAGGCGTATCCGTGTGTACCCTAACCAGAAGCCCTGGATGACAAGAGAAGTCAGAGTCCTGCTGAAGGAGAGGAAGGTCTGGAGACGAGGCACTTTTAAAGGTTGCGAGAATCCAACTTAATATTGGCAATAGGCAACACAATCGGTGTCGGGATGCCTTCAAAATAGCAGCTCTGGGGTGCCAGAAAGACATGGCCGCTTTTACTCTGAAGCACCCCCCCCCCCCCCCCCCCCCCCCCCCACCGGAGAAATATTTTGCTAGCTTTACTTGGTCTCGAGTCTATTATATCGCTCCCTCATATTTTGAGGGAGAGGCGGATGAGGAGCAGAAATGAGGCGCTAGTATATCCATCAGATCAAAACTACGGAGATCGCCCTGGATTAGGAGAGACTAGGCATTCTTTCTGCCGCGCTAACAGCTAAGTCAACGGTAAGCTAATATGAGTGCAGAGTGCGAATGACGGTGGCCGAGAGTCGGACTGAAAAAAAAAAAAGGAAAAATTCAGAATATTCTTCTCTCGCCTGGTATCATTGAGGATGTTCTAGGACGTGTACACACATCCTTTGAACGCGTCGGTTGGAATCCCTAGGACGTGTGGACACGTCGGATGGACGTAACCAGTTAAAGGGATTGTGACTTAAACAAAAAAAAGTTTTTGTAATTTGTCTTATTTTCTTTTAGGTTTTCTGAGCTCAATTGCAACCAAAAAAACTGAACTTTTTAACATTCAGTAGATTTTCTGTGGTCTGGGGTGAGGTCAGGTGACCACCGCTCCGGTGGTGAGGTGACCACCGCTCCGGTGGTGAGGTGACCACCGCTCCGGTGGTGAGGTGACCACCGCTCCGGTGGTGAGGTGACCACCGGAGCTGAAATAGCGTTGAGTGGTGGTGAGTAAAAACCGAGAGAAGGGCTGGGGCGGTGGCGGTGGTTTGCTCTTCACCGCGGCTTGTGACGAGCACCAATGCATTATGGGAATTGTAGTCCCATAATGCTTTGGTGTACCCACTACAATCATACTGTACTGTGGCACCCACTATGACATCATAGTGTAGCACTGTATTACTGTACCGTACTGTGGCACCCACTATTTGGTTGAGACGTTATTCTTCCATATTTAGCTTTTTGGAACCTACATTCCTCCCTTGGGAGGACTCATGTTTGGGCTCCATTCCATTATGTGGCATGAGACATTGACCAAATATGGAGATTATATGACGTCATAGTAGGCTACCGACATCAGACTGTCCTGCTACATAAATGGTCTCATGTTCAATAATAATGTCTTTTCAGAGCAAGGTGGTAACGGTATTTTTTTAAACGGTGAGCGCCCGTCAGGAAGATGCTGTGCTGTACAGTGAAGCCAAATTGCAACCTCGATTGGCTTTCTAAGGACCATGCTGCGGTACCCGTGGGACACAAAGTGTACATCTTTGGAGGAGGTTTCCCAAGGAAATCTCGGTTCAACGTGAGGAAAGCTCGGTTCAACGTGAGCGTCTTCAATACCGTGTCTCTGAGATGGACGACGTTGCCCCCAGTGACAACTATAAGAGGAGAACGCCCACCTGAGGCTCCCTCAGTTCGCTTCGGACACACGGCTGTGCTCATTGGAGATATCGTCTACGTCTGGGGAGGACAGAGTAGGGGTCAACTTTGCAACACTCTTTACGTGTTCGACGTCGACACCCACGGATGGCGGCTCGCTGCCAGGGTTTCTGGGAGCGTTCCAGAGGGGAGGGTGTACCACTCAGCCTGTGTCTTGAGGAATGACATGTATGTCCATGGAGGAGAGAACCAGCTGGGTCTAAACACTAAAGACACCTACAAGCTGGACACGACCACAATGGCATGGTCTTTAATTCACCTTGGAGGAACTCCACCATCATCAGGTCACACTGCCACCATCATGGGGACAAAGATGTTTGTATTTGGGGGCCAAAGTGGGGAAGATGTCCCCTCCGAACCCATGAGAGTGTTTGACACAGAGACCAACTGCTGGCTCAGCATTCCTTCTGCCCAGCTTCTTCCAGGAGAACGCAAGTGTCATTCAGCCTTTGTCTACAATGAAGAGCTGTACATATTTGGTGGTGACTGCGAGGAAGGAGGCGTTTGGAGGGCAGCACGGCCCTGCAACGACATGTGGAAATTCAGTCCAGAGATGTTCTCGTGGAAGCGGGTTGAGCCCAAGGTGAACGGCTTGTTTTTGGTGAGTGACGGCTGCTGTTGCATGGTGGGAGATCGTGTCATCATCTTTGGAGGATATAAAGATAACACACTCGACGATTATGAGCTTTTCATCTTGGACCTCAGTCCCAGTCTTAGGACGCTATGCAAGCTAGCGGTTCTGCATTACGGTCTGGAGCAGTCTGGACTCCCACACGACATCAGGTGGGAGCTGGCACCATGCTCCGCTCCCCCCGTCCCTTGTTGGCTCCCTGTGACTGCGAGCACAGAGTAGAAAACACTGATGTTGGCCTACAAGCAACCAAAGGTATGGCACCCCCATATCTTCTGATCTGATAGACCAACTTCGTGCACCTGAAAAAAAACACAAAGTATGAAAAAAAAGAAGATAAAACTAACACTAAAACCAATAAAAACTAAACTAAAACTAAGCGTCGTCACAAATATATAAAAACTAGCAAACGCGCTCTGAAAAAACTTTAATTAAAACTAAATGAATAAGGAGAAAAGCCAGAACTATTATAATTTAGGAGTAGATGTGATGTGGGTTAGGAGTAGATGTGATGTGAGTTAGGAGTAGATGTGATGTGAGTTAGGTTTACATGTGGTGTGGGTTGGGTTTTGGTGTGATGTGGGTTAGGTTTACATGTGATGTGGGTTAGGTTTACATGTGATGTGGGTTAGGTTTACATGTGATGTGGGTTAGGTTTACATGTGATGTGGGTTAGGTTTACATGTGATGTGGGTTAGGTTTAGGTGTGATGTGAGTTAGGTTTACATGTGATGTGAGTTGGGTTTTGGTGTGATGTGGGTTAGGTTTACATGTGATGTGGGTTAGGTTTACATGTGATGTGGGTTAGGTTTAGGTGTGATGTGGGTTAGGTTTACATGTGATGTGGGTTAGGTTTACATGTGATGTGAGTTAGGTTTACATGTGATGTGGGTTAGGTTTACATGTGATGTGGGTTAGGTTTACATGTGATGTGGGTTAGGTTTAGGTGTGATGTGGGTTAGGTTTACATGTGATGTGGGTTAGGTTTACATGTGATGTGGGTTAGGTTTACATGTGATGTGAGTTGGGTTTTCAGCAGGTCACCAATTTCACTGCAACACCACCATGCTGGAGTGGTGAGCGAGTGTGAGTGGGCGAGTGGCCGAGATTTGGGGTATTGGAATTTGGCTTTAGAAAAATAATCATCTGCAAGGAATTTCTTGACAGGAAGTAGCTCATAACATGTCTACGGTGGATTTCTATGAAACAAACACTTTGCAGTTAGTAAGACGATAATTCAAGCTTTTCGTTCAGCTGCAATGTTGGTGAGTTTGACGTTATTTAATACAATTAAATTGGACTTTTCTGTTTGGATGAATGGGCTGTCTATGGGAAGTTGCACCTAGGTAGCACCTTGCTGGCAAGATGGCAGCCGTGTGCATATCATCAAGAGTTCCTTTAGCTGCTAGGGGGGGGGGCTCTCCTGGATCCCCCTTCAAGGACCCCTGCAAGGGTCCCCGCGGACCGCATGTTGAGGACCGGTGAATTAGAGCGTAATCCACTTCACTGGTCCCAGCTGGACTGAGTCTCATTCAGTCCACACACACACACTCATGAGTGCGTGTGTGTGCGTGTACGTGCGTGTAAGTGTGTGCATGTGTGTGTGCGTTTGTGCGTGCACGTACAGTACGTATATGAAATATGAATTTATGATCGTCATCATAAATTCATCAAGGTTGTCGATACACCTGATGGAGGTTCATCCTTACACATATGGTGCAATATGTTCTCTTCTCTGAACCCAAATTGATGTTATCGGCCCAGATTTATTGGCTCGCTCTGGTGGACGCATCATACATCACACATTACCGAAGGCCCGAGGAAAACGAGTGAATATTAACTAAATAATACCACTCTATATACGCATATGGAAGATGAGACAAAATGGGCATTTATAGGGAGCAGTTTGTCTCTGGGAGACCTCCTGAGTTTGGGTGCCCATGGACAGAGGAACGCCGATCTGGCTCCCTGCGCTGCGTGGGTCTGTGATGTGCATATAGAAACCTTGTATCTGTCTGTCATGTGCATATAATATAACCCATTTTGGGCGGGAACCCCTTTTGATGTTATAATTTAGCTATTGAAAAATAGCAGATCTACAAGCTCATAGCGCGCCACCGAGTGGCGCGCTACGAGCTTGTAGGTCTGCTATTTTTGAAAAATCGTGAAAATATTTATTTCAGAAAACTGGAGGAAATGTTGAGGTCAGGCCTAAATGGGATAATATAGAAACCTAGTATCTCCATGTGTCACACGTTCTGCGTCGGTCTGTGATGTGCATATAGAAACCTAGCTCTGGTCCATAGCTCTAATGCGTTGCATTTAGAGCTATGGTTCAGAGCTAATAGAAACCTAGTATCTCCATGTGTCACATGTTCTGCTGAAAGCTCATGGGAACAAACTCCCCGAATCTAGAATCACTGCCATATTTTCACGGATAAAAATCATTGACGGACGGACGGACGGACGGACGGGACAGAAAGGGCCAGTCAATAAATCAATAGGCTGATTTTGATGCTCGTGCGCGCGCACGTGTGTGTGTGTGCGTGCGTGCGTGTGTGCGCGTGCATGCGTGCGTGTGTGTGTGGGAGAGGGCAGAAGAAGTATAGTTGTCATCCAATGGTAGTACAATCAATGCATGTTCTCAAGTAATAAGAAAACTCTCGTATTGTTTTTTAAACACAGGGCTCAATTCTGAAAAGCAGATTACAGTATTGAAGAACGATGGCTTCAACTTTTGCATTGCAACTTTTCAGGAAAAGAAAGCCTGCTGTTTATTAGCTTGGATTCACCATTGATGATGTCACTGGTGGACGGGTTTCTGAACTGCCCACAGCCTTCCTATGAGACACAGACTAAGTAGGAAAAAATTGTGGTATTTCATCATGAACATTAGTTAGGACCAATTATAGGAAGAGAAGTTGAAAAGTGGTGAAGTGGTCCTTTAAGAAGGAATTAAAAGCCTGTATAGTACTTTGGCGTTCTCGTACTGGAAGAACAAAATCATGTCATTTCGTAGAAAACGAACGAATGCCTTCCCTCGCTGAAGACGTGCTCGCCACTCCTGGCCACTCCTTACACCAGGTGCTCCTGTGACTCGTTTTGTTTCATTGCTTCGATCTGCTGCCGTGGGCAGTTTAGACGAGAGGTTGTCTGAGGAGGTTATGAACAAACCTCTATAATCCCTCTGAGAGAGGCCACAAACACAACCCCATGACACTTATATAATGGGGAGAGAGAGAGAGAGAGAGAGAGAGAGAGAGAGAGAGAGAGAGAGAGCACACTCAGTCCACCGTGTCTGTCAACAGGAAGGTTGAAATCCAACAGATAAATATGTCAGTGTGGCCGTGAGGGTTATGTCAACAAACAGCGTAGCAACATCACCACTCCTCCAGCACCGTATACATTATACTACTCCGGGGTCTCTCAAAGTGGGAGGAGGAGAGTGATGCAAGTCCCGGGGGTGCTGTAAAATCGATCAGTCCCACTAGGGAAAAACCAGGGCCACAGAATCCGTTCCTCCTGAACTCCTCTGCCGGGACTGGGAGGTACTATTCTGGCGCGTGGAAGGACTAGGCTCTGTGGGTTGACTCCTGTCTGGGTCCCTCCTGCTTGTTATAAATCCATAATGGGGCATGGTGGCGCAGTCTCTATAGCGCTGTCGCCTCACAGCTAGAAAGTCCTGGGTTTAAAAATATTGGAAAGAATAAATCCATAATGGAAAACCTTTGTACACACTAGACTGTTACTATTCAGGATATCGTGGTAGTAAAAAAAACAAAAAAAACAAAACAGAAATGTCCCATTTAATTGTATTAAATAACGTCAAACTCACCAACATTGCAGCAGTACGAAAAGCTTGAATTATACCCTCTTACTATCTGCAAAGTGTTTGTTTAATAAAAATCCACCGTAGACATGTTATGTTATGATATGCTACTTCCTGTCAAGAAATTCCTTGCAGATGATTATTTTTCTAAGTGTCAGAGTTTGGAAGCACTCGTTATCAGTAAAGCAACCTGCTGCCTCCTGCGTTATGTGCAAATTCTAAACAGGTGGTACACATTGTTGAGTGATAGTCAATGAGCACTTCCAAACTCCAGCACCACAAAAATCATCTACAGTACAAGGAATTTCTTGACAGGGAGTAGCTCATAACATGTCTACAGTGGATTTGTATTAAACAAACACATTGCAGATAGAAAGAGGATAATTCAAGCTTTCCGTGCAGCTGCAATGTTGGTGAGTTTGACGTTATTTAATACAATTAGATAGGACTGAATGGGCTGTCTATGGGAAGTTGCACCTAGCACCTTGCTGGCAAGATGGCAGCCGTGTACATATCATTAAAATATAAATGCACCATTTACCATTAATAGTAGGGACGATTATCACAAAAAAAGAAAAGTGATATTTGAATTAAGTGAAATCACTTTAACCTCTATCAATTACATTCCATGTATTACATCAGGACTTTAAAGAGCTCTCCTGCTTGTCTGGTTGCATAAAAAAGCACACTATTCATGTGGCAATAAAACAAGCACTTCCTTAATCATGGTGACATTATAACAAGAGTGGAATAGCCTATATATCTGTATAGTTCAGATTCAACCTGCAATATCAGTGTTCTCCTGTGGAAGGATTGAGATTAATAACAGCAGCTGAGCCGCCAATGACTCTGACCAAGACCCCCACCCCCCTCTCTATCTCTCTCTCTCTCTCTCTGGGTCTGGGATTTATCTGACAAACTCTCACATTTCCCATGTGAGAGTTTGGCCGGGCGGGCAGGCAGGCAAGCAGGCAGGCAGGCAGACAGACAGACAGACAGACAGACAGACAGACAGACAGACAGACAGACAGACAGACAGTCAGACAGGCAGGCAGGCAGGCAGGCAGGCAGGCAGGCAGGCGCCTCGGTACCCAGGCTTTTATTTTTGCTCGCATTCAGCTCAAAACGTCTGACAGTGAGACACTGTCAGTCAGTCAGTCAGTCAGTCAGTCAGTCAGTCAGTCAGTCAGTCAGTCAGTCAGTCAGTTTGTCAGTCAGCATTAAGGTTGGCGAACATGCATTAGAAAGTACTCTGGCGAGTGAAGGCAGCAGCAACCACCCGGCAGAGAGAAAGGACTTAACCATTCAGTGGGCTTGTGGTTAGAGTGTCCGCCCTGAGACTGGGAGGTCAGGGGTTCGATCCCCGGTCGGGTCATATACCAAAGACTCTGCAAAATGCCTGATTGGAGTGCCTCAGAGTGCCATGCAGTGCCTCCCTGCTTGGCACTCAACATCAAGGGTTGTGTTGGAGGGGTGAGTCCCTGCTTGGCACTCAACATCAAGGGTTGTGTTGGAGGGGTAAGTCCCTGCTTGGCACTCAACATCAAGGGTTGTGTTGGAGGGGTGAGTCCCTGCTTGGCACTCAACATCAAGGGTTGTGTTGGAGGGGTGAGTCCCTGCTTGGCACTCAACATCAAGGGTTGTATTGGAGGGGTAAGTCCCTGCTTGGCACTCAACATCAAGGGTTGTGTTGGAGGGGTGAGTCCCTGCTTGGCACTCAACATCAAGGGTTGTATTGGAGGGGTGAGTCCCTGCTTGGCACTCAACATCAAGGGTTGTATTGGAGGGGTGAGTCCCTGCTTGGCACTCAACATCAAGGGTTGTATTGGAGGGGTGAGTCCCTGCTTGGCACCAAGGGGTTGTGTTGGAGGGGTGAGTCCCTGCTTGGCACTCAACATCAAGGGTTGTGTTGGAGGGGTGAGTCCCTGCTTGGCACTCAACATCAAGGGTTGTGTTGGAGGGGTGAGTCCCTGCTTGGCACTCAACATCAAGGGTTGTGTTGGAGGGGTGAGTCCCTGCTTGGCACTCAACATCAAAGGTTGTATTGGAGGGGTGAGTCCCTGCAACATACTATAGCGTCATGTCCAGTGCGTGTGTTTGTGTAACGCCCGGGATTCGAACTCAGGTCTCCCGCGTGAAACATCTTAACCACAAGACCAAAGGGATATCCCTATGGACCAGGGGAGATATTAGACTTTTGAGGCCATCAGGCAGAGGCTCTGAGCCACTCTGCTACACTCACCTCCCTATTGACCTCCTCCCATCAGGCTGAGGCTCTGAGCCACTCTGCTACACTCACCTCCCTATTGACCTCCTCCCATCAGGCTGAGGCTCTGAGCCACTCTGCTACACTCACCTCCCTCTTGACCTCCTCCCATCAGGCAGAGGCTCTGAGCCACTCTGCTACACTCACCTCCCTCTTGACCTCCTCCCATCAGGCTGAGGCTCTGAGCCACTCTGCTACACTCACCTCCCTATTGACCTCCTCCCACGGGGAAACCCCATCCGGGTCACGGGACCAATGTAACGCCCGGGATTCGAACTCGGATCTCCTGCGTGAAAGTCCAACATCTTAACACTTATACCGCCATTGCAGACAGTAGATGTACGTCAATTAAAGCCTATTATTTAATCCAACGCTCAACACCATTGCCATAGATCAACGGCAATTGCGCTTGTATAGCACTTTTGATCGATCAAGCCATAATGCTACTTACGTTAGCATCGGGTTGCTAGCTGTTGTTGTCATAACACTGGGTCGCCCATCTTAGATCGTCGTCGCCATGATCATCCATTCTATCTGTTTCTTTAAATCGCCTGTATCTCCTATTCCTTGTCCCAGATGGCATTTTTGGTCAAAACAAGGTTTATTTGATGGCACAGAGCCGACGATGTGGAGCCCTCCAGTGCACTGGCATAGATCCATTTGGTAAACAAGACCTGTCCAGGACCCGTTCCGACTTCCTAGTTTGTGTTCAGTAATGGAAGTCTGGAAATGTGGCTTTTCAAAATAAAATCTCAACTGGGAAAAATGCTGGCGTGAATTATATCAATTTTGTCAATAAATGGTGTTAACCACTAGACCAAAGGGATATCCTTATGGATCGGGGGAGATATTAGACTTTGAGGAGGAGATAGGCTCCTGCCCCTATTGGCCTCATGGCTACAGAAACAGGAGACAGGCTCCTGCCCCTATGGGCCTCATGGCTACAGAAACAGGAGACAGGCTCCTGCTCCTATGGGCCTCATGGCTACATAAACCGGAGATAGGCTCCTGCCCCTATGGGCCTCATGGCTACAGAAACAGGAGACAGGCTCCTGCCCCTATGGGCCTCATGGCTACAGAAACAGGAGACAGGCTCCTGCCCCTATGGGCCTCATGGCTCCAGAAACAGGAGACAGGCTCCTGCTCCTATGGGCCTCATGGCTACAGAAACAGGAGATAGGATCCTGCCCCTATGGGCCTCATGGCTACAGAAACAGGAAACAGGCTCCTGCCCCTATGGGCCTCATGGCTACAGAAACAGGAGACAGGCTCCTGCCCCTATGGGCCTCATGGCTACAGAAACAGGAGACATGCTCCTGCCCCTATGGGCCTCATGGCTACAGAAACAGGAGACAGGCTCCTGCCCCTATGGGCCTCATGGCTACAGAAACAGGAGACAGGCTCCTGCCCCTATGGGCCTCATGGCTACAGAAACAGGAGACATGCTCCTGCCCCTATGGGCCTCATGGCTACAGAAACAGGAGACAGGCTCCTGACCCTATGGGCCTCATGGCTACAGAAACAGGAGATAGGATCCTGCCCCTATGGGCCTCATGGCTACAGAAACAGGAGACATGCTCCTGCCCCTATGGGCCTCATGGCTACAGAAACAGGAGACAGGCTCCTGCCCCTATGGGCCTCATGGCTACAGAAACAGGAGACATGCTCCTGCCCCTATGGGCCTCATGGCTACAGAAACAGGAGATAGGCTCCTGCCCCTATGGGCCTCATGGCTACAGAAACAGGAGACAGGCTCCTGCCCCTATGGGCCTCATGGCTACAGAAACAGGAGACAGGCTCCTGCCCCTATGGGCCTCATGGCTACAGAAACAGGAGACATGCTCCTGCCCCTATGGGCCTCATGGCTACAGAAACAGGAGACAGGCTCCTGACCCTATGGGCCTCATGGCTACATAAACAGGAGATAGGATCCTGCCCCTATGGGCCTCATGGCTACAGAAACAGGAGACAGGCTCCTGCCCCTATGGGCCTTATGGCTACAGAAACAGGAGATAGGCTCCTGCCCCTATGGGCCTCATGGCTACAGAAACAGGAGACAGGCTCCTGCCCCTATGGGCCTCATGGCTACAGAAACAGGAGTTAGGCTCCTGCCCCTATGGGCCTCATGGCTACAGAAACAGGAGATAGGCTCCTGCCCCTATGGGCCTCATGGCTAAAGAAACATGAGACAGGCTCCTGCCCCTATGGGCCTCATGGCTACAGAAACAGGAGATAGGCTCCTGCCCCTATGGGCCTCATGACTACAGAAACAGGAGATTGGCTCCTGCCCCTATGGGCCTCATGGCTACAGAAACAGGAGACAGGCTCCTGCCCCTATGGGCCTCATGGCTACAGAAACAGGAGATAGGCTCCTGCCCCTATGGGCCTCATGGCTACAGAAACAGGAGACAGGCTCCTGCCCCTATGGGCCTCATGGCTACAGAAACATGATATAGGCTCCTGCCCCTATGGGCCTCATGGCTACAGAAACAGGAGATAGGCTCCTGCCCCTATGGGCCTCATGGCTACAGAAACAGGAGATTGGCTCCTGCCTCTATGGGCCTCATGGCTACAGAAACAGGAGATTGGCTCCTGCCTCTATGGGCCTCATGGCTTCGCAAGGCGTACTACTTAATTCACAGCGTTAGTGAAGGCAACAACGACCACCGCCCGACAGGGAGAAAGGACTTACTATTCACAGCGTTCCCTCAAAACACTTCCATTTGTTGTTGTCGTCGTTATTGCCGCTGTCAGAAGACAACTTCTAATTCCAATAAATCTCACATAATTGAGCCACAGAGTGAGCGACTGAGCGTGGCACACACTGAAGGCCAATTTCTCCCCTCCTCTATAATCACATTTTTTTTAACATCATCCACTTTCAGCCCCAAGTCAGAAACTAGAATTAACCCATTTTGACCGAGATCAGATTCTAAAAATGTCTTCTACATCCTGACAGTTTTCTGAAAAAGCTATGTTTCTGTCAGTGGTTCTTCGATTTTTCTAAAATAGCAGACCTACAAGCTTGTAGCGCGCCACTCGGTGGCGCGCTATGAGCTTGTAGATCTGCTATTTTTCAATAGCTAAAGCATAACATAATGCTAACACCAAAAGGGGTTCCCGCCCCAAAATGGGTTAAAATGCTGAAGGAATCTTAGCCTGGCCCAGCCTGTGTGGTTTAGAGGTGGCGGGTGCCCCTGTGAGCTTGTAGATCTATTTTCAAAATATTTCTATACATGTGAAAACATGTTTTTGATACTTTTGTAGCCTATACTTTCATTCAAGGACATTTTGAAATCCGTACTTGTACTTGTATCGGAGTATCTTTTTTTTTATTGCAGTATTGATACTTTCACTTATAAGTACATATGTATATCATAGTATAGTATATATGTTTAGTTAATATGTATAGTGTCATTATATAGATATGTTCTAGTTACGTTCTTAGCTTACGCATGTTTCTTGATAAATGCATTTTATATGTGATGTATTCCCATACTTTTGTTCTTGCCTAAATGTAAGTCGCTCTGGATTAAGAGCGTCTGCTAAATGCCTAAATTGTAAATTGTAAATTGTAAGTAACAAGTGTGAGTACTTTTTTTCCCACCACTGCTGATTAGCATTCAGCGCAGCTAGCCACCGCCGCTCTCCCGCAATCCTGCCGTTTAGCTTGTCAGCGGCGTGTTCCGCCCGGCGATTGCAGCGGCAGCCGTATACGTCGTCCCCCGTGGAAACGGTTAAGTACACAGAGCCACGTCTGGGAGAGCGTCGCCGTCGAGGACGAAAACCTTGTAAGTCCAAAACGGAACGCGTTTCATGAAAACCCTGCAGACGAATGGAAAGGAAGTCCAGGACTCTGAAACTGGACAAACTGGTCTCTACCGGATGGGGGAATGCAACACATAGCGACTATACCTCTTGTGTGTAGCCCCTGTGTGTCAGAATTATGATGTTTTATTTTTATTTTTTATATATTGCTCACTTTGTTGTATGTTTTTTGTATGTTGTGATCATGTACACAGAGGATCCTTGCAAAAGAGAGCATGCTCTCAATGGTCTTCCCTGATCAAATAAAATAAATCAATCAATCAATCAATAGAAAACAGTAGTAAAAAAATGAGAACTCTCATGCTGTTCCTGACGGATCTAATTATTATATAGTTAACCACTTAAGCGTTATTCATAGTCTGGATTTTCGGTGGTGGGGTGACCACCGAACTACAACATGACGTCACAAGCCACGGTGAAGAGCAAACCACCGCCACCGCCCCAGCCCTTCTCTCTGTTTTTACTCACCACCGCTCAACGTTATTTCAGCTCCGGTGGTCAGCTCACCACCGGAGCAGTGGTCACCTCACCACCGAAAATCCAGACTATGAATGAGCCTTTAGACCCCTATTATGGTTGTATGGAGTTCCTCAGGGCTCTTCGTTAGAATAATTTCTGTTTTCTCTTATTGTGGGGAAAGCTTTCTCTTGACAAGCTCACTGCGACGCGTCCTGCACCGGCACATTTCTGTCAAACCTTTCCCCACATTGCGGATGTTGTGGTTAAAGTATTTAATTCTTTCACTGCTATGCGTACACCATATATGAAGCAGCTAGGCTGAAAATCAGTCTTTTTAACATTGGTCTGGTTGCTAAGCAACGGAAAGAGTTAGTTATATTATCCTACCCCCTTAGATAGCACTTTTTAGACTTAGATAGCATTTGAAACAGACTTATAGCATGTCATGTAGACAGCACAATAATTGCATTGTATGTAGTCATAGCACATCATAGTACATATGTATAGCATAGTATAGTATATATGTATAGTTAATATGTATAGTGTCATTATATAGATATGTTCTAGTTACGTTCTTAGCTTACGCATGCTTCTTGATAAATGCATTTTATATATGTGATGTATTCCCATACTTTTGTTCTTGCCTAAATGTAAGTCGCTCTGGATTAAGAGCGTCTGCTAAATGCCTAAATTGTAAATTGTAAATTGTATTCGTACAGAGTTACCGTGTGCCGGTCCCTCTACTGTACCATCTACTGTACTGTACTGTACTGTACTGTACTGTACTGTACTGTACTGTACTGTACTGTACTGTACTGTGCTGTGCTGTACTGTACTGTGCTGTACTGTACTGTACTGTACTGTACTGTACTGGCACACCCAAAATCATCATATATACAGTTAATATGTGCGTGTGTGTTTGTGTGTGTGTTAGGTTGCGCATAGGTGGTGGAAAAACAACCATGCTGTTTTCGTGCTCATACCCACCCAGCCACCCACCCCCACAGTCCACACACTCCGTAAGGGAGTGGTTGCACCACTCAAAAACAAACAAAACACAGACACACGTAACTTCGTCCACCATCACTACCAACATGATAAAAACAATACTAACATTGCTGATCTACAAGCTCACAACACTGTCACGATATGACGCATTGTGATATATGTCTCTTTTTGGCTACTTAAAATGTTAAATTATCGTGGTGCATTTATATAGCGCTTTCATCTAAAGCACTTTGCATATATTAAAGCAATATTAGCCACAAGAGGTCTCAGGATACCATGTATTTTATAATTGCTGATAGACGTGGTGAGACACGACTCGAGTCACGACGCGCAGCCAGAAGAGTGTCTCAAATTACCACAAAACAACAGGAATCACACAAAAAGAAAGCCGGAGATAAATGGTCTCCACTCGACAGTGACGATAGGCTCTCTCCTGGCTCGCTCGCCGAGTGGGTTGCATTTCAAACAGCGGTGCAGGTGTCAGCGCTGCAGACAGCGGTGCAAACAGCGGTGCAGGTGTCAGCGCTGCAGACAGCGGTGCAAACAGCGGTGCAGGTGTCAACGCTGCAGCGGTGCAGGTGTCAGCGCTCGTGGCAGCAGCAGCACTTCTACTGGGAGAAGTGCTTATCCGATTTTGGACGGGGAGCCCCTTTTGGTGTTTTAAGCATTATGTCATGCTTTATTGCTGTTGAAAAATAGCAGATCTACGGCACCGAGTGCCGCGCTACGAGCTTGTAGGTCTGCTATTTTTTTAAAACCCCATGAAAATGTGGCGCAAATCTTTATATATATATATTCTTTCAGAGCGAACGTTATTAACTCAAATCTTTGCTTCTGGGGAGGGGGGTCCGTGGAACTACATATTTCCAGATAGGGGTCGGCAGCCAATTACATATAATCTTGGGGGTCCTTGACATGAAAATGTTTGAGAACGACTGACGTAGAAACATGAGTTTTTTTTAGAAAACTGTCAGGATTTAGAAGGTATTTGTAGAATGTTCCTCAGGTCTAAATGTCTTATACAGGAGCCACGGTGAAATGAGGGGCTTTAGAGCATTAAGACCTGCAACACATCTGTGTCGCCTGATGCCTTTTAACCACTTTTAAAACATTATTTTTTTAAAGGAGCATTCAGTAATTTGGGTGATTTGGAAAACCCACCCCCGGTACGCCCCGGTAACAAGATGTGCACATGCACACGCACTACAGTGGCGGGGGGGGGGGGGGACACACGCGACAGGCCAACAGCACACACACCACGTACTATGTGTATTGCGTGTATGAGCAGGGAATGTTCTTGTAGCACGGAGTGTGTAAATCTTTGAATACTCTTTCACAGCAAAACTTTATTTTTTTTAACTCATATCTTTGCTTCCATGGGGGGGGGGGGGTAACAAGTACTCACACTTGTTACTTATAAGTGAAAGTATCATTACTGCAATAAAAACGGTACTCCGATACAAGTACAAGTACGGATTTCAAAAATGTCCTGGAATGAAAGTATAGGCTACAAATGTATTGGTATCAAAAGCATGTTTTCACATGTATACAAATATTTTGAAAATAGATCTACAAGCTCACAGGGGCACCCGCCACCTCTAAACCACACAGGCTGGGCCAGGCTAAGATTCCTTCAGCATTTTAATTCTAGTTTCTGACTTGGGGCTGAAAGTGGATGATGTTCAAAAAAATCACACCCGTGTGAACTGAGTGGTGTAAGGTCTTAGCCTGTCTGACGTAATGAAATCATGTCTGACGTAATGAAATCACACCCGGATGAACAGGGTGAACATAGCAACCATGCTCATTTTTTCTGCACAGACTAACAAAGCCAGTTGTAGGAGTGGTTTACACCACTCAAAAATATGATTATAGAGGAGGGGAGAAATTGGCCTTCCGTGTGTGCCATGATTTAGAAGACATTATTTCGTAGGATCTGGTCTCGGGTCTCAACGGGTTAGAGCACGGTATTACTGGATGGACGGATCAGATGAAAACAGAACCACGACCACAGGTACTTTATTACTGGATGGACGGATCAGATGAAAACAGAACCACGACCACAGGTACTTTATTACTGGATGGACGGATCAGATGAAAACAGAACCACGACCGCAAGTACTTTATTACTGGATGGACGGATCAGATGAAAACAGAACCACGACCCCAGGTACTTTATTACTGGATGGACGGATCAGATGAAAACAGAACCACTACCTCAGGTACTTTATTACTGGATGGACGGATCAGATGAAAACAGAACCACTACCCCAGGTACTTTATTACTGGATGGACGGATCAGATGAAAACAGAACCACTACCCCAGGTACTTTATTACTGGATGGACGGATCAGATGAAAACAGAACCACTACCTCAGGTACTTTATTACTGGATGGACGGATCAGATGAAAACAGAACCACTACCTCAGGTACTTTATTACTGGATGGACGGATCAGATGAAAACAGAACCACGACCACAGGTACTTTATTACTGGATGGACGGATCAGATGAAAACAGAACCACGACCGCAAGTACTTTATTACTGGATGGACGGATCAGATGAAAACAGAACCACTACCTCAGGTACTTTATTACTGGATGGACGGATCAGATGAAAACAGAACCACGACCACAGGTACTTTATTACTGGATGGACGGATCAGATGAAAACAGAACCACTACCCCAGGTACTTTATTACTGGATGGACGGATCAGATGAAAACAGAACCACTACCTCAGGTACTTTATTACTGGATGGACGGATCAGATGAAAACAGAACCACTACCCCAGGTACTTTATTACTGGATGGACGGATCAGATGAAAACAGAACCACTACCCCAGGTACTTTATTACTGGATGGACGGATCAGATGAAAACAGAACCACTACCCCAGGTACTTTATTACTGGATGGACGGATCAGATGAAAACAGAACCACTACCTCAGGTACTTTATTACTGGATGGACGGATCAGATGAAAACAGAACCACTACCTCAGGTACTTTATTACTGGATGGACGGATCAGATGAAAACAGAACCACTACCTCAGGTACTTTATTACTGGATGGACGGATCAGATGAAAACAGAACCACGACCGCAGGTACTTTATTACTGGATGGACGGATCAGATGAAAACAGAACCACGACCCCAGGTACTTTATTACTGGATGGACGGATCAGATGAAAACAGAACCACGACCCCAGGTACTTTATTACTGGATGGACGGATCAGATGAAAACAGAACCACGACCCCAGGTACTTTATTACTGGATGGACGGATCAGATGAAAACAGAACCACGACCACAGGTACTTTATTACTGGATGGACGGATCAGATGAAAACAGAACCACGACCACAGGTACTTTATTACTGGATGGACGGATCAGATGAAAACAGAACCACGACCACAGGTACTTTATTACTGGATGGACGGATCAGATGAAAACAGAACCACGACCGCAGGTACTTTATTACTGGATGGACGGATCAGATGAAAACAGAACCACGACCCCAGGTACTTTATTACTGGATGGACGGATCAGATGAAAACAGAACCACGACCCCAGGTACTTTATTACTGGATGGACGGATCAGATGAAAACAGAACCACGACCCCAGGTACTTTATTACTGGATGGACGGATCAGATGAAAACAGAACCACGACCACAGGTACTTTATTACTGGATGGACGGATCAGATGAAAACAGAACCACTACCACAGGTACTTTATTACTGGATGGACGGATCAGATGAAAACAGAACCACGACCACAGGTACTTTATTACTGGATGGACGGATCAGATGAAAACAGAACCACGACCACAGGTACTTTATTACTGGATGGACGGATCAGATGAAAACAGAACCACGACCACAGGTACTTTATTACTGGATGGACGGATCAGATGAAAACAGAACCACTACCTCAGGTACTTTATTACTGGATGGACGGATCAGATGAAAACAGAACCACGACCGCAGGTACTTTATTACTGGATGGACGGATCAGATGAAAACAGAACCACGACCCCAGGTACTTTATTACTGGATGGACGGATCAGATGAAAACAGAACCACGACCCCAGGTACTTTATTACTGGATGGACGGATCAGATGAAAACAGAACCACGACCCCAGGTACTTTATTACTGGATGGACGGATCAGATGAAAACAGAACCACGACCACAGGTACTTTATTACTGGATGGACGGATCAGATGAAAACAGAACCACTACCACAGGTACTTTATTACTGGATGGACGGATCAGATGAAAACAGAACCACGACCACAGGTACTTTATTACTGGATGGACGGATCAGATGAAAACAGAACCACGACCACAGGTACTTTATTACTGGATGGACGGATCAGATGAAAACAGAACCACGACCACAGGTACTTTATTACTGGATGGACGGATCAGATGAAAACAGAACCACGACCGCAGGTACTTTATTTTTGAGCCGCTGGGATCATCCAACACTGCATCCAACGGATGGATGGATGATGACAGCACGCAGCACTGATACGAATGACCAAGTGGGGCTTGAAGTCCTGCTATACTAGCCTGCAGGTTCCAGCCTGATTGGCTGCGTTCCGCCGATCTGAAAGTGTCACTGCGCCCTGATTGGCTGCGTTCCGCCGATCTGAAAGTGTCACTGCGCCCTGATTGGCTGCGTTACGCCGATCTGAAAGTGTCACTGCGCCCTGATTGGCTGCGTTCCGCCGATCTGAAAGTGTCACTGCGCCCTGATTGGCTGCGTTACGCCGATCTGAAAGTGTCACTGCGCTCCTCGGTCTGGACAGAGGCAGCTTGACACGCATTTCATAACGTCACCTGTATAATGTTTCTTTTCCCTTTTGACCTCCTTTATGATGAATTCCTGTTCTGTTCTTTGGTGTCTATTTGTACGTCTCTAAATGTTTTGATGAATTGAACATGGTGGACCCTCTTGTAAACAAGTGTAATGCTTTATTGGGTCGTCCACTCACAGTTAACAGTTATCAATCAAACGTATAGCCACGTTGTTGCTGATACATCATCCGCCAGCGCCACTCTGTCCATGCTTCTCTCTGATGTCATCAGCCAGCGTCACTCTGTCCATGCTTCTCTCTGACGTCATCAGCCAGCGTCACTCTGTCCATGCTTCTCACTGTTGACACAAATAGCCCCTGTTCGAGACTTGAGAGTAAAAACCTACAGTAAAAAGTATGATTCAGTACATAGTCCACTGTCAGATTCAGTAGTACAAAAAAATCACACCCGTGTGAACTGAGTGGTGCAACTCCCCTCTCCCCCTGCCTCTCTCTCTCTCTCTCTCTCTCTCTCTCTCTCTCTCTCTCTGTAATTAGCAGGCAACAGTGCAACACTATCTCTCTCTCTCTCTGTTTCTGGCACAACAGCGCCACTTTTGCCCCTACTGGTACTCTAAACATAGTCACATAGGTTAGGAAGGTCATTGCTGTTCGTTGGAGTGGTTACACCACTCAAAAATGACGGCTGTGGGGCGTGAGTTTAGTGAATGATAACTTCCCATCTTTCCTCATGATGGGATAAGAACGTATAGGCGCTGTCTAGCAGCCTGGGGGCCTGTCTAGCAGCCTGGGGGCACTGTCTAGCAGCCTGGGGGCCTGTCTAGCAGCCTGTCTAGCAGCCTGGGGGCGCTGTCTGTCTAGCAGCCTGGGGGCCTGTCTAGCAGCCTGGGGGCCTGTCTAGCAGCCTGGGGGCGCTGTCTGTCTAGGAGCCTGGGGGCCTGTCTAGCAGCCTTGGGGACTGTCTAGCAGCCTGGGGGCCTGTCTATCAGCCTGGGGGCGCTGTCTAGCAGCCTGGGGGCCTGTCTAGCAGCCTGGGGGCGCTGTCTAGCAGCCTGGGGGCCTGTCTAGCAGCCTGGGGGCGATGTCTAGCAGCCTGGGGGCCTGTCTAGTAGCCTGGGGCGCTGTCTAGCAGCCTGGGGGCGCTGTCTAGCAGCCTGGGGGCCTGTCTAGCAGCCTGGGGGCACTGTCTAGCAGCCTGGGGGCGCTGTCTAGCAGCCTGGGGGCGCTGTCTAGCAGCCTGGGGGCCTGTCTAGCAGCCTGGGGGCGCTGTCTAGCAGCCTGGGGGCGCTGTCTAGCAGCCTGGGGGCGCTGTCTAGCAGCCTGGGGGCGCTGTCTAGCAGCCTGGGGGCCTGTCTAGCAGCCTGGGGGCGATGTCTAGCAGCCTGGGGGCCTGTCTAGCAGCCTGGGGGCCTGTCTAGCAGCCTGGGGGCGATGTCTAGCAGCCTGGGGGCCTGTCTAGCAGCCTGGGGGCGCTGTCTAGCAGCCTGGGGGCCTGTCTAGCAGCCTGGGGGCGCTGTCTGTCTAGCAGCCTGGGGGCGCTGTCTGTCTAGCAGCCTGGGGGCGCTGTCTAGCAGCCTGGGCAGCACGGAAGGTTAGTGTTTGAGCTTCGGCTGCATGGCATTGATATAACCCTTACAACTCGCCATCTGACGGGTTCGGCGACCACCGGGGTTAAATCTTAACCCGTCATGTATGGTCTAGTTTACCGTATACATGTATGGTCTAGTTTACCGTATACATGTATGGTCTAGTTTACCGTATACATGTATGGTCTAGTTTACCGTATACATGTATGGTCTAGTTTACCGTATACATGTATGGTCTACTTGTGCGCGATACTATTCATTCTTTCTCTGTCCGCTTAAAGGAGCATTCGGTAACAAAATGTGCACATGCACGCTCTACAGTGGGGGGAAGTGCAACAGGCCAACAGCACGTGCACCAAGGCCTGCCCCCACTCGATCATGATTGGAGTAAGGGCCCCACTCATCCTGATTGGATGAAGGTTTTGCCACCCACCACCAAAACTGAAACTAGGGTTTTTTTGACCCCAGGGGCTCACTGGGGACAGGGAGGAACTCCTTATATGGTCAGCACACTCTATAGTAGGGAGGATTATCCAGAAAAAAAGAAAAAATAAGTGATATTTGAATTAAGTAAAATCACTGAATATACCTTTAACCCTTAGAAGGTGAAAGACGCCAATTGGCGTCTTTCTAGTTTTTGATTAATCTAAACATATTAATATGCTCCGAAGCGCTGTTTAAATTCCTGAGCTTATATTCCAACTACATTACCCAGAAAACCCGTGTCACGTGACACACGTGTACGTGTTGCCATTGGAAGCTGGTCCCACCCCCTGTAAACAGTGGGGGCAGAGGGAGTCTTCATAGTTTTCATTGTTTTGCCCGTTTTGCCGTCTCGCCCGAGCGATTTTCTAGCAGAAAAAGTTGAAAGCAGTACTATTTATTTGAGCGAGTTTTGTGGTAGTAGTATTGATCCATACGCGTCCCAGTCGCCTTCTCCAGGCGGAGTAGCCCTGGTCCAGTGCTTACAGCGAGACTCGCTGCTCCCTCCCTCCTTTTTTCATTGTCTCCCCATCGTCGTCCGATGAGCTATACCGGGAAACCATTGAAGAAGACGATCAACCCGGAATGTTTTGAGGTAATCTTATTGTAGAAAATGCCCTTCTATAGTGATCAGAAATCATAAGATGATCGCTACAAATAGATGCTTGGATAATTACTACTACTAGTCAGATCATGACGCCAGAATGACTCACCACGATGGCCCCCAGCCATTAGCCAGCACCAAAGGTGCTGGCTAATGGGGGGGTTGGTGTCGATCGGTTGGTCGGTGCATTGGTGCTGGCTAATGGCTGGAGGGGGGGTTGGTGTTGGTCGGTGCAGTACAAATGTATCGTAGCAGGCATGCACGCATGGCAGTACAAGTATTTTATATTGTAGCGTGCCTTATAGGCGATCTGATCTTTAGAGTAATGTTCGCTCCTTTTATTTACTGTCTACAAAGACGGAGAACAAACATGCATCGTTTACTGAAGCAACGCGTGGTTATGATGACCTTGCTACAAGGATCGGAGGGGGGACGGGGAGTGAAGCTAACAGTAGCGTATTATATAAGATCTGTATGACGTTTCATTGACGTCTGAGCTTGCATGATAATCGCATTCATTGTATATTGTATACAATCATGATTGTACATTGTTTAGTGTGTCTCCGTGTGATGATGATGATGACGATGATGTCAGATAGCCTACGTCCCCCCCCCCCAACTGGCTATTGGCCGGGCTGACTACAGCTAAATGTTTATTTTTATATATTTAGAACTGGCATCAGATGAGGAGGAGGAGGATGATGATGATGATGATGATGATGATGATGATGATGATGATGATGATGATGAAGACGAAGAGTCAAGACTGCGATGGAGTTCTCCGACACTGAACCGGATGCATTCATTCATTTCAGTTGTTGTTGTTTTTTAAATTTAGCCTACACACACACACACCGTCAAGAACAACTGGAATGCAGTGGTTTGGGGACACTGGGGAGTTTGGGGACAACTGTTTTGTATGTAGGCCTATTTATTTTCTGTAATATTTATTATAATTGTATTATGTTAGTAGTCATAAAAAATAAAAGACGCTTTTACAATGAGTTAGACCTGTCATGGCTATTTTGTTCACTATTCTGAGGTTTATGGTTTGACTAAGCGAGTTTCAACTGTGATTTACTCTGTAACGGTAGATGGTAAGAACCCAATTTTCTGTTATAATACAGTATACATTCAAGTCTATATTTTGATACATATCATGGGCACAAAGTCATATCAAAACAATGTCCTTGGATGTGTTTTTTATCAAAACTGTTTCTTCACAACAGGTTTTTGAGATACATGCATGAATAGACAAGGTACTGGTAAGACTATGTAAACATGGTATATATCAAAATGTAATGAATTGAGTTTATATGATGTTCCATTTCAGAGCTAGGGGGACTTTTAGCTGGATAGGTCAGATTGATCATGACTGACCATGCTATTTATAGATGGCAAAATATCTACAGTGGTACATGTGAGAAACTTTTTATTTTATTTTAATTGAACTAGACAACTCACCCTTTAAAATGAGATATTGCATGGCTATGTACGCCCAGCAGAAAAAAAGTTATTTAGAAAATAAAACTTCAACCGGGCATAACTTTTTTTGTTGTCCTAGAAACACTACCCAGTGTAAATGCAGGCTCTTTTAAATGGCTTCCAACACAAAAACTAAACATTTTATCAACTCAGTTCATTTTTTTCCTGGAAGCAGACAAGCCAAGCTTTCTCTGAAGGTCTTTCGTTGTCACACATTCACAACAGAGAATTTTCAATAAATCATTCAAAAACGCCATTCTGCCATAGAGAAGTCTAAAAACTATATAGAAATCCTTGAAACTCTCAAAGAGTTAAGGTGGAAGCATAAGCACAGCTGATATTGGATGGAGCCCTGTTGCACACCACAGGTACAAGAAAGACGTTCTTTATTGAGAATTCTGACAACGTTTCGATCTATTTGTATACACAAGTATAATTAAAGGCATTTGAAATGACATAAAAATGTTAATTTTCAGGATTCCAATTCAAAAATAGCAAAAACTCAAGATTTCAATTCGAATATAGCAAAAATTGCCGATCTACAAGCTCAAAACGCGTCGCAGTGCGACGCGTTTTGAGCTTGTAGATCGGCTATTTTTGCTACGACAGTAATATATGGCCCTAGGGAGTGAGTGTGGAAATATAGTGGCCCTCTCCATCGTCAAAGTTGCCCACCCCTGTTCTAAGGCAGGGGTTCTCAACGTTTTTGGCCGGGGACCCCCGGAAATGCTTTGGCAATGTCTCTTGTTATAATTTAGCTATTGAAAAATAGCAGATCTACAAGCTCATAGCGCGCCACCGAGTGGCGCGCTATGAGCTTGTAGGTCTGCTATTTTTGAAAATATATATATTTTTTTTTTTAATAATTTGGGGACCCCCTAAAATAATTTGGCGACCCCCCGAGGGGTCGCGACCCACGGGTTGAGAACCCCTGTTCTAAGGGAATTAAAATAACACCCTGTGCTTTCTCTCGCTCCACTCGGTCCCATCCATTCTCGCTATATGGAGCAATCAATCCATCGCCTCCCACTGGCTGCTGTCTCTCTGTATCGTTTCTTCTCCTTCATCTCATCTCGTCTCATCTCATGTCATTCCATCTTGTCTCTTTAACACATTCTGGGCGGGAACCCCTTTTGGTGTTTTAAGCATTCTGTTCTACTTTAGCTATTGAAAAATAGCAGATCTACAAGCTCATAGCGCGCCACCGAGTGGCACGCTACAAGCTTGTAAGTCTGCTATTTTTGAAAAATCGTGAAAATGTGCCGCACATCTTTGAGTATATATTTCAGAGCGAACATTTTTGAGTGGTGTAAACCACTCCTACGACTGGCTTTGTTAGTTTACGTGTCTGTCTGTCTGTCTGTTCGTACCAAAAAATGAGCATGGTTGCTACGGTCACCCAGTTCACCCGGGTGTGATTTCATTATGTCAGACATTACGTCAGACCAGGCGATATAAGACCTTATACCACTCAGTTCACACGGGTGTGATATTTAATAACATATTGGCTTCTGGGGGGTCTCTGGAACTACATATTTTGCGATGGGGGTCTGGGGGTCCTTGACATGAAAAAGGTTGACCACCACTGACATAGAAATTTAGGATGTATAGAATCCTTAATCGACCTCAGTCCAAAATGGGTTAACTCAGAGTACAAGGTAAACTAGAGATGCACTCTGTCGCGCTGCCAACTTGCACACAACTAAGTACTGCACCCACATGGCCTACTTGGCAGCTCGACAGAGTGCATTTCTAGTTTACCGTATACATGTTTACCGTATACATACCGTAGTTATACCGTAGTTACCGTATACATGTATGGTCTAGTTTCTAGTTTACCGTATACATGTATGGTCTAGTTTCTAGTTTACCGTATACATGTATGGTCTAGTTTACCGTATACATGTATGGTCTAGTTTACCGTATACATGTATGGTCTAGTTTCTAGTTTACCGTATACATGTATGGTCTAGTTTACCGTATACATGTATGGTCTAGTTTACCGTATACATGTATGGTCTAGTTTCTAGTTTACCGTATACATGTATGGTCTAGTTTACCGTATACATGTATGGTCTAGTTTACCGTATACATGTATGGTCTAGTTTACCGTATACATGTATGGTCTAGTTTACCGTATACATGTATGGTCTAGTTTACCGTATACATGTATGGTCTAGTTTACCGTATACATGTATGGTCTAGTTTACCGTATACATGTATGGTCTAGTTTACCGTATACATGTATGGTCTAGTTTATGCTATTCATTCTTTCTCTGTCCGCTTAACACTTAGACCGCTATCATTTATTGAAAAATTAGGATCTAATTCACGCCAGCATTTTTTTAATTTGAGCTCTTATTTTGAAAAGCCGCCATTTCCGGTCCACAACCGGTAGTCCTACGTTTTCACACAGCTGGGTGGGCCTTGTTTACAATGTGAATCCAGGCCGGAGCTCCGGAGAGCTCTAGATTGTCAGCTCTGTGCCGTCAAAGAAACGCTGTTTTGACCAAAAATGCCATCTGGGACAAGGAATAGGAGTTACAGGCGATTGAAATAAATGGATAGAATGGATGCTTATGGCGACGATCTAAGATGGGCGATCCAGTGGAGTGCTAACAACACAGCTAGCTAACCGGCTAATGTGATTAGCATTTTGGCTCGAGCAATCGAACGCGCTATAAAAGCTCAATTGCCGAAGGCCGTCGGCAATGGCGTTAAGCGCCAGTATCAAAATTATTACAAGAAAGACGTTCTTTATTGAGAATTCTGACAACGTTTCGATCTATTTGATCTATTTGATCAAATTGATCAAATAGATATCGTCAGTCGTTGTTGTTCTTTCATACATGGAGTATACGGTTGTCTACGAACATGTTCTTTCATACATGGAGTATACGGTTGTCTACGAACATGTTCTTTCATACATGGAGTATACGGTTGTCTACGAACATGTTCTTTCATACATGGAGTATACGGTTGTCTACGAACATGTTCTTTCATACATGGAGTATACGGTTGTCTACGAACATGTTCTTTCATACATGGAGTATACGGTTGTCTACAAACATGTTCTTTCATACATGGAGTATACGGTTGTCTACGAACATGTTCTTTCATACATGGAGTATACGGTTGTCTACGAACATGTTCTTTCATACATGGAGTATACGGTTGTCTACGAACATGTTCTTTCATACATGGAGTATACGGTTGTCTACGAACATGTTCTTTCATACATGGAGTATACGGTTGTCTACAAACATGTTCTTTCATACATGGAGTATACGGTTGTCTACGAACATGTTCTTTCATACATGGAGTATACGGTTGTCTACGAACATGTTCTTTCATACATGGAGTATACGGTTGTCTACGAACATGTTCTTTCATACATGGAGTATACGGTTGTCTACAAACATGTTCTTTCATACATGGAGTATACGGTTGTCCCCTCTGAAGTGAGGGGAACCTCTTATCATGATGTATGACGATGAAGTCACCCACTTATGTAATTTGCCATCATTTGGCCAATCACAGCACACCTTTGCCCAAGTGCACTGGCCAATCAATCACAGCGCGTCTTCGCACTACCCGTATAGGCGTTGTGTCCGGTTCAAATTGCCCATATATGTCGATACTCGATGTCATCAACACACGCCCCATGATGTCATCAACACACGCCCCATGATGTCATCAACACACGCCCCATATAATAACCCCGGCCCCCCGAGAAGTGGCGTTATTCGAGAACAGGCGACCCACCGACAGAGCGACCGCCCGGAGAGAGAGCGACCGCACGAAGCAGCAGCAGCAGCAGCAGAGAGAGATCGACGAAGAAGACAATATGGCGGAGAACGACCCCGGAAGCAGCGGCGGCGGCAGCGGCGGAGGCAGCACGGCGGCCGACAGGAACGTGGAGATCTGGAAGGTCCGCAAGCTGATCAAGAGCCTGGACGCGGCGCGCGGCAACGGCACCAGCATGATCTCCCTGATCACGCCGCCCAAGGACCAGATCCCGCGCGTGGCCAAGATGCTGGCCGACGAGCTGGGCACGGCGGCCAACATCAAGTCCCGCGTCAACCGCCTGTCGGTGCTCGGCGCCATCACGTCGGCGCAGCAGCGGCTCAAGCTCTACACGCGCGTGCCGCCCAACGGCCTGGTGGTGTACTGCGGCACGGTGGTGACGGACGAGGGCAAGGAGCGCAAGGTGAACATCCACTTCGAGCCCTTCCGGCCCATCAACACGTCGCTCTACCTGTGCGACAACAAGTTCCACACGGAGCCGCTGAGCGCGCTGCTCGCCGACGACCAAAAGTTCGGCTTCATCGTGATCGACGGCGGTGGCACGCTCTTCGGCACGCTGCAGGGCAACGCGCGCGACGTCCTGCACAAGTTCACCGTGGACCTGCCCAAGAAGCACGGCCGCGGCGGGCAGTCGGCACTGCGCTTTGCGCGCCTGCGCACCGAGAAGCGCCACAACTACGTGCGCAAGGTGGCCGAGACGGCGGCGCAGCTCTTCCTGTCGGCGGACCGCGTCAACGTCACGGGCCTGGTGCTGGCCGGCTCGGCCGACTTCAAGACGGAGCTGAGCCAGTCGGACTTGTTCGACGCGCGGCTGCAGGCGCGCATCCTCAAGCTGGTGGACGTGTCGGCGGGCGGCGAGAATGGCTTCAACCAGGCCATCGAGCTGTCGGCCGAGGTGCTCAACAACGTGCGCTTCGTGCAGGAGAAGAGGCTGATTGCGCGCTACTTCGACGAGATCAACCAGGACACGGGCCGCTACTGCTTCGGCGTGGAGGAGACGCTGCGGGCGCTGGAGATGGGCGCCGTGGACACGCTCATCGTCCACGAGAACCTGGAGACCATGCGCTACGTGCTCCGTGCGCGTTCCTCGTCCTTGTCCTCCTCCGTCGCAGCCGCGGCGACCGCAGCGACCGCAGCGACGGAGGGCGACACCGGCGCCGCCGAGGCCTCCCCCTCCACCGTCGCGGTGGCCGCCGAGAGGAAGACGCTGTACTTGACGCCGAGGCAGGAGAGGGACAAGGCCAACTTCACGGACGCCGAGACGGGCCAGGAGCTGGAGGTGGAGGAGCGCGCTCCCCTGCTGGAGTGGTTCGCCAACAGCTACAAGGAGTACGGCGCCGCCATGGAGATCGTCACGGACCGCAGCCAGGAGGGCTCCCAGTTCGTCAAGGGCTTCGGGGGCGTCGGAGGTCTCCTCCGCTACCGCGTGGACTTCCAGGGCATGGAGTACACGGGGGGAGGAGGGGAGGGGGAGGAGGGCGAGGAGGACGTCTTTGATCTGGACGACTACTGCTGAAGACCGAACGAACCCTGACCAAAACGTGATCCTTGGTCTGCCCCCGGGGGTCTCCTCCCAGTGGGCCGTGCGTCAAGGACCTCCCTAGGGAGACGCCCGAGAGGCATCCTAACCAGATGCCCGAACCACCTCAGCTGGCTCCTTTCCAGGCGAAGGAGCAGCGGTTCTACTCCGAGTCTCTCTCGTGTGACTGGACTTCTCACCCTATCTCTAAGGGAGATGCCAGCCACCCGTCGAAGAAAACTAATTTCGGCCGCTTGTATTCGCGACCTTATTCTTTCGGTCATGACCCACACTTCATGACCATTCCGTAAATCGAAGCCCTACGTGAACTCGTACTGCAGCGTCGCACGAAAAGCATCGTGCCGCGCTTGGAGCTCGTCGACCTTCTACTCTTGATGCTTTTGTATTTGAACCCTGATTTGTTTTTTTTATTTTTCCACAACAAACAAATAACTAAACAAATAAACAAACTAAATGTAAACAAAGAAACACACAAACTAACAATGTACATTTTGCTCAACCCTGTCTGACCTAACCTGACTCCGCCAGATGGGGCAGCAGAGAGTACACTGGGTTCCCCCCCTCCTGCTCCCATCTGGGAACTCTCAGGCAGACTCGATGCTCCGGCCACCAAACGGCCTGGCCAATCAGCGGCAGCTAGAGGCGGGGTCAAGGCATACACAGTCCTGCCTGAGAAAATCAGTATTTTTTTCTTACAAAAACATTTAATTCCCATTGACAATGAATGGAGAATTTACATCATGGTGTATACGATGATAAGAGCGCCCCTCACTTCACACGGGTGTGATTTTTATCCTCACATTCTCTGCTCTCTCACAATCAAATCATTGGTAACTTACACACATTGCTCAGCCAATCAAATCATCACTATGGGGTACACACAGTGCTCAACCAATCAAATCATCGCTATGGCATGGGTAACTTACACACATTGCTCAGCCAATCAAATCATCACTATGGGGTACACACAGTGCTCAACCAATCAAATCATTGCTATGTGGGTACACACATTACTCAACCAATCAAATATCGCTATGTGGTATACACACACAACATAGATATTAAAAATCGACATATGACCTTACTGGGCTGCATTCAAGACACTTGCCTTGTGTCTGACACCTGACTTGTGTCTGAACACAGCTTTGATGGATGTGTTCTGCCACCCTCCCCCTCCCCCCCATCAAACAAAATGTTTGGTCAAACCATATGGGGTTCCATTGGAAATGCATTGGTGTGGCCATTGAACACAGACACAAGACAAACGCGAGACAAGACAGGTGTCTTGCATTTGTGAACGCAGCCCAGTAAGGCCACCCCCTCCTGGTGCTGCGGCCATCTTGGAGCCAAAAACACAGGGAGAGAGGTGGGGCCGAGAGAGGCCCTTATTACAACATAATGTGTGTTTTAGCAACGGGTGCTAATGTTTGTTTTAGTCCTCAAAACAAACATTACATTTATTTGTGTCTATGAGGCGTTTTCTTAAACAAGCATCGTTGAAGGACAAACATTAAAGATGGAGTGCCACAATTTTTTTCCCACCCTAAAACATGATCATCAGGTATTATTATAATATAATAAATACTTTTTCCAAAATACAGTATTTGTTAAAATCATGCTTTTATGTGGACACGCCCACCAGTTCATTAAGTATGCCTGGTTTGCCTGGTGGGTGGTGATGGGTGGTGATCCAACCCACATCTGTAGTTGTATGATAAAGGGGGAGGGGTTAGGGGAGGGGCTGATAGTGTGATGTCACTATATTACTGTTTATTTCATTGGCCCGTTTGACTGTCAAGGGTTCAGCCTCCAGGAAGAAACCTTAAATACAAAGTAAATACACCATCGCACATAAAAACGACTCCAGGGTGTCTAATGAAGTACTGTCACCTCATAGACACATGGAAACGCCTCCAGGGTGTCTAATGAAGTACTGTCACCTCATAGACACATGGAAAACTGGAAAAATACAAACAATTTGGCACTCCATCTTTAAAGCTGTATATAGGAGAGGCTAGCGCCCCTCAAAACAATAGATGCCTCATTGGCCGCTGAAGTTCGTTGGAGCGACCTTATTGGCCACTGAAGTTCGTTGGAGCGACCTCATTGGCCACTGGAGTTCGTTGGAGCGACCTCATTGGCCTCTGGAGTTCGTTGGAGCGACCTCATTGGCCGCTGGAGTTCGTTGGAGCGACCTCATTGGCCGCTGGAGTTCGTTGGAGCGACCTCATTGGCCGCTTCAGTTCGTTGGAGCGACCTCATTGGCCGCTGGAGTTCGTTGGAGCGACCTCATTGGCCGCTTCAGTTCGTTGGAGCGACCTCATTGGCCACTGGAGTTCGTTGGAGCGACCTCATTGGCCGCTGGAGTTCGTTGGAGCGACCTCATTGGCCGCTTCAGTTCGTTGGAGCGACCTCATTGGCCGCTGCAGTTGGTTGGAGTGACCTCATTGGCCGCTGCAGTTGGTTGGAGTGACCTCATTGGCCGCTGGAGTTCGTTGGAGCGACCTCATTGGCCGCTTCAGTTCGTTGGAGCGACCTCATTGGCCGCTGGAGTTCGTTGGAGCGACCTCATTGGCCGCTTCAGTTCGTTGGAGCGACCTCATTGGCCACTGGAGTTCGTTGGAGCGACCTCATTGGCCGCTGGAGTTCGTTGGAGCGACCTCATTGGCCGCTTCAGTTCGTTGGAGCGACCTCATTGGCCGCTGCAGTTGGTTGGAGTGACCTCATTGGCCGCTGCAGTTGGAGCCAGAGTAATCTAGTAAGAGAGTGGTGACACGCTTTGATCTCGCCGCAAAGCGGGTACCTATGGTACCCGTTTCTTGATAAATGCATGTTATATATGTGATGTATTCCCATACTTTTGTTCTTGCCTAATGTAAGTCGCTCTGGATTAAGAGCGTCTGCTAAATGCCTAAATTGTAAATTGTAAATTGTATGGGCGATAGTTCCAAACGTTGCTCCTATGGCTGGAACTATTCCATTGAGATAGAATGAGCACTTCCGCATTCCATTGTTACAATGAGAGTCAACGGGAGTGTCATTACTCTCTTACTAGATTACTCTGGTTGGAGCGACCTCATTGGCCGCTGCAGTTGGTTGGAGCGACCTCATTGGCCGCTGCAGTTGGTTGGAGCGACCTCATTGGCCGCTGCAGTTGGTTGGAGCGATGTGTGTTGAAGGAGGGGTGGAAGAATTTCCACTGGGCGAGAGGAAGTACGCCGGAAGTGTGCAAGGCACGTTACGTCACGCTGCCACTCAAGTGATTACTTCACATAATGTACGAAAGGGTGTCTACCTTTACATGTCTATGCACACACACACACACACACACACACACACACACACACACACACACACACACACACACACACACACACACACACACACACACACACACACACACAAACAGCTGGGCATAGAGACTAAAATGTATGGGAGGGACTAGTAGAGAGATCCAGTAGAACTAAAAGGCAAATCATTTAAGCCATTTAGGCCTGTGGTCGATTTTATTTTTTATTTTTTTATAAATCATCATCTGAAATACCTATGTTTGTATCAGTGGATCTCAATATTTCATGTCAAGGACCCCAAAAATGACATGTAATAGGGCCACCGACACCCATCTGAAATTATATTATTCCAGACATCCTCCAGAAGCAAAGATTTGAGTTAAAAACGTCCGCTGTGAAAGCATATATATTCAAATAGTTGTGCCACATTTTCACAATTTTTCAGAAATAGCAGATCTACAAGCTCATAGCGCGGCACTCGGTGCCGCACTATGAGCTTGTAGATCTGCTATTTTTGAATTCAGTATTTAAGTCCGACGTCATTTTGTAGTGCTACGTAACATCCGGGTCCAAGTGGCACCAGCTCCCGTCCGCATCTCATTGTAAATAGAATATCTAAACGCGTGAATCTTTTTACAATGACGTTATTTTTCAGTTGAGGGTTAAAATGGGTCTTAATGCTTCCAACTCGAGTAGAATTATTAATGTTTGGTACAAGTGTCTATGACAAAAAAAAAGATGATGTGGAGACAATAAAGACTATTATTATCATTATTATTGAAGGTGGTAACAGTCCATTTGCTCAGTAAAATGTTTGCAGGCTTGAGTATGTTGAATCTAGTTTGCATTAATTAGGATTTAGTTGACACAATGAAATAAAATAGTATAGTATTCCGTGTGGGGCAGACGGCCTGTCACCGCCAGATTTGGGAAAGCAGCGCAGCTTTGTTGTTTGTAAAATGAGACTTTCGTGGTTGTTTTGGTCTCAGATTTAGTCCGACGGAGCGTCACAGTATAACTCTATGGGGACACAAAAGCGACACAAAGTAGGACCCGGATGTATCTCAGGATGGGGCGCTCACGTCACAGCTAAAATACTGAATAGCTAAAGTATAACATAATGCTTAAAACACCAAAAGGGGTTCCCGCCCAAAATTGGTTCATATGCTTGGTTGGTTGCATGCTGAAAATAGCCAATCTACTGTAAGCTCACAGAGCGTAAAATTAAACCAAATGGACCCTTACGGTTACGGGGCCACTTATTGGTTTCATTTCACGCTCTCAAAAGTCTTACTTCATTTACAAAAAGTCTACACAATTAGATAATGCGTACTAATTGCTATTTTGCTCAACGTTTGCCTGTCTGTCGTCTCTCCTATAGTTAAGGTGCCTCATCAATAATACAGCATGCACAAAATCTTATCCAACGATAACACAAATATTCAAAGTTTTGGGTCTGAGATGCTAAACCTCATCAAATTGTTGTTCTGTGGCTCAAATGCCGAATGAATATAAATGGACCTTGATATGAAAAGTGGTTTAAAACCACCGGGGTAGAAGATAGTTTATGCACCAAGTTTTGTGTGTGTGTGTGCGTGTGCGTGTGCGTGTGCGTGCGCGTGCGCGCTCGTGGCCTATTCATTCCTTTGGCCCGTTTTCTTTGTCACCAGACCGCTTGTTTCTCTGGCAAGATCTGGCAACGCTGAGGCAGGTGGAACTCCTTTCTGCACAGCTGTTGTTGCTCAGGGGACCGTGATTGTGAGACACCTGTGAGACAAGGAGGGACATTTGAGCTTTATTAGCCTGTGTTTAGTTTATTTATCTCAGTGTTTGGTTGCAGTTCTTACACGTAACTAGTCCTGGGGAACGCTGGAATGGACAGGAATCCTCCCTTCTATGAAGCAAAGCCAATGAGGTAAGCATGCATGTCTAACTTGTAGTCAATAGTGGACAAATAGGCTATACTCTTGGTCAGTGTTGCATTAGCAGTGTTGTTCAAGTTACTTTTAAAAAGTAAAGAGTTATAGTTATAGTTACTTATCTAAAAAAGTAACTAGTTACTTTACTAGTTATTCAATTATGAAAGTAACTATTTTCAAGTTACTTTACTTTACTTTAAAAAAAATAATAATATAAAAAACGATTTAAAAGAAGGTTTTTTATTCTGTCGCACAGTAAGAGAAAAGACAACTCCCTCCTAACATTATGAAATGTAGTGGAACAATAAAACATGTTCAGAAATTTTGACAGGCATCTTTATTGTAGCCTCAACTTGCCTTCAAAACAAATGGTGCTGTGCAATATGAAGAAAATAAATAATAATCAAATACAAAATGAGTACACTCTTCTTACACCGTAAAGTTAACAATACACCGTGCCAAATTCTTATTACAGGTCCAGAGGCGACCGTGCTTTTTCAGTGGCCGGCCCCAAACTCTGGAACTGTTTACCCCTATATATTAAGTCTGCCCGCTCCTTAGAGGCTTTTAAATCGTTGCTTAAAACACATCTTTTCTCCCTGGCATTCAATGTTGCTTGACCTAGTTGCCCTGTCTAAATGCTTGTGTTGCTTCAATGTTGTTTTACTATATTGTTTGTGTTGATTGTATGCTTGTTATATGTTCATGTACAGCACTTTGGTTGACCTTCTGGTCTTTGTAAATGTGCTCTATAAATAAAATTTGATTTGATTTGATTTGACAATACTAAGTGTTTGCAGTCCATATATCTGCAGTGGTACAGAGATATTCTAATTTGTCAAATGTATTTTTGAGCTCATCTTCCATTTTAGTATATTCACTGTTCAGGTATTTTGAAAATGTATTTCTGCACATTGGCCCTGCTTTCACTGGTATTTTGATGACCAGTGCTCTGAAAGGAACCGTTGAGAGGGGAAGCATTTCCTTAACATACCTGGCAATCATTTTGTCAAGTTGACTCTTGGTGACATGCTGCTGTGGCGATTTAAAATCGATTTTTGTCTGTTTTGGTGGTGTTGGTCCATCTGACTGAGGCGTGCACTGCCCGCACTGGTACCCGGGGTGGTGGTAGATTTAGGATCTTTGGCCACACGTTTCGTAGCCTCGTGGACTGTTTTGAGATGCTTTACTAGATTTGCATTGCTCTTCTTGGCTGAAGTTAGACAATGCTTTATGTCCGCCACACAATTTGCATTTCACCTCAATGTTTTTGTCGTCCTTTACCCGCAAGAACTCAAAATAATGATTGTATTTCCAACCCGCAAAGCATCCGATCTCACTGTCATCCGCATTTGCCATTGTAGCGTGTGGTAATAATGTTCGTTCAACCGGCCTTTTCTGTGTATGCGTTACAAGGGTTTGTGTGTCTGTGACTAAGGGCGCGTTCGGAAATACCAATGAAATGAAATGAAATGAAATGATGAAAAGATGAAATGATGAAATGAAATGATTACTATATTTACCCAGGGTATCTGGGCTAAGCTCAAGAACTTGTTTCCAGCCAGGCCCTGCTCATAGAACACATTTCATCGTAGTGGTTCAATGCCTTGTTCAAGGGCACTTCAGCGGTGGTAATTTTAACGTGTCGGACCGCTGATTCGAACTGGCGACCTTCCGGTATCAAGACCGCTCCGCAATCCGTTCGGCCACCGCTGCCAAACCGCAGTGCACTCGCCGAATTGGTTCGCATTGCACAGTGGGCTCAGTGCGCTGAAAATAGTGGCCCAGGCGGTGGCGTAACCGTCTGGGCACCCGACTGGTAATCCAGTCGCAGTGTGCCGCGGGTTCGACTCCCGAGCCCGACACGGCCTTTACTGCATGTCTTCCCCCATCTCTCTCCCGTTTCCTGTCAGCCTACTGTCTGTCCCTTCAAAAACCAATAAAAGGCGTAAGCCGCAAAAAATATCTTTAAAAAAAAAAAATAATAATAAAATATAGTGTTGATGGAGTTACGTCGTGTCAAGGTAACTACACAACCCAAACCTCAACACAAGTCTTAACCTTTAAGTGCCCTTTAGTTCTGGCACTTTGGTCTTGATCTAGCAACAGAAGCTGCTCCATCGCAATATCATTATATATACTCTCTGCTGTGTTTTCTTCTCTCTCAAAGGGGAGACGGCTGTCAAGGCTGCTTCAAACCACAAATTAATACCACTAAATCAAAGTGCATTGTGGGCTCATAATTCACTGTTAGGATCTCATCTGTGACATTGAATTGATTATGTGTCTTCTTAGTACAGCAGTTTAAATAGTTTGAATACAATCAGATAAGACTCTTCTGTTTGGATGTATGAGCTGTCAATGGCTGGTGTTGCAACACATAGGTGTGTGTGTGTGTGTGTGTGTGTGTGTGTGTGTGTGTGTGTGTGTGTGTGTGTGTGTGTGTGTGTGTGTGTGTGTGTGTGTGTGTGTGTGTGTGTGTGTGTGTGTGTGTGTGTGTGTGTGTGTGTGTGTGTGTGTGTGTGTGTGTGTGTGAGAGAGAGTGTGTTCTTTTCATATGGGGGTCCCTGGGCATGTGTTTTCACATGGGAGTCCCTGGGCATATCTTTTCATATGGGGGTCCCTGGGCATATCTTTTCATATGGGGGTCCCTGGGCATGTGTTTTCACATGGGGGTCCCTGGGGGTTTTCACATGGGGGTCCCTGGGCATGTGTTTTCACATGGGGGTCCCTGGGGGTTTTCACATGGGGGTCCCTGGGGGTTTTCACATGGGGGTCCCTGGGCATGTGTTTTCACACGGGGTCCCTGGGCATATATTTTCACATGGGGGTCCCTGGGCATGTGTTTTCACATGGGACTGGGCATATGTTTTCACATGGGACTGGGCATATGTTTTCACATGGGGGTCCCTGGGTGTTTTCACATGGGGGTCCCTGGGTGTTTTCACATGGGGTCCCTGGCATGTGTTTTCACATGGGGGTCCCTGCCATGTGTTTTCACATGGGGGTCCCTGGGTGTTTTCACATGGGGGTCCCTGGGGGTTTTCACATGGGGGTCCCTGGGCATGTGTTTTCACACGGGGGTCCCTGGGCAATGTGTTTGATTGATTGATAGACAGACAGACAGACAGACCGTGTGTGTGTGTGTGTGTGTGTGTGTGTGTGTGTGTGTGTGTGTGTGTGTGTGTGTGTGTGTGTGTGTGTGTGTGTGTGTGTGTGTGTGTGTGTGTGTGTGTGTGTGTGTGTGTGTGTGTGTTCTGACGGAGTGACCTACGAGACATTTAAAGCTATTAAGCAATTGTCGACCAAAATCCTGGCACAAATATTTAACATCTGCCTATTAAATGGTAAAGTGCCAGATTCGTGGAAAGGTGCTCTGATATACAGAATCCCCAAGAAAGGCAATGTACCCGACGACCCCTCCACATGGAGAGATATATCACTTCTACCAACAATATATAAAATATTTATGAAATGTGTGCTAGCCCGCACTCTACCATGGCTCACTGAAACTGGGACTCTTTCACCTGACCAGAAAGCCTACATTAGCCGTCGGGGCATGGACGAGCATGCATTCTGTCTGAAGACGGCTATTGATGACTTTAAACATGACTCGGCCAAGTTCTTTGCTGTTTTCCTGGATTTCCGCGACGCGTTTGGAACACTACCCCACAGCGTCATGCTTTACGCACTGAAGGAAATAAAGTTGCCACAAGAGTACATTGACATCGTGTCGGATGTATATACAACATCCTACATCCAGGTTATCTGTGGGAATATTCTAACAGATCCCATTCCACTAGATATTGGTATTAAAACCGGATGCCCCTGGAGTGCGGTCAACTTCATCTTGGCTATCAATCACTGGATAAAATGGATGCGCCAGTGCGCACCGGAGGGCATAAGATCCCCAAACTCAGTGCAGGGTTATGCCGATGACGTCATGATCGCATCACGGGAGGAAAGCGTAATCCACTCAATGCTCTCCCGCACCGAGGAGTTTATGCAATGGTCAAGATTGGAGGTAAAACATACTAAATGCGCCACTTTCTATGAAAGGCGCAGCGGCGGGAATAGGTGGTATAAAGCCAAAAGCGACCGCCCCCCTTCCTTCACCATCCAGCAGCAACCCATCCGTGTTTACGCACGACACGAGACATACCCATATCTAGGGCATCACTTCAATGTTGCGGGGGACTGGGAAGAGCAGGTCAGAGAGCTGACTAACGACTACTCTGTCAGACTCGACCTTATTGACACATCTCCTCTCCCCATCCTGATGAAACTACAGGCCATCGTAGAACTGGCAATCGTAAAGATTCAACATCTGTTTGCAAACATCCATATACCACAGAACATTCTGGCAGAGTTGAACAACAAGACGGTGAGCCTGGTGAGGAAGTGGCTGTGTTTAAATACCCATTCAACTCGCGACATCATCTTCCAGCCCCGCGGGGAGGGAGGACTGGGTGTCCCGAATATCGAGTGGATCTACACTGCCACCAGAACCCAACACCTTCTCAACATGCTCAACAGCGATGACACAACTGTTAGAGAAATGGCCCGACAGTCTCTCCTCACGCACCTGCAGCGACGCAAAATACCACCTGCGGAGGAGAATGACACGCAATTTCTCGGATTTAAAATAAAGGAAAATGGAAAACTGGACATCAGAACCCCGGGGTTCGGTGTGCGTTCTGACTGGATGGACCTAAATGACTTGTGCCACCGCTCTGGATTACAGCTGAAGTGGGCGGCGCGCGACGGCTCCGCTGTTGCGCTCAATAACATCATTACAGACCCGCTCGTCCATGCGCGCGCGACCTACGCGTTGGATGACGGCGCGCAACAGGAGCTGTCCGTCAAAACTGCGAGAGCCTCAATATTGAGAATGAAGCGATCTCAGAGTGCCCAGCATTGGACCAGCTTAAGCCTGCAAGGAAAACTGGCTCATCTACCCTCTGCAAATCACTCTCTGTCTCACTCCATCCTCTCAAATACCACCATTGGAGAGGACATTCTCATATTTACCATCAAGGACCGCCTACAAGTTCTGCCTACAAAATACAACTTGGCAACCTGGTATCCATCCCAACATGAACCACACTGCATTCTCCATCCACATCCAACCCCAAGCAATAAAGAGACAATGGCCCACATCCTCAATGGCTGTAGCTTTTACAGAGGACTGTATATTGCCAGGCATGACCGGCTGGTGGATCTAATTTCTAGCAACATCAGAGAAGTACAGGATTTAACATCTAAAATGTATTTGCACAGCACTGTTAACCCACACTGGTTTGAACACAATTCCACTGACATTTTCTGTAATATTCCAAATGCTCCAGATATTATTTTTATTAATGAAACAAGTAAATCAGTTGTTATTTTTGAAATAGGCTGTTCTTTTGATCTGTACATGGACATTTGCTTCACATCCAAACTCATGAAATATCAGCCCTTGGTAGAGTGTATCAAGTCACTTGGCTATGACTGCCAATTCATTGTGCTTGTGTTTGGAAGTCTGGGGCATGTCCACAGACTTGTGCTCCGTGGATTGCAACTTGGGGGACTGCAGAAGATCGCTGCAAAAAGACTGGCCAAATATTGCTCAGTCTCTGCAGTGATCGGCAGCCTCTCTATATGGAAGAGGCGATGCTTTGTCTATCCTTGAGTGGACTACTACATTCTCATATACTGTTGACTGGTGCTAGACTATAATCATTACATTTTTTCATATTACTGTGAGTTAATCATACTGCATATAGTGTCTGGTTATGCCTTCGTTTGAAACCCTCCTCAAAAATGTTTGGATCTGTTATGCTACTGTTTGTTGTAGATCCAAATAAAAGTACTCAAATGTGTGTGTGTGTGTGTGTGTGTGTGTGTGTGTGTGTGTGTGTGTGTGTGTGTGTGTGTGTGTGTGTGTGTGTGTGTGTGTGTGTGTGTGTGTGTGTGTGTGTGTGTGTGTGTGGGTGGTCCGACGTATACTAAGAGTCCGACGGGCATTAGTCCGACACCCTACGCTAGTGGCTCCCAAACGTTTTCATGTCAAGGACCCCCAAATTAACACTCATAACAGCCCGCGGACCCCCATTTGAAAATATATGCCAGGGAAACCCCATAAGAGAAGATTGTTACGACTCTAGCGATGATTCTCAAGCCGTTTAATTTCAAGGACCCCCACTTTTACATGCATAGTAGTCTACAGACCCCCATTTAATGGCATTTGTATAGCTCTGGGACCCCCAATTTATATTGTATAATCAATTGTAATTTAACTCAGAGTTACGGACCCATAAGGGTCCATTTGGTCCCAAACTATCATTGAGCTGGGGAGCCCCTGGAACTCCCTCGGGGACCCCTGGGGGTCCCCGGACCCCACTTTGGGAACCACTGATCTACGCCCAAGTTCTGGCACTTTTGTCTCTAGCAACAGGACCGGCTCCGTCGCAATGTTTGTCTCTAGCAACAGGACCGGCTCCGTCGCAATGTTTGTCTCTAGCAACAGGACCGGCTCCGTCGCAATGTTTGTCTCTAGCAACAGGACCTGCTCCGTCGCAATGTTTGTCTCTAGCAACAGGACCTGCTCCGTCGCAATGTTTGTCTCTAGCAACAGGACCTGCTCCGTCGCAATGTTTGTCTCTAGCAACAGGACCGGCTCCGTCGCAATGTTTGTCTCTAGCAACAGGACCTGCTCCGTCGCAATGTTTGTCTCTAGCAACAGGACCTGCTCCGTCGCAATGTTTGTCTCTAGCAACAGGACCTGCTCCGTCGCAATGTTTGTCTCTAGCAACAGGACCTGCTCCGTCGCAATGTTTGTCTCTAGCAACAGGACCTGCTCCGTCGCAATGTTTGTCTCTAGCAACAGGACCTGCTCCGTCGCAATGTTTGTCTCTAGCAACAGGACCTGCTCCGTCGCAATGTTTGTCTCTAGCAACAGGACCTGCTCCGTCGCAATGTTTGTCTCTAGCAACAGGACCTGCTCCGTCGCAATGTTTGTCTCTAGCTGCAGGACCTGCTCCGTCGCAATGTTTGTGTTATTAATGTGTTTATTCTACTTCACTCAGTTAGTCTCTCTGCTGTGTTTTCCTCCCTCTCTGACTCTCTCTCAAAGGGGAAACTGTGTGTGTGTGTGTGTGTGTGTGTGTGTGTGTGTGTGTGTGTGTGTGTGTGTGTGTGTGTGTGTGTGTGTGTGTGTGTGTGTGTGTGTGTGTGTGTGTGTGTGTGTGTGTGTGTGTGTGTGTGTGTGTGTGTGTGTGTGTCTCTCAAAGGGGAAACGGCTGTCAAGGCTGCTTCAAACCACACATTAATTGCGGTGAAATTAAATCAAAGTGCATTGTGACATCATTATGTAGTTCACTGTTGGGATCTTTCATTCATCTGTGACATCATTATGTAGTTCACTGTTGGGATCTTTCATTCATCTGTGACATCATTATGTAGTTCACTGTTGGGATCTTTCATTCATCTGTGACATCATTATGTAGTTCACTGTTGGGATCTTTCATTCATCTGTGACATTATGTAGTTCACTGTTGGGATCTTTCATTCATCTGTGACATCATTATGTAGTTCACTGTTGGGATCTTTCATTCATCTGTGACATCATTATGTAGTTCACTGTTGGGATCTTTCATTCATCTGTGACATCATTATGTAGTTCACTGTTGGGATCTTTCATGTCTGTCTGTCTGTCTGTCTGTCTGTCTGTCTGCCTGTCTGTTTTTCTTCCTTTCTTTCTTTCAGAAAGTCTCCATGATGTCACGTGATGTCACAAGGCATGATGGATTTGCAACCATATATGGTCGTGTGACGGACGCATGATTTCATAGTAAATGCGACCTTGGGTCGCAGCAAAGTAATGACTGGCATTTTGCGGTGTTGAGCTTGTAGATCAGATATTTCCGCTGTTCTTTTGAAGACGTTTGAAAGAAGGAGAAAAAAATAATGTCAACATGGACACAATAGAGGGTATGCGCATGCTTAAAGTGAATGGCACATCGAGTGGCAAATCGAGTGGCAAAGCAACAGGCAAAGGAGTTTAACATTGTTTAATGCTGTCAGATAGGACTTTTCTGTGTGGATGTATGGGTTGTCAAGGCCAGAAAGTAGTGTTTTGCCACTCAGTGGTAGGCATTCCTGCATAACTTCCTGGTTTGATGATGATGTCACGTGCATACCCTCTATTATGACGATTATCAAAAATAATCACAATTATGTAATACCTTTTCACAGACCTTTCTTTCTTTCTTTCTTTCCCTCGGCCATATTTTCTTTCTTTCATCTTTCTGCCATCTCTCTCGTCTCGTCAGACATGGTAGCCTTTTCTCCGTAAAGGTCGTTCCATCTCCATCAGCGCTACGCTGCCTATTGATTGAGCTACAGATTGATTCTTTGTCAGCCTGCCGCGGCCATAATTTCAGCCTTATCTCGCAGACATCAAGTTCCAATTTATGTGTGACTCCTGTAAAAAAAAAACACTATATATATATATATATATATATAAATATATACTTTTCAAGCCTTCTTTTCTGTTCTGCTCATCAACATCATTTAAGTCTTTGACTTTTTGTGCAATCCTGACAATTCTGTACTGCTCTTTTTGAGTGGTGTAAACCACTCCTACAACTGGCTTTTTTGTGCAGAAAAAAATGACCATGGTTGCTATGTTCAAAATAATTTCTGACGTAATTAAATCACACCCGGGTGAACTGGATGACCGTAGCAACCATGCTCATTTTTTCTGCACAAAAAAAGCCAGTTGTGAAATCACATCCGGGTGTGATTTCATTACGTCAGATCAGAGCTGATCATGCTATATAAAACCTTACACCACTCAGTTCACACGGGTGTGATTTTTTTAACTGTATCTTGAATATACTGTATCAAATCAACAATACAGTATACAGTACAGTACAGGTGATACTTAAGTAAAAGTTAACACACCAAGAGTAAAAGTAGCCATTATGCAGAATGTCCCATTTCGCAGGTTTCAAATGTTTAAAATGCACAGATGCTTCTTATTTGTTGAAAATAACAGAGCTACAAGCTCACATAACATTGTGAGACACCATTGGTCTGTGAGAATACAGGAGATATGTTTTCCGGGGTGTGCGTGTGCGCGTGCGTGCATGCGTGCATGCGTGTGTCACGATCCGCTCCTCGGACCGTGAACTCTGACTGTCCTTAGTTTTGATATTGGACTTTAATATGTATTTCTGTCATTTCACTGATTTCAGTATGTTTGTATGTTTTTGCTCATGTGTTCCTGACTGTTTGTGTTTCTTATTTTGTAGTATTGTTCCTAGTGTTTCCTGTCTTCCTAGTTACCGTTAGTTACCTTGTCTAACCTACTTTGTATTTTGTCAGTGTTTCCACCTGTGTCCTTTTAGTCCCCCAGCCTATCCTGTGGTTGATTGTATTTTGAGTTCACCTGTGTCCTGTTACCCCTGTCTATTTAAGCCCTTTGGTTGCAGTGTGTCCTTGTTGGTCCATAGACCTCTGTCAAGTGAGTGTATGTGTTTTTGCTGTGCCTTTGTTTTGCCCTATCTTGGTCTAGTGAAATAAACACTTTGAATAAAGTCCGCTTTGCATCCTGTTGCCTGCTTTTGGGTCCTCCCGTAATGCATTCCTGACAGCGTGTGCTCGCGTGCGTGCCAGAACTGCAACCTCACTCCCAATCTTCCGCCGTAGTCTGAAAACCCACCTGCTCAGACTCCATCATGGCCCATAGCACTTACCATACCCCCTTTATGTAGACTTAGATAGCATTTTATACAGACTTATAGCATGTGACGTAGACAGCACTAGAATTGCATTGTATAGTCACAGCACTTTATAGTATATAAGTATAGTATATATGTATAGTTTATATGTATAGTTTCATTATATAGAGATTCCACTGTTACGTTCTTAGCTTATGCATGTTTCTTGAATACTACTTTGTATGTAGGCTATGTGATGTATTGCCATGCTTTTGTTCTTGTCTAATGTAAATCGCTCTGGATTAAGAGCATCTGCCTAAATTGTAAAGTGTGTGTGTGTGTGTGTGTGTGTGTGTGTGTGTGTGTGTGTGTGTGTGTGTGTGTGTGTGTGTGTGTGTGTGTGTGTGTGTGTGTGTGTGTGTGTGTGTGTGTGTGTGTGTGTGTGTGTGTGTGTGTGTGTGTGTGTGTGTGTGTGTGTGTGTGTGTGTGTGTGTGTGTGTGTGTGCGCGTCTGCGTGTGCGTGTGCGTGTGTGCGTGCGTGCGCGCCAGAGCTCATGGCAACAGGCAGTAAGTACAACAACAAGTATCTTGTGCAGATGTGGTGTCATGGGAGCCTCGGAAACCCAGACGTTTTTATTTCCAGGGAGAAAAAGAAAAGTTCTGCGGCCGACCGAGTCCACTTCAACACGGCCTACTGTAGTGCAGACGTTGCTCCCAGACGGGCCTCCTTTATTCACACACATGTCTCTGAGGAGGAGGCCAGCTGCCGCTGACCTACCCTGGACAGACGGGCGGACAGACGGAGACAGGGGGGATTAGTGAGGGAATGAGCATCTGAAAAGGTTGATTTGATGAGTGGTTTTACACGTGGCAAGGGTGTTTTTCAATAGGAGTGCGTGCGTGCGTGCGTGCGTGCGTGCGTGCGTGCACATTTACAATTTAGGCATTTAGCAGACGCTCTTAATCCAGAGCGATTTACAATAAGCAAGAACAAAAAAGCATGGGAATACATCACATATATAAAAATGCATTTATCATGAAACATGCGTAAGCTAAGAACGTAACTAGAACATATCTATATAATGACACTATACATATAAACTATACATATATGCTATACTATGCTATACATATGTCCTATGAAGTGCTATGACTACATACAATGCAATTATTGTGCTGTCTACATGACATGCTATAAGTCTGTTTCAAATGCTATCTAAGTCTAAAAAGTGCTATCTAAGGGGGTAGGGTAAGTGCTATGGGCCATGATGGAGTCTGAAAAGGTGGGTTTTCAGACTACGGCGGAAGATTGGGAGTGATGCTGCAGTTCTGATTGCCACGGGAAGTGCATTCCACAGTTTTCGGGCCAGAAGGGAGAAGAGTTTGGGACGTGTGGAGCGTTGTCCCGGCGTTTTTAGTGAGGGTACTTCCAGCTTTCCTGGAGGGTTTGTAGGGTTCAATCATGCTTGCAAGATATGGGACGTCTCAGACGTCTTTAGACGTCTCATTCACGATGTCAGGCAACACGAGCAAGTCTTTCCCAAAGCCACAAAACCAGAGTAGCCTTTTGTCTGATGTACAGACCGTATGTATAACCAAGTGAACGTCTTTAGTTGTATAAGTCTTCATGTACGCATTCGTAACTCTGAGAGGGATGCAGATATTAACCAATGTTGACCCCTGACGGCCAAGCTACACCAGGCTTTTCTCGCGCGTTTACCCTAAACGCGCGCAAGAAACGCCTGGTGTAGCGTGGCCGTAAAAGGGTCCACTCTCAGAGTTAAGGTAGTTCTGTTGTAACTAAGCCGGGGATAGGCTTGACTGACTGACTTCGCCAGATGGCGGCAGTATTGAGTTCACCAGTTCCCTCCTCCTGCCTTCATCTGGGATCTCTCAAGCAGAAACAATGAACCCGGAAACAGCGGGACAAACATTTGATATCTCCATAATAATTTTCGAGTTGTAGTCTTGTTAGGTTGTGTTTACATTTGCGCTGTGGCAGCGCTTCAATACGTCATAAGTCTCAAGTTGATCCCGGCCTCATACAGCCGCATATCGCTCCGGCCAGAATTGGACGGGAGCGATATGCCTGAGAGTTCCCAGACTCTCCCTGCTGGCAGAATGCAAATGTGGTCCAGCAGGGGGGGGGGGTTCACCAGGCTAAGGCTTAGTAGCACTGCCATGGAATCCAGGGACGTGCACACATAGACATCAAAGGGGGCTTCAGACCCTGCCCTTTTACCCGTTTGTAAAACAACTGCCTGACCATCTCCAGACCACGAATGCAGCATTTACTACATGGTGAAATAAATGCAAATGCCCTCCCTCTCCTCTCCTCTCCTCTCCTTTCCATGGCAGCATTCAGGAGAATTGCTTCCCCCCCCCCCCCCCCCCCCGAAGTCTCCTGAACTTGAACACAGTATTTTGCGTTGTATTTAGAAAGCCATGCCGTATACGCCGCTTCTCCAGTAGATAAAGAGTGCTGGGTTGCGCATTGTTTTGGTCCAAAAGTGCCCTCTTACGGGATTTCAGCCCCTATACCCCTCTAACACTCTCTGCACGTCCCTGATGGAATCCATATGCGATCTATTCTCTGGAGACATTGTGTGTCTGACTTTGTGACAGTATGTGTGAGACTGTCTGCTCACACGCAGGTTTCTAAATGCTCCCGTCTGACAGTCGGTGCACATTCTGGAAGGTTTCTAAATGCTCCCGTCTGACAGTCGGTGCACATTCTGGAAGGTTTCTAAATGCTCCCGTCTGACAGTCGGTGCACATTCTGGAAGGTTTCTAAATGCTCCCGTCTGACAGTCGGTGCACATTCTGGAAGGTTTCTAAATGCTCCCGTCTGACAGTCGGTGCACATTCTGGAAGGTTTCTAAATGCTCCCGTCTGACAGTCGGTGCACATTCTGGAAGGTTTCTAAATGCTCCCGTCTGACAGTCGGTGCACATTCTGGAAGGTTTCTAAATGCTCCCGTCTGACAGTCGGTGCACATTCTGGAAGTGCTGAAAATGTGGATGTGGCATTTAGACATTAGGTTACGTTATTAACCCATTTAGACCCGAGACCACAAAGCTACACTTTTTTAAGACATTTTGCACCCTATGGCCTTAAACATAATGTATAGTCTGTTTGTTTAACTAGGGTTTGACTGGATTTCTGGATTCTACAATGTCCATAGTGCTTTGTTGCACTCGCCCAACCTCATGTAGAGGGAAGGCTGTTTTATTGAGACAACAATGTAGTCCCGGAAGGAGGAAGTGAGACCAGTGTCTGTGACATCAAATACTAAAATGTCTTAACCCATTTTGGACTGATGGCGATTTTAAAAAAAGGCTTCTAAATCCTAATAGTTTTCTGAAAAATCCATGTTTTTATGTCAGTTGTGCTCAACCTTTTTCATGTCAAGGGCCCCCAGAATTATCTCTATTGGGCCACGGACCCCCATCTCAAAATATGTTGTTCCAGGGACCCAGAGACCCAGGGACCCCCCCACCCAGGGACCCAGAGACCCAGAGACCCAGGGACCCAGGGACCCAGGGACCCAGAGACCCAGGGACCCAGGGACCCAGAGACCCAGGGACCCAGGGACCCCCCACCCAGGGACCCAGAGACCCAGGGACCCCCCACCCAGGGACCCAGGGACCCAGGGACCCCCCCACCCAGGGACCCAGAGACCCAGGGACCCAGGGACCCAGGGACCCAGGGACCCAGGGACCCAGGGACCCAGAGACCCAGGGACCCAGAGACCCAGGGACCCAGGGACCCCCCACCCAGGGACCCAGAGACCCAGGGACCCCCCACCCAGGGACCCAGAGACCCAGGGACCCCCCCACCAGAGACCCAGGGACCCCCCCACCCAGGGACCCAGAGACCCAGGGACCCAGGGACCCAGGGACCCAGAGACCCAGGGACCCCCCCACCCAGGGACCCAGAGACCCAGGGACCCCCCACCCAGGGACCCAGAGACCCAGGGACCCCCCCACCCAGGGACCCAGAGACCCAGGGGCCCCCCACCCAGGGACCCAGAGACCCAGGGACCCCCCCACCCAGAGACCCAGGGACCCCCCCACCCAGGGACCCAGAGACCCAGGGACCCCCCACCCAGGGACCCAGAGACCCAGGGACCCCCCCACCCAGGGACCCAGAGACCCAGGGACCCCCCCACCCAGGGACCCAGAGACCCAGGGACCCCCCCACCCAGGGACCCAGAGACCCAGGGACCCCCCCACCCAGGGACCCAGAGACCCAGGGACCCCCCCACCCAGGGACCCAGAGACCCAGGGACCCCCCCACCCAGGGACCCAGAGACCCAGGGACCCCCCCACCCAGGGACCCAGAGACCCAGGAAACCCCCCACCCAGGGACCCAGAGACCCAGGGACCCCCCCACCCAGGGACCCAGAGACCCAGGAAACCCCCCACCCAGGGACCCAGAGACCCAGGGACCCCCCCACCCAGGGACCCAGAGACCCAGGGACCCCCCCACCCAGGGACCCAGAGACCCAGGGACCCCCCCACCCAGGGACCCAGAGACCCAGGGACCCCCCCACCCAGGGACCCAGGGACCCAGAGACCCAGGGACCCCCCCACCCAGGGACCCAGAGACCCAGGGACCCCCCCACCCAGGGACCCAGAGACCCAGGGACCCCCCCACCCAGGGACCCAGGGACCCAGAGACCCAGGGACCCCCCCACCCAGGGACCCAGAGACCCAGGGACCCCCCCACCCAGGGACCCAGGGACCCAGAGACCCAGGGACCCCCCACCCAGGGACCCAGAGACCCAGGGACCCCCCACCCAGGGACCCAGAGACCCAGGGACCCCCCCACCAGAGACCCAGGGACCCCCCCACCCAGGGACCCAGAGACCCAGGGACCCAGGGACCCCCCCACCCAGGGACCCAGAGACCCAGGGACCCCCCCACCCAGGGACCCAGGGACCCAGGGACCCAGAGACCCAGGGACCCCCCCACCCAGGGACCCAGAGACCCAGGGACCCCCCACCCAGGGACCCAGAGACCCAGGGACCCCCCCACCCAGGGACCCAGAGACCCAGGGACCCCCCCACCCAGGGACCCAGAGACCCAGGGACCCCCCCACCCAGGGACCCAGAGACCCAGGGACCCCCCCACCCAGGGACCCAGAGACCCAGGGACCCCCCCACCCAGGGACCCAGAGACCCAGGAAACCCCCCACCCAGGGACCCAGAGACCCAGGGACCCCCCCACCCAGGGACCCAGAGACCCAGGGACCCCCCCACCCAGGGACCCAGAGACCCAGGGACCCCCCCACCCAGGGACCCAGAGACCCAGGGACCCCCCCACCCAGGGACCCAGAGACCCAGGAAACCCCCCACCCAGGGACCCAGAGACCCAGGGACCCCCCCACCCAGGGACCCAGAGACCCAGGGACCCCCCCACCCAGGGACCCAGAGACCCAGGGACCCCCCCACCCAGGGACCCAGAGACCCAGGAAACCCCCCACCCAGGGACCCAGAGACCCAGGGACCCCCCCACCCAGGGACCCAGAGACCCAGGAAACCCCCCACCCAGGGACCCAGAGACCCAGGGACCCCCCCACCCAGGGACCCAGAGACCCAGGGACCCCCCCACCCAGGGACCCAGAGACCCAGGGACCCCCCCACCCAGGGACCCAGGGACCCAGAGACCCAGGGACCCCCCCACCCAGGGACCCAGAGACCCAGGGACCCCCCACCCAGGGACCCAGAGACCCAGGGACCCCCCACCCAGGGACCCAGAGACCCAGGGACCCCCCCACCAGAGACCCAGGGACCCCCCCACCAGAGACCCAGGGAACCCCCCACCCAGGGACCCAGAGACCCAGGGACCCCCCCACCCAGGGACCCAGAGACCCAGGAAACCCCCCACCCAGGGACCCAGAGACCCAGGGACCCCCCCACCCAGGGACCCAGAGACCCAGGGACCCCCCCACCCAGGGACCCAGAGACCCAGGAAACCCCCCACCCAGGGACCCAGAGACCCAGGGACCCCCCCACCCAGGGACCCAGAGACCCAGGGACCCCCCCACCCAGGGACCCAGAGACCCAGGGACCCCCCCACCCAGGGACCCAGAGACCCAGGGACCCCCCCACCCAGGGACCCAGAGACCCAGGAAACCCCCCACCCAGGGACCCAGAGACCCAGGGACCCCCCCACCCAGGGACCCAGAGACCCAGGAAACCCCCCACCCAGGGACCCAGAGACCCAGGGACCCCCCCACCCAGGGACCCAGAGACCCAGGGACCCCCCCACCCAGGGACCCAGAGACCCAGGGACCCCCCCACCCAGGGACCCAGAGACCCAGAGACCCAGGGACCCCCCCACCCAGGGACCCAGAGACCCAGGGACCCCCCCACCCAGGGACCCAGAGACCCAGAGACCCAGGGACCCCCCCACCCAGGGACCCAGAGACCCAGGGACCCCCCCACCCAGGGACCCAGAGACCCAGTCTTCAGAGTGGTTGAGTGCATGGTTCTCAAACTATTTCATGTGAAGGACCCCAAAGATTATATGCAATAGGCCGCCGACCCCCATCTGAAAATATGTTGTTTCAGGCACCCCCCCAGAAGCAAAGATTCTAGTTCAAAACTGTCACTGTGAAAGAATATACATTCAAAGATTTGCGCCACATTTTAACGATTTTTCAAAAACAGCAGACCTACACAACAAGCTCGTGTGAGCTTCTAGATCTGCTATTTTTCAATAGCTAAAGTATATAACATAATGCGTAAAACACCCAAAAAGGGGTTCCCGGTGTACAGAATATGTGACCAGATTTGACTGAGAGACTGCCATCGCGCAAATTACAGCTTTTCACCAGAGGAGAAAAACCTTTTTTTTTTTTCCCCAAAATGAGTTAATAGCACAGGCAGACTCTTCACATACTAGAGCATGTCTGAAATAAGTGTCAGAGTTGAAATCGACATTAGCGGGGCAGATAACATGCAATTTACAGGTGAATCGTTCACTTGCGGATACAAGCACCAAAATTGGCACACATACTCCTTACGGATGGCTCTTTTGATAAAACCACTGTGCCAAATAAAATTTCAAGATGGCGGCCATTTTTCAAGATGGCCACCATTGAATATACAGTAATATTGCATTTCGCAATAAAATCCCATAGACTTGTCCTATTTGAATGATCTTGGTGTCAAATCATACATTTTTCACTATGTAGAATCCAAATTTGGACCCATGGACTTACTCATTGGCTTCCTTGTACCATATATCAGTCCCGGAATCCTAATATTCTGCTAAATTAGAGGTTTGTGTTATGTCTGACTCGGGTAAAATGGATGATAGTGTATATCTTAATATTGTTATAGGTGTAGTTTGTGTGTGTGTGTGTGTGTGTGTGGGGGGGGGGGTAATGTAGTAGCTCAACAGAGTGGATGTCAACGTACAGCCAGGGCACACTGGTGGCACCGCTCCTGTGAAACTCAGCATGGGGTTCAGTATCAGCTGAGTAATTTGTTTGGTGTAGCTTGCTAAATAATGACTTCATTGTCCCAAATGTTGTCTAATAGCTAGTGTAGATTACATGTAGTTTACCATGCATGATGTTTAGTTAGACAGCCACACCTGAATTGACAGGGTATGCCAACACGGGAGAGCCGAGCCAATGGTAAGTTGGCTATACATGACTTATTCATGGACTTACCAAGATGGTGTACAGAACGCACAGGACTTAAATGATACTGGATGAACGACCGGGCTAGGTGTAGATTAGTGATGCACCGAATATTCGTCCGCAGAAAATATTCGGCAGAAAATGGCTAAAAATGAATTTTCGGCCTATTTGGTTTCGGCCCGAATAGGCAGAAAATATATCACCGAATAGTGTATGCAATTAATGCATTCAAAATAGCTGAGTAAATGTAAATGTTTTATGTATGTTATAATAGTGATTATTATTTAAGTTAAGTTTTGCCATAACCATTCCTTTTGCCATAAATCAGGTAGGTTTAAGGTACGACCATGACAGCAATGGTAGGAAAAAAGATATATAATATTAATCATATTTGTATATTCGGTATTCGGTTTTCGGCCAACTGTTTCCCTTTCGCAAGTGTTGTCTTTGCAAAGAGAAGAAGAAAAGAGCTCTCATCACATGCAAGACCATCACAACATGATGGCTACACTATGATTGCAACTAATATTCCCCTCTTTCACACAATGAATGAGATGCATTTTAATAAAATGTATCCAGACAGACTTGATGATGGTGGTGGCATTGAAGAAAATCTGAGGAGGAACAAGGCGCAATATCACAAAAGTTGTCGCATTACGAAACTGGAGAGTGAGAATCACAAAACGAAAAGCACTGGAATGCAGCTGGGTGTTGATGCATCTGCTGTCAACTCCACAAGACTGAAGGAAAAACTCATGCTGTCAGAAATACCTGAGTTGGATGCTCACAAGCAGGGAAGGGATGTTCTTTTGGCTTTCCAGAAAGATGTAGGCTTTGGCTTGTCAGAAGCCTCTGACTCTTATAGTGAAGCTATTGTCCTTAGCAAAGCAGCTAACATCTTATGCTGGACCACAAGTCCTGGACCACAAGTCCCTCCAAATCATTTCTTACAGCAGTTTTTCATTCAGTCTTGTGGAGTTGACAGCAGGTGCATCAACAGTAACACCCAGCTGTTCCAGGCACTGGGTGTACAGGTGAACGATATGTCTGCAAGTCGGAGGACTGAAGGACCCTCACCAGATCTGGTGGTCTCCACTAGATATGTGACTAGCTCTGAGAATTCCTGTAGGTGGGCAACTGGGCATCCTCTTTGGTTGAATGTTCCTTTTCCAGTCTCTTTGTGGCTCTGAGGTACGACCTCTCTCTATTGTACAGGTCTGCCAAGCATGCAGCGTGGTATTGGAGCTCCTGTGCAATAACATCTCCACCACTGAGTCTTGCAACTCTCTTATTGAGATTCATCATCATAGCTTTCTTGTGAGTTCAGAGTATGCGACATTTTTGTCACATCTGAAACATGTTTGGCTTTTAATGCTGGTTCTACTCCACTTGGTCTGGCATTCCACTGGCTGAGCACTCTGCTTTTCGTTTTGTGGTTCTCACTCTGTCCAGTTTCGTGTTGTTGAACATAATGCGACAACCTTTGTGATATTGCGCCTTGTTCCTCCTCAGAGTTTATTCAATGCCACCAAGGGAATATTAGTTGTTGTTGTAATTGTCTTGCATGTGGTGATGAGAGCTCATACTATTCTTCTCTTTGCGAAGACAACACTCAGTCAGTGTTGAATTTAGGCGGTCCTGTGTCTACAGTATATTAGACATCTTGGTGAATGGTAATCAAGGTATCACAGTATGATCATTATCTGTATTCAGTGAAGAGTGATTATCCTTTTACCGCCATCATGCACAATAAGGTATGGGATACGACTAGGTTCGACAATAACATCTACACCTAGCCCGATCGTTCATCCAGTATCATTTAAGTCCTGTGCGATCTGTACACCATGTTGGTAAGACCATGAATAAGTCATGTATAGCCCCCTTACCATTGGCTCGGCTCTCCCGTGCTGGTAACATGTCAATTCAGGCGCGTTTGTCTAACTGAACATCATACATGGTACACTTCATGTAATCTAGCTAAAAGATGCAGGGCTTATTAGACATCTGTGACCCCCCCCCCCCCCCCCCCCCCCACACACACACACACACACACACACACATTAAACCTCTAACAATATTAAGATATACACTACCATCCATTTTACCTGAGTCAGACATAACACAAACCTCTAATTTAGCAGAATATTAGGATTCTGGGACTGATATATGGTACAAGGAAGCCAATGAGTAAGTCCATGGGTCCAAATTTGGATTCTACATAGTGAAACATTTATGATTTGACACCAAGATCATTCAAATATGACAAGTCTATGGGATTTTATTGCGAAATGCAATATTACTGTATATTCAATGGCGGCCATCTTGAAAAATGGCCGCCATATTGAAATTTTATTTGGCACAATGGTTTTATCAAAAGAGCCATCCCTAAGGAGTATGTGTACCAATTTTGGTGCTTGTATCCGCAAGTGAACGATTATTTCCACTATCTGCCCCGCTACATGTAAATATGAAATAAATGCCCAAACATGTAGCTAGGTGTAATGTTAGAGACCACAGAAGTGAACCTTTCAAGCCTGTTTTCTCAACTCGCTGTTTTCTGCAAGACATTACTCTATAAGCCATATCTCCAAAACTGGTGGGTCAAACTGAACAACCAATATGTCAATTTGAAGCTATGATTCACTGCTTTCATATGACGAAAATACAAAAAAATCCAATGGCAGTCCCTCAGTCAAATTTAGTCACATATGTTAACGATGCTGGAAAACGAGTTAGTCCTTTCCCCCAAAGCCAGTGAACTAGACGAGCTGAGTTCTAACCGGAATTACTTTTAGATAGATGTGGATACCCTTAATGATCCTGTGGGGGGAAATTAAAGGGCCAATTCACCCCTTTTGCAACCATATCTTATTTTAATGATTTTTGGGAGACGGGGGACACTTCCCTGGGTTTTTATGTGGGTAATATGCGTTTTAAGTACCCATTTTGGGTGGGAACCCCCTTTGGTGTTTTAAGCGTTAACGTTATGCTGCAAGGTCTTATATAGCCTGATCAGCTGTGGTCTGACGTAATGTCAGTGACCATAGTAACCATGCTCATTCTTTTGGGCCCCACGTACAGGTACACACAAACACGGATACAAACAAAGCTGGTTGTTGGAGTGGTTTGCACCACTCAAAAATCACCCCCGTGTGAACTGAGTGGTGCAACTGTTCACACACTACGTCACACACTAATACCATAGCAACCATGCTCATCTGTACGTGGCCCCACGTACAGGTAGACACATACATAGATACATAGATACATAGATACAGACAAAGCTGGTTATTGGAGTGGTTTGCACCACTCAAAAATAGCAGATCTACAAGCTCATAGCGCGAATAGCTACGTCGTGAAAATGTGGTGCAAATCTATTTGCTTCTGGTGGGGGGGTCCCTGGGTCCCTGGGTCCCTGGAACAACATATTTTGAGATGGGGGTCCGTGGCCCAATAGAGATAATTCTGGGGGCCCTTGACATGAAAAAGGTTGAGCACAACTGACATAAAAACATGGATTTTTCAGAAAACTATTAGGATTTAGAAGCCTTTTTTTAAATCGCCACAGTCCAAAATGCGTTAAGACATTTTACTATTTGATGTCACAGACACTGGTTTGACTTCCTCCTTCCGAGACTACATTGTTGTCTCAATAAAACAGCCTTCCCTCTACATGAGGTTGGGCGAGTGCAACAAAGCACTATGGACATTGTAGAATCCAGAAATCCAGTCAAACCCTAGTTAAACAAACAGACTATACATTATGTTTAAGGCCATAGGGTGCAAAATGTCAAAAGTGTAGCTGAACACACTGTCTGTCTTCTGTGTAGCTGAACACACTGTCTTCTGTGTAGCTGAACACACTGTCTGTCTGCTGTGTAGCTGAACACACTGTCTGCTGTGTAGCTGAACACACTGTCTGTCTGCTGTGTAGCTGAACACACTGTCTGCTGTGTAGCTGAACACACTGTCTGTCTGCTGTGTAGCTGAACACACTGTCTGCTGTGTAGCTGAACACACTGTCTGTCTGCTGTGTAGCTGAACACACTGTCTGCTGTGTAGCTGAACACACTGTCTGCTGTGTAGCTGAACACACTGTCTGTCTGCTGTGTAGCTGAACACACTGTCTGCTGTGTAGCTGAACACACTGTCTGCTGTGTAGCTGAACACACTGTCTGCTGTGTAGCTGAACACACTGTCTGTCTGCTGTGTAGCTGAACACACTGTCTGTCTGCTGTGTAGCTGAACACACTGTCTGCTGTGTAGCTGAACACACTGTCTGTCTGCTGTGTAGCTGAACACACTGTCTGCTGTGTAGCTGAACACACTGTCTGTCTGCTGTGTAGCTGAACACACTGTCTGCTGTGTAGCTGAACACACTGTCTGTCTGCTGTGTAGCTGAACACACTGTCTGTCTGCTGTGTGGTTGAACACACTGTCTGTCTGCTGTGTAGCTGAACACACTGTCTGTCTGCTGTGTGGTTGAACACACTGTCTGTCTGCTGTGTAGCTGAACACACTGTCTGTCTGCTGTGTAGCTGAACACACTGTCTGCTGTGTAGCTGAACACACTGTCTGTCTGCTGTGTAGCTGAACACACTGTCTGTCTGCTGTGTAGCTGAACACACTGTCTGTCTGCTGTGTAGCTGAACACACTGTCTGTCTGCTGTGTGGTTGAACACACTGTCTGTCTGCTGTGTAGCTGAACACACTGTCTGTCTGCTGTGTAGCTGAACACACTGTCTGCTGTGTAGCTGAACACACTGTCTGTCTGCTGTGTAGCTGAACACACTGTCTGCTGTGTAGCTGAACACACTGTCTGTCTGCTGTGTAGCTGAACACACTGTCTGTCTGCTGTGTAGCTGAACACACTGTCTGCTGTGTAGCTGAACCCACTGTCTGCTGCGTAGCTGAACACACTGTCTGTCTGCTGTGTAGCTGAACACACTGCTGTGTAGCTGAACACACTGTCTGTCTGCTGTGTAGCACTGCCACACAACGCCAGGTGGGAACTGGCAGCCATGAGTACAGTAGTAAAGACCAAAAAATAAACACTGCGATTGCGCCAGTGATCAATTTTGCCATATTAGGAAGATCAACAGACACTGGCTTCCCTGATTGGCCAACCCAACTGATCGGCTTTGTGGATTGGCCAAACGTTGCGTGACATTTGCGCCGCCAAACCAATATAGGCTATGCATAACGCAGCTATGTTGGACTCTGTTGTTTCTAAGAAAGTGAGGATTTAAGAAGTCTGACCTGATATACAGAGTGAGCAATGTTCTGCTGGACGGTACATCTGAATGGAGGACCAAACACATCCGGTTGTGTTGCTGTTGCAGTGAAGCACAAAGTGTTCACCTTTGGAGGACGTTGTGATGGAAACCGTGATCAGATGGATGTGAACGACTTCAACACAGTGTCTCTGCGCTGGAGGAAGTTGACCCCAGAGACAGATGGAAGAGGAGAAGGTCACATTGAGGGTCCCTCTTATCGCCAAGGCCACACAGCTGTGTTAATAGAAGATGTCTACATATGGGGAGGATACGGTGGACGGTACTGTAACATGCTTTATGCATTTGATGTGGACACCCATCTGTGGGTCAGAACCAAGGCTTCTGGGACTGTTCCAGAAGGGAGGTGCTACCATTCAGCCTGTGTCTTGGGGAAGGTCATGTATGTCTATGGAGGATACAACCGTAAGATTAAACGCGAAAATGACATCTACAAGTTGGACACCACCACAATGGTCTGGACATTAATTAACAGCAGAGGAACTTAACCACATGCTTCATCAAGTCACTCTGCCACCATCATCGGGACTAAGATGTTTGTATTTGGGGGCTGTGGGGGGCCTGGGGTCTCCTACAACAACATCAGTGTGTTTGACACAGAGACCAGCTGTTGGCTGAGAACGCCTTCTGCACAGCTTCTACCAGGACGACGCCAGGGACATGCAGCCTTTACCTTCAATGGAGAGCTGTACATATTTGGTGGTACCAACTGGGAGCAGAACTTCAATGATGTGTGGAAATACAATCTAGAGTCATTCTCCTGGAAGAAGGTCAAACCCAAGGGGAAAGGCCCACCTCAGACGTATTTCATGGGCTGTTGGATGGTGGGAGATGGTGTCTTCCTCTTTAGAGGAGAAAACACACCCAATGACCTGTTCGTCTTAGACATGAGTCCCAGTCTTAAGACGCTATGCAAGCTGGTAGTTATTCAGTACAGACTGGAGCAGTCTGGACTCCCACACAACGCCAGGTGGGAACTGGCAGCCATGAGTACAGTAGTAAAGACCAACAAATCAAATAATAAAATAAAATAAACAATAGAAAACTGTGATAAAGCACAGATCACCTGACCACAGTCCATAATACTCTATTGAAGGGGTCTGCAACATTTTTACACAAAGTGCCATGTTTGTGCCATGTGAGTTATTTGCATAGCCTAATGTAAAAACCACACAGATGTGCAGGGTGTTTTTAATATTTCATGTTAAAAGAAAAAACTTCTCTCACACACTTATGCCAGTGTGCCAGTGATCACCCTCTCCTGTGCCAATGTTGGCACCCGTTCCTAAGGTTGCCTACCCCTGCTCCATGGTATGTGACAGTGGAACCTACCCCTGCTCCATGGTATGTGACAGTGGAACCTACCCCTGCTCCATTGTATGTGACAGTGGAACCTACCCCTGCTCCATGGTATGTGACAGTGGAACCTACCCCTGCTCCATGGTATGTGACAGTGGAACCTACCCCTGCTCCATGGTATGTGACAGTGGAACCTACCCCTGCTCCATTGTATGTGACAGTGGAACCTACCCCTGCTCCATGGTATGTGACAGTGGAACCTACCCCTGCTCCATGGTATGTGACAGTGGAACCTACCCCTGCTCCATGGTATGTGACAGTGGAACCTACCCCTGCTCCATTGTATGTGACAGTGGAACCTACCCCTGCTCCATTGTATGTGACAGTGGAACCTACCCCTGCTCCATTGTATGTGACAGTGGAACACTGTCTGTCTGCTGTGTAGCAATAATGACATCTACAAGTTGGACACAGCGACAATGGTCTGGAGTTTAATGAATACCAGAGGAACTCCACCACATGCTTCATCAGGTCACTCTGCCACCATCATCGGGGCAAAGATGTTTGTTTTTGGGGGCTGTGGGGGGTATGGGGTGTCCTACAACAACATCAGTGTGTTTGACACAGAGAAAAACCTCTGGCTGATCACGTCTTCTGCACAGATTCTTCCAGAAGGACGCCGGGGTCATGTAGCCTTTGCCTACAATGGAGAGCTGTACATATTATGGTGGTCACTCCTTCAAGCAGACTTTCAATGATCTCTGGAAATTCAATCTAGTCTCATTCTCCTGGAAGAAGGTCGAGCCCAAGGGGAAACGCCCACCTCAGAGGTCTTTCATGTGCTGTTGCATGGTTGGAGATCGTGTCATCCTCTTTGATAGATGGAATAACCCCGCTGAGGACCTGTTTATCTTAGACCTAAGTCCTAGTCTTAAGACCTTATGCAAGCTGGCAGTTATTCAGTACCGTCTGGAACTGTCGGAACTCACACACGACATCAGGTGGGAACTGGCAGCCATGACTACAGTAGTCAAGAAATCAGTCCAGGTGAAACATTAAAATAAAATAGTTTAAAATGTCCAGCTGGCACAGATTAATAAACCACAGATGACTTGAGCTCTGTCCATAAAGTTATTTCTGTATTTTAAAGTGGAACCAAAAAATGCTTCTTATTTGGAACCTGCACCAATTAAGATCCTCCTTTCTTTTTTTTAGGCGCACCAGCCTTTCCTATGCCCAGCCTTGTGGGTCTGTGTGAAATCAAACATTGGCTGATGATTGGCTGATCACCCCATAGGGATGGTTTGATTGGCTGAGCAAAGTGCATATTGATGATAAAAGTGAGGGTAGGAAAGTGAAGACGCCCAACGTGATTGGCTGGAATGGAATGGATTATTTGATTGGCTGAGCACGGAATGTGATGTGTGATAATAAGTGTTCCCCTCACTTCACACAAGTGTGATTCTTTGGGGGGAATAAGTACGGAAACAATTATCACCTTCCCCGTCCGGCTTCCCTCCCCCGAACACGGGTCTATTGGTGTGTGTGTAGACTGTAGACGCTCCACAAAGCTGGTTGCACCACGGTGGGTTTGAACCCACTGCCTCCGTGGTTGCTGGAACTTCAGATAATGACAACCCTAGACTAGACTACTCTTTTGTTTCATTTATTTTTTTACCAGCAGCTTTTTAAGATTTGTTTTTGGCTTTTGTGCCTTTATTGATAGTTACAGTGAAGACGGAAAGGGAAGCGGGGGGGAGAGACATGCAGCAAAGGTCGTCATGAGCGGGACTCGAACACGCGACAACGCCAGGTGGGAACTGGCAGCCATGAGTACAGTAGTAAAGACCAAAAAAAAAGAAAATAGAAACAATGTAAAATAGTGATAAAGCACAGATCACCTGACCACAGTCTGTGAGAGTGGAACCATTCATAAGAATGATGATTGTTTGGTACCTGCACCAAATGTGTGATGGGACGGCAGTGGATCAGCGGTAGAGTGGCCGGTAGAGCAGCCGGATGGGAACCACAAGGTTCCCAGTTCGATCCCTGTGGGCTCCCCCAGAGTTAGTGTCGAAGTGTCCTTGAGCAAGACTCTGAACCCCTGATTTCTCCCGATGAGCAGGTTGGTGCCTTGCATGGTTTCCACCGCCGTCGGTGTGTGAATGGCTTTATGTGATGCACAATCTACGTAAAGCACTTTGGATCAAAGTGCTATAAAATGGAGCATTTACCATCAATAACCAGACCAGGTAGAATCTGATGTTCCAAAATATAACCCCAAAAAGAATGCAATGGCGTTCCTGGTTTTAAGACTAAACAATGATTTAATAATTTATTTTTGAGATGCGCTATAGCAACGTCTGGCTTTTGAAATGACGTCATATGGCAGACAAGTCTATGGACTTTTAATGTTTGTTTAGATCACTTAGAACATACACTACCAGGTGCCCCTCACTTCAAACAAGTGTAATTATTTTTTGAGGGGTGCTAGCCCCTCCTATGCCCAACTGTGTGTGTCTGTGTGTACCCCATAGCGATGAACATACTGTTGTATCCTATACTGACTCAGCTGCCAGTGAGGAGCCCCCACCGGGAGGACATACTGTTGTATCCTATACTGACTCAGCTGCCAGTGAGGAGCCCCCACCGGGAGGACATACTGTTGTATCCTATACTGACTCACCTGCCAGTGAGGAGCCCCCACCGGGAGGACATACAGTTGTATCATATACTGACTCACCTGCCAGTGAGGAGGCCCCACCGGGAGGACATACTGTTGTATCCTATACTGACTCACCTGCCAGTGAGGAGCCCCCACCGGGAGGATGTACTGTTGTATCATAATGAATCAATCATCTGCCAGTGAGGAGCCCCCACCGGGAGGACGTACTGTTGTATCCTAATGAATCAATCATCTGCCAGTGAGGAGCCCCCACCGGGAGGACGTACTGTTGTATCCTAATTAATCAATCACCTGCCAGTGAGGAGCCCCCTTCGGGAGGATGTACTGTTGTATCCTAATGAATCAATCACCTGCCAGTGAGGAGCCCCAATCGGGAGGACATACTGTTGTATCCTATACTGACTTAGCCTGGCTAATAAGCCAGACCGAATCAGCCGTTGGCAAAAAGAAATTGCCTGCCGGCGGATTACGGTCTGGAGAGGCTCAATTGTACGCCCATTTCCTACACCAGAGAACTGGTGTGGCCAATCGGGACACGGTATGCAATATGGGCGGGCTTTGGTACAGTGACGTTCAATGCTTGAGACCTTTGACTGACAGTAGCTCTGACCAATTGCGTCAAAGAGAAAATGTTTGAACCCGCCCCCCGGGAAACAAGATCCATACACAGCATCTCCAGACTCAAATACCACACGTGTGATTTGAGTCTGGCGTATTAGCCAGGCTAATACTGACTCACCTGCCAGTGAGGAGCCCCCACCGGGAGGACATCATTCTTTGTCCTACTCCTCCCACCCAACACTTCCCACACAGGCTGGTGCATCCGGATATCCTCCGATAATATGAACACAATTGGCCCGCGATGAGTTTTATTTTATTTTTTTACTTTTTCAAATCGACTGCTGTTTTTTTGTTTTGTTTTCAGAGCGACTGCTAAACGCTCTCTCTGTCTTTCTGTCTGCAACGTTTCTGTCACCAGCAGAGTCACATGGCGGTGGGAGGAGCCTCATCTCCCAGTGAGACCACCTGGGCGGAGACCAGGTCAAAGTAGGCGGGGTCTATCCATGACCTCTGACCCCTGTGCATGACCACCAATCAGAGCAACCTCCTCCAGTGATGGACCAATCAGAAGCAGCTCCTCCTGTGATGGTGAAGTAAGTGAAACTTGACCTGATTTCCAACCAAACTCCCTTCATTGCTGTGATGTGAGGACACCAATATACTGAGCATGTCCTCCATTGATGTGATGTGAGGACACCAATATACTTATTTTGAGGGCCGCAATCCCCTCCTACGTCCAGCTTTGTGTGTCTTTGTGTACCACGGAAATTATTTGAGTGGCTGAGCACGGAATGTGATGTATGAGGATAAGAGCTTCCCACTTTTTTTGTTGTTGTAAATTAACGCCCTACTATCGACAGACCTTTTATTGGTCGCAGCTTTTATTTTACGCAGCTTCTTGTTTTCAGTGATAAGTCTTGAACTTGAACTTGAACTTGTGCGTTCACTCAGTCAGCCACACATGTTTTGGGAAAGCATTCCTTTCCACTACTGTTGTTTCAATCATCACCATGAACATGTTTGAGAACCACTGGTTTAAACAACATTCAGGAAGCAAGCCCAAATAAGCAATTACACTTTAGAAATGAGACCAACAAAACTGCAACTCAGACAAACTACAAGTATTTACGAGGGACTGTATAGAAAAACAAGCCCAATGTTATTATACTAAGCAGACGTGGCAACGCTGATGGAAACTACTGCAGAAACTACAACGGATGTCCGCTGCATGGAGAGAACCAGCTGAAACTGGATGTGTTTGGCATTCAGACATGTTTCAAGATGCTGCTAGTCTTTAAACTGGATGTGTGTTTGGCATTCAGACATGTTTCAAGATGCTGCTAGTCTTTAAACTGGATGTGTGTTTGGCATTCAGACATGTTTCAAGATGCTGCTAGTCTTTCCTAACGCCAGGAAACCACTCATCTTACGTACAGTAGATGTACTTTAACCACATTTAATGTGACACAGTGAAATTCTCAGTGTTCACTCCATTTACTCCATTTATTCACTGGCACTGAGGAAATAGCAGAACACATATCGAGAAATCCCTAATGACATCATCAAAAATATTTTTGCGCCGGTGATCAATTTGCCATGTTAGGAATATCAATAGTCATCGGCTTCCCTGATTGGCCAACCCAACTTATCAGCTTTGTTCATAGGCCAATCTTTGCGTGATATTTGTGCCGCCAAACCAATATAAGCAATGTATAACACAGACATTTGGGACTCTGCTGATTTTAAGATTTGGAATGTAAGGATCTGACCTGATATACAGAGTGAGCAATGATCTGCTGGACGGTACATCTGAATGGAGGACCAGACACAACCGGTTGTGCTGCTGTTGCAGTGAAACACAACGTGTTCACCTTTGGAGGACGTTGTGATGGAAACCGTGATCAGATGGATGTGAACGTCTTCAACACAGTGTCTCTGCGCTGGAGGATGTTGACCCCAGAAAATAATGGAAGAGGAGAAGGTCACCTTGAGGGTCCGTCCTATCGCCAAGGCCACACAGCTGTGCTGATAGAAGATGTCTACATCTTGGGTGGCTACTTTGGAGTGGAGTACTGTAACATGCTTTATGCATTTGATGTGGACACCCATCTGTGGGTCAGAACCAAGGCTTCTGGGACTGTTCCAGAAGGAAGGAGCAACCACTCAGTCTGTGTCTTGGGGAAGGTCATGTATGTCTATGGAGGATACAACCGAATGTTTGAACGCAATAATGACATCTACAAGTTGGACTCCACCACAATGGTCTGGACATTAATTAACACCAGAGCAACTCCACCACATGCTTCATCAAGTCACTCTGCCACCATCATCGGGACAAAGATGTTTGTATTTGGGGGCCATGGGGGGTCTGGAGTCTCAGTGTGTTTGACACAGAGACCAGCTTTTGGCTGAGCACGCCTTCTTTACAGCTTCTACCAGGACGACGCCAGGGACATGCAGCCTTTACCTTCAATAGAGAGCTGTACATATATGGTGGTCACTCCTTCAAGCAGACCTTCAATGATCTCTGGAAATTCAATCTAGACTCATTCTCCTGGAAGAAGGTCGAGCCCAAGGGGAAACGCCCACCTCAGAGGTCTTCCATGTGCTGTTGCATGGTTGGAGATCGTGTCATCCTCTTTGATAGATGGAATAACCCCGCTGAGGACCTGTTTATCTTAGACCTAAGTCCTAGTCTTAAGACCTTATGCAAGCTGGCAGTTATTCAGTACCGTCTGGAACTGTCGGAACTCACACACAACATCAGGTGGGAACTGGCAGCCATGACTACAGTAGTCAAGAAATCAGTCCAGGTGAAACATTAAAATAACATAGTTTAAAATGTCCAGCTGGCACAGATTAATAAACCACAGATGACTTGAGCTCTGTCCATAAAGTTATTTCTGTATTTTAAAGTGGAACCAAATAATGCTTCTTATTTGGAACCTGCACCAATTAAGATCCTCCTTTCTTTTTTTTAGGCGCACCAGCCTTTCCTATTCCCAGCCTTGTGGGTCTGTGTGAAATCAAACATTGACTGATGATTGGCTGATCACCCCATAGGGATGGTTTGATTGGCTGAGCAAAGTGCATATTGAAGATAAAAGTGAGGGTTGGAAAGTGAAGACGCCCAACGTGATTGGCTGGAATGGCTCTTGCGATTATTTGATTGGCTGAGCACGGAATGTGATGTGTGATAATAAGTGTTCCCCTCACTTCACACAAGTGTGATTCTTTGGGGGGAATAAGTACTGCAACAATTATCACCTTCCCCGCCCGGCTTCCCTCCCCCGAACACGGGTCTATTGGTGTGTGTGTAGACTGTAGACGCTCCACAAAGCTGGTTGCACCACGGTGGGTTTGAACCCACTGCCTCCGTGGTTGCTGGAACTTCAGATAATGACAACCCTAGACTAGACTACTCTTTTGTTTCATTTATTTTTTTACCAGCAGCTTTTTAAGATTTGTTTTTTGCTTTTGTGCCTTTATTGATAGTTACAGTGAAGACGGAAAGGGAAGCGGGGGGAGAGACATGCAGCAAAGGTCGTCATGAGCGGGACTCGAACACGCAACAACGCCAGGTGGGAACTGGCAGCCATGAGTACAGTAGTAAAGACCAAAAAAAAAGAAAATAGAAACAATGTAAAATAGTGATAAAGCACAGATCACCTGACCACAGTCTGTGAGAGTGGAACCATTCATAAGAATGATGATTGTTTGGTACCTGCACCAAATGTGTGATGGGACAGCAGTGGATCAGCAGTAGAGTGGCCGGTAGAACAGCCGGACTGGGCTCCCCCAGAGTTAGTGTCAAAGTGTCCTTGAGCAAGACTCTGAACCCCTGATTTCTCCCGATGAGCAGGTTGGTGCCTTGCATGGTTTCCACCGCCGTCGGTGTGTGAATGGCTGAATGTGATGCACAATCTACGTAAAGCACTTTGGATGAAAGTGCTATAAAAATGGAGCATTTACCATCAATAACGAGACCAGGTAGAATCTGATGTTCCAAAATATAACCCCAAAAAGAATGGAATGGTGTCCCTGGTTTTGAGGCTAAACAATGATTTATGTTTGAGATGTGCTATAGCAACTAATGGCTTTTGAAATGCATATGGCAGACAGGTCTATGGACTTTTAATGTTTGTTTAGAGCATTTTAAACATGCATTAGCAGGTGCCCCTCCATTCACACAAGTGTGATTAGTATGTTCTTCTCCAGACTTTAAATTGTCAGTTTAAAGTAAAATAATATGGTATTCATTGAGTTTTTTTTTCTTTTTCTTATCTTCCCAATTTTGTCGTTATGCCAATTGTTTCCTTCCACACTGGCCCGTGTTCAGGGAGGGATAGCGGGGAGTTAACCTACCCTAGGGGACACGGGGCGAACATGTGAGGGTACTTACCCTATAGGGGACACGGGAGAACATGTGAGGGTACCTACCCTAGGCCCTAGGGGACACGGGGAGAACATGTGAGGGTACCTACCCTAGGGGACACGGGGAGAACATGCAAACTCCACACAGAAAGGCCCTTTCGCTAGCGCCCACAGCGTCCGCAGCGGGAATCGAACCCAGGACTTTCTAGCTGTGAGGCCACAGCACTACAGACTGTGCCACCGTGGCCCCTGGCTTATTAAAAGTTAGTGCAGTTCCATCCCTCACCACTGGGAGTCCTGGGTAGGGACAAGGAGCTCAGCAGAACTTGTGTTGACGAATTATCAGCTACAGATTTCTGTGGGATGCACACGTAGATTAGACACAGCAACGGACCAACATGCGGGAACAACGGTCGAACATGTGCTGCTCCCGTGCTTGCGGTTATGGTTAGGTTAGGGGTTTGAGGTAGGTGGTCGGTCTAATGGCAGTCGGACCAATAATATGTCTAAACTAAACCCTGTACCCCTACACAAGTTCATGATGAGAGCTGCCGTCAGGGAGGAGAGTGGTGGCACAAAGTCAAAATACAGTAGTTTCATTTGTATTTATTGTTTGGTTTTACAGTGTGCCCGTAGGCCAGTGGTTTTACGTTGTGCCCGTAGGCCAGTGGTTTTACGTTGTGTCCGTAGGCCAGTGGTTTTACGTTGTGTCCGTAGGCCAGTGGTTTTACGTTGTGTCCGTAGGCCAGTGGTTTTACGGTGTGCCCGTAGGCCAGTGGTTTTACGTTGTGCCCGTAGGCCAGTGGTTTTACGTTGTGCCCGTAGGCCAGTGGTTTTACGTTGTGTCCGTAGGCCAGTGGTTTTACGGTGTGCCCGTAGGCCAGTGGTTCCCGAACATTTCAAAAGACCCAACAGAGAAATGTAGGCGTTTGCCCGGGATCCCAAACTAGTGACGATAGCAGATCTACAAGGTCACGACGTGTCTCAAAGTGTTGTGCGCTTGTATAACGGCTTTATTCACTACTCCTTATTTATTACTGTATGTTTTAAGGGACCAAGAAGTGACTTTGGTCACTTATTGTTTTTGTGTTTTTTTTTTCTTCTTCTTCTTCCGCCAAAAATAGCTGTTCTGGCTGAACCGTGCAGTCGGTTTTCGCGAAACGCGGTAATCTAGTAGAGGGCCATGCCAAACGGTGACTATGCGAAGCCCATGACGATTGGCCAAATGGTGGCGCTATAGCGCTCAATTGAAAATGCTAACTTTGAACGTGCATAGCTCATGAACCGTTTGACCGTTGGCAATGACACTTTGATACACATATGTGTCTCCTCATGCCGAACTTTCGTGTTCTGACCTTTGACCTCTGATTTTTAGATCACCCGCCATTTTGAATTATATGAAATACAGTTAAAATGTATCTCCTCCCAGGGTCTTTGATCAAAATGCACAAAAACGTCTACACGTGAACTTTGGACCTATACGAACAACAAATCGTAGTACATTTTGTTTAAGTGAAAAACAAATTTATGAGCCAATGAAAATTGCTGGTTTGTGAAAATTATTCTTCTGCCTCTAATACATACATGCAGCGTCATATGCTTATGTCACTTTACAGTATAGTAGAGGGTCATGTCAAATAGCACTGGAAGCAGTCTTACTCCAATTGGCCAAAGGGGGGCGCTATAGCAAGTTTTTGAATATCGTTTGGCCAAAATTCATGGCACTTGTTTCCACATGTTCCTTGACTCATGAGGAAAACACATCTGTCACTTTGACAAGTAAGCTCCGCCCTCAGATTTTCCGCCATTTTGAGCAGTTTGAAGAATGCTTATACCTGATTTTCTGCCTGGTTTTTGAGAAATTTGCGTGAAACATTCTACACACAATGTATGGACCATTATCTGAAATTCCAGTTGAAGAGAACTTTGTACGTGAAAACATGAACAGTGAACACACTGTAGTAATGGATAATGACATGCCCAAAACGAGGATACACATGATTGTTATCAAACTTGTAGTCACTGATTGTCTCTGTGTAGCTCAGTCAGTAGAGCTCTCGCCTTCAGACCACAAGGTTGTGTGTTCAAATCCGGGTAACGTCAACTCAGCCTGTGATTCTTATTTGTGCATATTGTTCTTATTGCGTATTGTCTTCTTTATTGGTCCCGCCTTATCGCTGCTTGCAGCTATATTTTTTATTTTAGTTTTGTTTTCAGAGCGACTGCTAAACGCTCTTTCTGTCTGCAACGTTTCTGTCACCAGCAGAGTCACATGTCGGTGGGAGGAGCCTCATCTCCCAGTGAGACCACCTGGCCGGAGACCAGGCCAAAGTAGGTGGGGTCTATCCATGACCTCTGACCCCTGTGCATGACTCCACCAATCAGAGGAACCTCCTCCAGTGATGGACCAATCAGAAGCAGCTCCTCCTGTGATGGTGAAGTAAGTGAAACTTGGCAGATTTCCAACCAAACTCCCTCCATTGATGTGATGTGAGGACACCAATATACTGAGCATGTCCTCCATTGATGTGATGTGAGGACACCAATATACTGAGCATGTCCTCCATTGATGTGATGTGAGGACACCAATATACTTATTTTGAGGGCCGCAAGCCCCTCCTACGTCCAGCTTTGTGTGTCTTTGTGTACCACGGAATTTATTTATTATTATTATTATTATGGGTGTGTCCAAGATTACAAAATATCTTGGGCATATCATAACAGATACCTTAGAGGATGATGAGGACACCATTGTACTACGGATGTTAAGGTAAACCTCTTTAGAGCTTATTGCACCCCTCTCTACACAGCTCCACTGTGGGTGAAGTATAAGAAGGAGAGCTTATGCAAGCTGCAAGTAGCCTATAATGACTGTCTTCGAATCCTGTTAAAAAAACCAGGAGCACTAGAGCCAGTGGTCTTTTCTGTTCATTGGGTCTCACTACATTCATGGAACCTGTTGAGGAACCTGACATTCAAATTCAGTGAGCAGGCTCACTGAATGGACTCATTGGTCAGATGACAGACCCAGGCCGTAGTTCTGTAAGGTACACTTCTACCATCAGAGGACACTGAATGGACTCATTGGACAGATGACAGACCCAGGCCGTAGTTCTGTAAGGTACACTTCTACCATCAGAGGACACTGGCATGAGTGCCTCGCCTAGAGTAGTAACCTGTGGGGCTGGGTAAATGTACTGTATTTTTATTTATTTTTATTCTCGTATATGTGATGTACTGTCTTACCTTGTGGGCCATGAGCCTGTAATAAAGTTTATATAAAGTTTATATATTTGAGTGGCTGAACGAGCATCTTTCCCTACTATCGACAGAGTTTTTATTGGACGTTGGGAGGACGTGAAGAATAGATGTAGCTTTTTATAGGACGTTGGGAGGATGTGCAAAATAGATGTGTATTGGAAATGGAAATAATAACAGAATAAACCCAATATTGAGGAATCCACTAATGACAAAATCAACTAGAACTGCACTCTGTCGAGTGCCTACTTGCTTGTTGCACTAGTGCTTGCAGAGCGCGCAAGTACTGTCGACCGCTACAAACTGTCAAATCTCAGCTTCTCTTTGAAAGAACGATTGAAATATTGAATTATTAGGTTTAGCTATTTGCTACGTAGCCTACCTACTTTTTGCACGTAAAAAAGTAGTATTATGAAGTATATCGTAATAAAGATGTGGATTAAAGGACACAATGCCTTCGATGGTGACGTATATCTCGATCAATGTCGGGTGGATTACAGGAAATGCCTCTATGTATATGTATATGTAATTTGTAAGTTGATTAGCGGTATACTGTGGTTACTTTTGATGCGTATGCACCGTCCCAGCATATGACGTCAGGGTATAACTGATATAGCTATCTCTCAATGATGACTAGCTCTCAATGATGACGTAATAAAGATGTTGATTAAAGGTCCCAATGCCAGAGTGTAATTGGTTTTCGATGGTGACGTAATGACGATATGTTTTAGTGTCGGGAGGATTAGAGGTAATGCTCCTATGTATACATGTATGTAGTCTGGCACCACTGCCGTATCAGGCACAAGTAGTCATTACGTCATTTGCTGGGAAGGTGCATACGCATCAACGGGCAAAACTAGTACTTGCGCACTCTGCTTGCGCAAGTAATTATATTTTGCGTGATTGCACAATTGATCAATTTACCATATTAGGAAGATCAACAGTCATCAGCTTCCCTGATTGGCCAACTCAAGTGATTGGCTTTGTGGATTGGCCAAACTTTGCGTACCATTTGTGCCGCCGAACCAATATAAGCGATGTATAACATAGACATCCGGGACTCCGTTGTTTCTCAGCTTTAGGAATCTGAACTGATATACAGAGTGAGCAATGTTCTGCTGGACGGTACATCTGAATGGAGGACCAAACACATCCCGTTGTGTTGCTGTTGCAGTGAAGCACAAAGTGTTCACCTTTGGAGGAGGTTGTGATGGAAACCGTGATCAGATCGATGTGAACGTCTTCAACACAGTGTCTCTGCGCTGGAGGAAGTTGACCCCAGAGACAAATGGAAGAGGAGAAGCTCACCTTGAGGGTCCCTCCTATCGCCGAGGCTACACGGCTGTTCTGATAGAAGATGTCTACATCTGGGGAGGCTCCTGTGGACAGAAGTACTGTAACATGCTTCATGCATTTGATGTGGACACCCATCTGTGGGTCAGAACCAAGGCTTATGGGACTGTTCCTGAAGGGCGTTGCTACCATTCAGCCTGTGCCTTGGGGAAGGTCATGTGTGTCTATGGAGGACGCAACCGAATGTTTGAACGCAATAATGACATCTACAAGTTGGACACCACCACAATGGTCTGGACTTTAATTAATACCAGAGGAACTCCACCACATGCTTCATCAAGTCACTCTGCCACCATCATCGGGACTAAGATGTTTGTATTTGGGGGCCATGGGGGGTCTGGCGTCTCCTACAATAACATCAGTGTGTTTGACACAGAGACCAGCATCTGGCTGAGCACGCCTCCTGCACGGCTTCTTCCAGAAGGACGCTGGTGGCATTCAGCCTTTACCTACAATGGAGAGCTGTACATATATGGTGCTGAGACCTTTGACCAGGCCTTCAATGATCTGTGGAAATACAATCTGGAGTCCTTCTCCTGGAAGAAGGTCGAGCCCAAGGGGAACCGCCCACCTCACATGTCTTCCATTGGCTGTTGCATGGTGGGAGATTGTGTTATCCTCTTTGATAGATGGAAGAACCCTGCTGAGGACCTGTTTATCTTAGACCTAAGTCCTAGTCTTAAGACCTTATGCAAGCTGGCAGTTATTCAGAACGGTCTAGAGCGGTCTGAACTCACACACGACATCAGGTGGGAACTGGCAGCCATGACAATACAGTAGTCAAGAACTCGGTACAGGTGAAAAATACAATGAAATTAAATAGTATAAAATGTCCAGCTGGCACAGATTAATAAACCACAGAGGACTAGAGCTCTGTCCATGAAGTTCTTCTGTATTTGCTTCTTATTTGGAACATGCACCAATTAACAGGTTTAATGCCGTCAATGTACGGCCGTCTTTCAGGCTAGACTGCCTATGCTTAAAGTTACCTTTGAACAGCCACTGCACCGACCGCTGAGTTGGTTAAAGTTACCTTTGAACAGCCACTGCACCAACCGCTGAGTTGGTTATAGTTACCTTTGAACAGCCACTGCACCGACCGCTGAGTTGGTTAAAGTTACCTTTGAACAGCCACTGCACTGCCCGCTGAGTTGGTTAAAGGTACCTTTGAACAACCACTGCACATACCGCTGAGTTGGTTAAAGCTACCTTTGAACAGCCACTGCACCACCCGCTGAGTTGGTTAAAGTTACCTTTGAACAGCCACTGCACCGACCGCTGAGTTGGTTAAAGTTACCTTTGAACAGCCACTGCACCGCCCGCTGAGTTGGTTAAAGTTACCTTTGAACAGCCACTGCACCGACCGCTGGCTTCCTCCATCGTAAACAATTGGGACTCAATTTACCATAACCCTGAAAAAAACTGAAAAAAACGTGGATTAAACAATGAAAACATAACTCAGGCAACTCGCGAATCGCAGATAAAGTGTTAAGAACCTCCTTTCTTCTATTGAGGGGCGCTAGCCTCTCCTATGCCCAGCTTTGTGGGTCTGTGTGAACTCAAACATTGGCTGACGATTGGCTGATCACCCCGTAGCGATGATTTGATTGGCTGAGCAAAGTGCATATCGTCATCATATTAAAGTGAGGGAAGAAAAGTGAAGACGCCCAATGTGATTGGCCGGAATTACTCTTGTGATGATTTGATTGGCTGAGCACCAAATGTGATGTATGATGTAGGATGAAAAGTGCTCCCCTCACTTCACACAAGTGTGATTCTTTGGGGGAATAAGTACGGAAACAATTATCACCTTCCCCGCCCGGCTTCCCTCCCCCGAACACGGGTCTATTGGTGTGTGTGTAGACTGTAGACGCTCCACAAAGCTGGTTGCACCACGGTGGGTTTGAACCCACTGCCTCCGTGGTTGCTGGAACTTCAGATAATGACAACCCTAGACTAGACTAGTCTACTTTTTTAAGTTATTCTTTTTTGAGGGCCGCTAGCCCCTCTAATGCATTGTTTTGAAGATGATGTCAATGGCAGCCAAGTCTGCCATTGACATTGCCAAGACTTTGTAAATGTGTGTTTAGGGCAGCAGTTAAACAAACATTGACAACGTGTGACGTCATGTGGCCGAAATAAATACAGTGGACTGTATTCTTCACTTCACACCAGAATGATTTTTTTTTCTCTCTGTCCATTTTAATGTCAAATTATATTTGCTTTATTTATTAAACACATTCAGTACCACCTGCTGGACAGAAAGTGTTGTGCAGGTGCCAGAGAAAAAGGACAAATACAATAATAAATAGGCGTGTGCGCGTCCGATTAAAAAAATAATAATGATAATAATAATAATAATATTTTTTTTAAATAAAAACGTAATATTAAGTTTTGGCACAGAATTGAGGGGTGCTAGCCCCTTCTATAAACAGCTTTGTCCCCACACGTCTCAAGATTTGACAATGAACGGAGAAATGATTTCCGCTAAATATGACTTAAATTAAAGAACAAAACATTAAACGCTGTTGACATTGAAGGGAAAACTTACGTCGTATGAAAACGAGCAAATCGGCTAACCAATCACATGTTGGTGGGAGCGCTTGGCCAATAAGGGACCACCTTATGTAGGCGACCTTTATGTAGCAATGTCAGATGTCCGCTATTACCGCTAACATAAATTGATGTTCGATCACAAGAGCGCTCCTCATTTCACACAGGTGTGAATTTTGGAGCCCAGCTTGGTGTGTCTGTGTCTCTAAATGTCACTGCCATGGAATCCATATTCATGTATTCTCTGGAGACATGACTGTTGGCCTACACAGCTTTCACAATGTGTCCGTGTAACAGTGTAACAACGGAAGCGTTGATAATGTGTAGAAAACTACAACGGGTGTTGTAGTTCCCTTCGTCCATATATGTTTTTGAGGGGCGCAAGCGCCTCCAATGGGGCTCCCTTCGTCCATATATGTTTTTGAGGGGAGCTAGCGCCTCCAACGTCTGGCTTTCAGACATGACGTCATGCTGCAGCCAAGTCTATGGACTTTTGATGTTTGTCTCACACATGCTCCCCCAGAAAGCAACACGCCCCCCCTCGTGACGTCATGTTGCAGCCACATGGGCGCCCCTCACTTCACACAAGTGTGATTTTTGTGTGTCTTCTTTTTTTTTAGGGGCACTAGCCTCTCCTATATACAGCATTGGTCCCCTCACGTCTCATATTTGCCATTGACAATGAAAAGAGAAATTAGGTAATTTGTCCCTCAAATAATTATGACGTACATTTTTGGCAAACATTAAATGCCATTGACAATGGAAATGTACGTCATATGTAGACGAGCAAATCGGCTAACCAATCACATAAATTCAGTTGTTCATGACTTGATGTAAGATGATATAATTTAATGATGAGCCCCTCACTTCACACGGGTGTGATTTTTAAATTCAGAACAAAGGTTATGTATGTAACCATGGTTATGCGATCGATTGGATCACTCCAATATGATATCCCCCCCCCCCCGCAAATTGAGGTAGACTTAAAGATTAGGGACCCGTAGTCCCGTGTAAGCCTACGGGTGGTGCAGCGGCTAGGGGCGGGGCTACCTGCGCCTGCCCACATTCCTACGCGGCACCTCCTCCTTCCTCGTGTCCTTTTCGAAGCGTCCAAGACCACTGCTGTGTAGCTGAACACACTGTCTGTCTGCTGTGTAGCTGAATACACTGTCTGCTGTGTAGCTGAACACACTGTTTGCTGTGTAGCTGAACCCACTGTCTGCTGCGTAGCTTAACACACTGCTGTGTAGCTGAACACACTGTCTGTCTGCTGTGTAGCTGAACACACTGTCTGTCTGCTGTGTAGCTGAATACACTGTCTGCTGTGTAGCTGAACACACTGTTTGCTGTGTAGCTGAACCCACTGTCTGCTGCGTAGCTTAACACACTGCTGTGTAGCTGAACAAACTGTCTGTCTGCTGTGTAGCTGAACACACTGTCTGCTGTGTAGCTGAACCCACTGTCTGCTGCGTAGCTGAACACACTGCTGTGTAGCTGAACACACTCTCTGTCTGCTGTGTAGCTGAACACACTGTCTGTCTGCTGTGTAGCACTGCCACACAACGCCAGGTGGGAACTGGCAGCCATGAGTACAGTAGTAAAGACCAAAAAATAAACACAATGTGCGATTGCGCCAGTGATCAATTTTGCCATATTAGGAAGATCAACAGACACTGGCTTCCCTGATTGGCCAACCCAACTGATCGGCTTTGTGGATTGGCCAAACGTTGCGTGACATTTGCGCCGCCAAACCAATATAGGCTATGCATAACGCAGCTATGTTGGACTCTGTTGTTTCTCAGAGTGAGGATTTAATTAGTCTGACCTGATATACAGAGTGAGCAATGTTCTGCTGGACGGTACATCTGACTGGAGGAACAGACACATTCAGTTGTGTTGCTGTTGCAGTGAAGCACAAAGTGTTCACCTTTGGAGGACGTTGTGAAGGAAACCGTGATCAGATGGATGTGAACGTATTCAACACAGTGTCTCTGCGCTGTAGGAAGTTGACCCCAGAAAATAATGTAAGAGGAGAAGCTCACCTTGAGGGTCCGTCCTATCGCCGAGGCCACACAGCTGTGTTAATAGAAGATGTCTACATCTGGGGTGGCTACTATGGAGAGGAGTACTGTAACATGCTTTATGCATTTGATGTGGACACCCATCTGTGGGTCGGAACCAAGGCTTCTGGGACTGTTCCAGAAGGGAGGTGCCACCATTCAGCCTGTGTCTTGGAGAAGGTCATGTATGTCTATGGAGGATACAACCGATTGTTTGAACGCAATAATGACATCTACAAGTTGGACACCACCACAATGGTCTGGGCATTAATTAACACCAGAGGAACGCCACCACATGCTTCATCAAGTCACTCTGCCACCATCATCGGGACAAAGATGTTTGTATTTGGGGGCCGTGGGGGGTATGGGGTCTCCTACAACAACATCAGTGTGTTTGACACAGAGAAAAACCTCTGGCTGATCACGTCTTCTGCACGGATTCTTCCAGAAGGACGCCGGGGTCATGTAGCCTTTGCCTACAATGGAGAGCTGTCCATATATGGTGGTCACTCCTTCAAGCAGACCTTCAATGATCTCTGGAAATTCAATCTAGACTCATTCTCCTGGAAGAAGGTCGAGCCCAAGGGGAAATGCCCACCTCAGAGGTCTTTCATGTGCTGTTGCATGGTTGGAGATCGTGTCATTCTCTTTGATAGATGGAATAACCCCGCTGAGGACCTGTTTATCTTAGACCTAAGTCCTAGTCTTAAGACCTTATGCAAGCTGGCAGTTATTCAGTACCGTCTGGAACTGTCGGAACTCACACACAACATCAGGTGGGAACTGGCAGCCATGACTACAGTAGTCAAGAAATCAGTCCAGGTGAAACATTAAAATAAAATAGTTTAAAATGTCCAGCTGGCACAGATTAATAAACCACAGATGACTTGAGCTCTGTCCATAAAGTTATTTCTGTATTTTAAAGTGGAACCAAATAATGCTTCTTATTTGGAACCTGCACCAATTAAGATCCTCCTTTCTTTTTTTTAGGCGCACCAGCCTTTCCTATGCCCAGCCTTGTGGGTCTGTGTGAAATCAAACATTGGCTGATGATTGGCTGATCACCCCATAGGGATGGTTTGATTGGCTGAGCAAAGTGCATATTGAAGATAAAAGTGAGGGTAGGAAAGTGAAGACGGCTGGAATGGCTCTTGCGATTATTTGATTGGCTGAGCACGGAATGTGATGTGTGATAATAAGTGTTCCCCTCACTTCACACAAGTGTGATTCTTTGGGGGGAATAAGTACTGCAACAATTATCACCTTCCCCGCCCGGCTTCCCTCCCCCGAACACGGGTCTATTGGTGTGTGTGTAGACTGTAGACGCTCCACAAAGCTGGTTGCACCACGGTGGGTTTGAACCCACTGCCTCCGTGGTTGCTGGAACTTCAGATAATGACAACCCTAGAATAGACTACTCTTTTGTTTCATTTATTTTTTTACCAGCAGCTTTTTAAGATTTGTTTTTGGCTTTTGTGCCTTTATTGATAGTTACAGTGAAGACGGAAAGGGAAGCGGGGGGGAGAGACATGCAGCAAAGGTCGTCATGAGCGGGACTCGAACACGCAACAACGCCAGGTGGGAACTGGCAGCCATGAGTACAGTAGTAAAGACCCAAAAAAAAAGAAAATAGAAACAATGTAAAATAGTGATAAAGCACAGATCACCTGACCACAGTCTGTGAGAGTGGAACCATTCATAAGAATGATGATTGTTTGGTACCTGCACCAAATGTGTGATGGGACGGCAGTGGCTCAGCGGTAGAGTGGCCGGTAGAGCAGCCGGATGGGAACCAAAAGGTTCCCAGTTCGATCCCTGTGGGCTCCCCCAGAGTTAGTGTCGAAGTGTCCTTGAGCAAGACTCTGAACCCCTGATTTCTCCCGATGAGCAGGTTGGTGCCTTGCATGGTTTCCACCGCCGTCGGTGTTTGAATGGCTGAATGTGATGCACATCTACGTAAAGCACTTTGGATCAAAGTGCTATAAAATGGAGCATTTACCATCAATAACGAGACCAGGTAGAATCTGATGTTCCAAAATATAACCCCAAAAAGAATGGAATGTTTTTTTTTTTTGTTTTTTTTTTATATAATATTTATTTTATTTGGAAAAAGCAGTACAATAACAGCATTTATATGCATACATAGGACACAAGTGCATTTCCCAGGTTTTATTTTTCACCCCTCTTCCCTCCCTCCCCCCTCCAAGTGACTCCATCTCCAGTGTCTCTGTAACATCCTTGCTTTCTTCAGGACTACATATGGCGGCATTCCTGGTTTTAAGGCTAAACAATGATTTATTAATTTATTTTTGAGGTGCGCTATAGCAACGTCTGGCTTTTGAAATGACATCATATGGCAGACAAGTCTATGGACTTTTAATGTTTGTTTAGATCACTTAGAACATACACTACCAGGTGCCCCTCACTTCAAACAAGTGTAATTATTTTTTGAGGGGTGCTAGCCCCTCCTATGCCCAACTGTGTGTGTCTGTGTGTACCCCATAGCGATGATTTGATTTGCTGAGGGCTTAAAAAGTGATAAATAATATGGTATTCATTGAGATTTAGTTTTTCTTCTTTTTTTTACCCCTTTTCTCCCCAATTTAGTCGTTATAGCAAAACGTCCTCTCCACTGTTGTCACTGATGTTGTATCCTATACTGACTCAGCTGCCAGTGAGGAGCCCCCACCGGGAGGACGTACTGTTGTATCCTATACTGACTCACCTGCCAGTGAGGAGCCCCCACCGGGAGGACGTGCTGTTGTATCCTATACTGACTCACCTGCCAGTGAGGAGGCCCCACCGGGAGGATGTACTGTTGTATCCTATACTGACTCACCTGCCAGTGAGGAGCCCCCACCGGGAGGACGTACTGTTGTATCCTATACTGACTCACCTGCCAGTGAGGAGCCCCCACCGGGAGGACATACTGTTGTATCCTATACTGTCTCACCTGCCAGTGAGGAGCCCCCACCGGGAGGACATACTGTTGTATCCTATACTGACTCACCTGCCAGTGAGGAGCCCCCACCGGGAGGACATACTGTTGTATCCTATACTGACTCACCTGCCAGTGAGGAGCCCCCACCGGGAGGAGTTTTTTGCATTCATGGACTTTATTAGTTTTTTTGTTGATTTCAGAGCGACTGTTAAAGTCAAAGTCGTACGATTTGACACACACGTTACCGCAGTGAAATTTGTTCTCCGCATTTGACCCTGTGAGCTGCAGCCGTGCCGCACTCGGGAATCAATAGTAGATTTGACCCCCCAATCCAACCCTTTGATGCTGAATGTCAAGTAGGGAGGCATTGGGTCCCATTTTTACAGTCTTTGGTATGACCCGGACGGGGATCAAACCCCGACCTCCCAGTTTCAGGGCCAACACTCTAACCGGACACTAACACTCTAACCACAAGGCTCTCTCTGTCTTTCTGTCTGCAACGTTTCTGTCACCAGCAGAGTCACATGGCGGTGGGAGGAGCCTCATCTCCCAGTGAGACCACCTGGGCGGAGACCAGGCCAAAGTAGTCGGGGTCTATCCATGACCTCTGACCCCTGTGCATGACCACCAATCAGAGCAACCTCCTCCAGTGATGGACCAATCAGAAGCAGCTCCTCCAGGAGCCCAATGTTAATTGTACTAAACAGACATGGCAACGCTGATGGAAACTACTGCAGAAACTACAACGGATGTCCGCTGCATGGACAGAACCAGCTGAAACTGAATGTGTGTTTTGCATTCAGACATGTTTCAAGATGCTGCTAGTCTTTAAACTGGATGTGTGTTTGGCATTCAGACATGTTTCAAGATGCTGCTAGTCTTTAAACTGGATGTGTGTTTGGCATTCAGACATGTTTCAAGATGCTGCTAGTCTTTAAACTGAATGTGTGTTTTGCATTCAGACATGTTTCAAGATGCTGCTAGTCTTTAAACTGGATGTGTGTTTGGCATTCAGACATGTTTCAAGATGCTGCTAGTCTTTAAACTGGATGTGTGTTTGGCATTCAGACATGTTTCAAGATGCTGCTAGTCTTTAAACTGGATGTGTGTTTGGCATTCAGACATGTTTCAAAATGCTTCTAGTCTTTAAACTGGATGTGTGTTTGGCATTCAGACATGTTTCAAGATGCTGCTAGTCTTTCCTAACGCCAGGAAAACACTCATGGTACGTACAGTACAGTAGAGACCACAGTAGAGTAGAGTAGAGATCTAATGTTACACAGTGAAATTCTCAGTGTTCACTCCATTTACTCCATTTATTCACTGGCACTGAGGAAATAGCAGAATTAACACATATCGAGAAATCCCTAATGACATCATCAAAAATATTTTTGCGGCGGTGATCAATTTGCCATGTTAGGAATATCAATAGTCATCGGCTTCCCTGATTGGCCAACCCAACTTATCGGCTTTGTTCATAGGCCAAGCTTTGCGTGACATTTGTGTCGCCAAACCAATATAAGCAATGTAAAACACAAACATGTGTGACACGCTGTTGTTAAGTATTGGGATTTAAGTATCTGAGCTGATATACAGAGTGAGCAATGTTCTGCTGGACGGTACATCTGAATGGAGGACCAAACACAGCATACGGTTGTGTAGCTGTTTCAGTGAAGCACAAAGTGTTCATCTTTGGAGGACGTTGTGTTGGAAACCGTGATCAGATGTATGTGAACGTCTTCAACACAGTGTCTCTGCGCTGGAGGAAGTTGACTTCAGAGACAAATGGAAAGGAGAAGCTCACCTTGAGGGTCCGTCCTATCGCCGAGGCCACACAGCTGTGTTAATAGAAGATGTCTACATCTGGGGAGGCTACTGTGGAGAGGAGTACTGTAACATGCTTTATGTATTTGACGTGGACACCCATCTGTGGGTCAGAACCAAGGCTTCTGGGACTGTTCCTGAAGTGAGGCGCTACCATTCAGCCTGTGTCTTTGGGAAGGTCATGCATGTCTATGGAGGATTCAACAAAATGTCTGGACGCAATAATGACATCTACAAGTTGGACTCCACCACAATGGTCTGGACTTTAATTAACAGCAGAGGAACTCCACCACATGCTTCATCAAGTCACTCTGCCACCATCATCGGGACAAAGATGTTTGTATTTGGGGGCCATGGGGGGTCTTTGGTTTTGGTCTCCTACAACAACATCAGTGTGTTTGACACAGAGACCAGCTGTTGGCTGAGCACGCCTTCTGCACAGCTTCTTCCAGAAGGACGCTGGGGTCATGCAGGCTTTACCTATAATGGAGAGCTGTACATATATGGTGGTAACACCTTGAACCAGACCTGCAATGATCTGTGGAAATACAACCTAGAGTCCGTCTCCTGGAAGAAGGTTGAGCCCAAGGGGAAACGCCCGTCTCACATGTCTTCCATTGGCTGTTGCATGGTGGGAGATTGTGTCTTCCTCTTTGATAGATCGTACAACCCTGGTGACCTGTTTATCTTAGACCTCAGTCCTAGTCTCAAGACATTATGCAAGCTGGCAGTTATTCAGTACGGTCTGGATCAGTCTGAACTCAAGCACAACATCAGGTGGGAACTGGCAGCCATGACTAAGTAGTAAATAACTCAGTCCAGGTGAAATTAAAATAAAATAGAATAAAATGTTCAGATGGCACAGATTAATAAACCACATATGACTTGAGCTCTGTCCATAAAGTTATTTCTGTATTTTACAGTGGAACCAAAGCATGCTTCTTATTTGGAACCTGCACCAATTAAGGACCTTATTTCTTTTTTTGAGGCGCACCTGCCCCTCCTATGCCCAGCCTTGTGGGTCTGTGTGAAATCAAACATTGGCTGATCACCCCATAGCGATGATTTGATTGGCTGAGCAAAGTGCATATTGAAGATAAGTGCAGAAAAGTGAAGACGCCCAAAGTGATTGGCCGGAATGACTCTTGCGATTATTTGATTGGCTGAGCACGGAATGTGATGTATGATGATAAGTGTGCCCCTCACTTCACACAAGTGTGATTTATGGGGGGAATAAGTACTGCAACAATTATCACCTTCCCCGCCCGGCTTCCTTCCCCCGAACACGGGTCTATTGGTGTGTGTGTAGACTGTAGACGCTCCACAAAGCTGGTTGCACCACGGTGGATTTGAACCCACTGCCTCCGTGGTTGATGGAACTGCAGATAATGACAACCCTAGACTAGACTACTCTTTCTTTTCATTTCTTTTTTTACCAGCGGCTTTTTAAGATTTGTTTTTGGCTTTTGTGCCTTTATTGACAGTTACATTGAAGACGGAAAGGGAAGCGGGGGGGAGAGACATGCAGCAAAGGTCGTCATGAGCGGGACTCGAACACGCGACACGCTGTCAGGCCAGAGCCTATATGTGGCATGCGCCTGGGGGGCGCTAGTGCCTCCAACGTCTGGCTTTCAGACATGACGTCATGCTGCAGCCAAGTCTATGGACTTTTGATGTTTGTCTCACACATGCTCCCCCAAAAAGCAACACGCCCCCCTCGTGACGTCATGTTGCAGCCACATGGGCGCCCCTCACTTCACACACGTGTGATTTTTTTGTGTCTTCTTTTTTTTTAGGGGCACTAGCCTCTCCTATATACAGCATTGGTCCCCTCACGTCTCATATTTGCCATTTACAATGAAAAGAGAAATTAGGTAATTTGTCCCTCAAATAATTATGACGTACATTTTTGGCAAACATTAAATGCCATTGACAATGGAAATTTACGTCATATGTAGACGAGCAAATCGTCTAACCAATCACAAAATTCAGTTGTTCATGACATGATGTAAGATGATATAATTTAATGATGAGCCCCTCACTTCACACGGGTGTGATTTTTAAATTCAGAACAAAGGTTATGTATGTAACCATGGTTATGCGATCGATTGGATCACTCCAATATGATATCCCCCCCCCCCGCAAGTTGAGGTAGACTTAAAGATTAGGGACCCGTAGTCCCGTGTAAGCCTACGGGTGGTGCCGCGGCTAGGGGCGGGGCTACCTGCGCCTGCCCACATTCCTACGCGGCACCTCCTCCTTCCTCGTGTCCTTTTCGAAGCGTCCAAGACCACTGCTGTGTAGCTGAACACACTGTCTGTCTGCTGTGTAGCTGAACCCACTGTCTGCTGTGTAGCTGAACACACTGTTTGCTGTGTAGCTGAACACACTGTCTGCTGCGTAGCTGAACACACTGCTGTGTAGCTGAACACACTGTCTGTCTGCTGTTTAGCTGAACACACTGTCTGTCTGCTGTTTAGCTGAACACACTGTCTGTCTGCTGTGTAGCTGAACACACTGTCTGCTGTGTAGCTGAACACACTGTTTGCTGTGTAGCTGAACCCACTGTCTGCTGCATAGCTGAACACACTGCTGTGTAGCTGAACACACTGCTGTGTAGCTGAACACACTGTCTGTCTGCTGTGTAGCTGAACACACTGTCTGTCTGCTGTGTAGCACTGCCACACAACGCCAGGTGGGAACTGGCAGCCATGAGTACAGTAGTAAAGACCAAAAAATAAACACAATGTGCGATTGCGCCAGTGATCAATTTTGCCATATTAGGAAGATCAACAGACACTGGCTTCCCTGATTGGCCAACCCAACTGATCGGCTTTGTGGATTGGCCAAACGTTGCATGACATTTGCGCCGCCAAACCAATATAGGCTATGCATAACGCAGCTATGTTGGACTCTGTTGTTTCTCAGAGTGAGGATTTAAGAAGTCTGACCTAATATACAGAGTGAGCAATGTTCTGCTGGACGGTACATCTGACTGGAGGAACAGACACATCCAGTTGTGCTGCTGTTGCAGTGAAGCACAAAGTATTCACCTTTGGAGGACGTTGTGAAGGAAACCGTGATCAGATGGATGTGAACGTATTCAACACAGTGTCTCTGCGCTGGAGGAAGTTGACCCCAAAGACAAATGGAAGAGGAGAAGGTCACCTTGAGGGTCCGTCCTATCGCCGAGGCCACACAGCTGTGTTAATAGAAGATGTCTACATCTGGGGAGGCTACTATGGAGTGGAGTACTGTAACGTTCTTTATGCATTTGATGTGGACACCCATCTGTGGGTCCGAACCAAGGCTTCTGGGACTGTTCCAGAAGGGAGGCGCTACCATTCATCCTGTGTCTTGGGCAAGGTCATGTATGTCTATGGAGGATGCCAAATGATTGGACGCAATAATGACATCTACAAGTTGGACACAGCGACAATGGTCTGGAGTTTAATGAATACCATAGGAACTCCACCACATGCTTCATCAGGTCACTCTGCCACCATCATCGGGGCAAAGATGTTTGTTTTTGGGGGCTGTGGGGGGTATGGGGAAACCAACAACAATATCAGTGTGTTTGATACAGGAACCAACCTCTGGCTGAGCACGCCTTCTGCACGGCTTCTTCCAGAAAGACGCTGGTGGCATTCAGCCTTTACCTTCAATGGAGAGCTGTACATATATGGTGGTGAGACCTTTGACCAGGCCTTCAATGATCTGTGGAAATACAATATGGAGTCCTTCTCCTGGAAGAAGGTCGAGCCCAAGGGGAACCGCCCACCTCGCATGTATTTCATTGGCTGTTGCATGGTGGGAGATCGTGTCATCCTCTTTGATAGATGGAACAACCACGCTGAGGACCTGTTTATCTTAGACCTAAGTCCTAGTCTTAAGACCTTATGCAAGCTGGCAGTTATTCAGTACCGTCTGGAGCAGTCTGAACTCACGCACAACATCAGGTGGGAACTGGCAGCCATGACTACAGTAGTCAAGAACTCGGTCCAGGTGAAAAAAGAAACAGTATAATGTCCAGCTGGCACAGATGCATAGACCATAGGTGACACGAGCTCTGTCCATAAAGTTCTTCTGTATTTTACAGTGGAACCAAATAATGCTCCTAGTTTGGAACCTGCACCTATGCACATATGACGTTAATCATATTGCAGCCAAGTCTATGGACTTTGTACATGTCTGTTTAGGGCAGCAGTTAAACAAACATTGACAATGTGTGACGTCATGTGGCCGATATAAATACAGTGGACTGTATTCTTCACTTCACACCAGTATGATCTTTTTTTTCTCGGTTCAGTTTAAAGTCAAATAATATTTGCTTTATTTTTCGCGTTTATTTTTCAAACTCAATGTTTGAAACGCTGAGGAAGGCCTGCGTGCCGAAACGTGTGGTGGACTGTTGCTGCATGTGATGTCATGAAATAAAGAAAGTCAAACTTTATTAAGAGTGCGGATATTCCCCTTTTTCTATTGATCTTCAATAATCTGCAGCCATCAGCTACAGAGACTCACCTTGACTCCCTGAGCAGAGCGCGCCTTCACCTAGAACGGTTTGGTTGTTCTTATGATGTACGATGATTTATGATGATAAGAGCGCCCCTCACTTCACACAAGTGTGATTTTTTTTAAACCTCTTTTTCTCCACAATTCAGTAGTTATCTTGTTGTCGGGGAAAGTCCATAATATGTCTTGAAATGTCACTGCCATGGAATCCATTCTCATCTATTCTCTGGAGACATGACTGTTGTGACCAGATTTGACTGAGGGGCTGCCATCGTGCAGCCTCCAGCTTTTCACCAGAGGAGAAAAACTGAATGTATTTATTTTGTATCCAAAATGAGTTGATAGCTCAGGGAGACTCTTCACATACTAGAGCATGTCTGGAATAAATGTCAGAGCTGAAATCGACATCAACAAAACACAACACCAGGTGGGAACTGGCAGCCATGAGTACAGTAGTAAAGACCAAAAAAGGTAAAAAATAAATAAAATAAAATAGAAACAATATAAAATAGTGATAAAGCACAGATCACCTGACCACAGTCCATGATGCTCTATTGTATGTGACAGTGGAACCATTCATAAGAATGATGATTATTTGGTACCTGCACCAGATGTGTGATGGGACGGCAGTGGCTCAGCGGTAGAGTGGCCGGTAAAGCAGCAGGATGGGAACCACAAGGTTCCCAGTTCGATCCCTGTGGGCTCCCCCAGAGTTAGTGTCGAAGTGTCCTTGAGCAAGACTCTGAACCCCTGATTTCTCCCGATGAGCAGGTTGGTGCCTTGCATGGTTTCCTTCTGATGAGCAGGTTGGTGCCTTGCATGGTTTCCTCCTGATGAGCAGGTTGGTGCCTTGCATGGTTTCCTCCTGATGAGCAGGTTGGTGCCTTGCATGGTTTCCTCCTGATGAGCAGGTTGGTGCCTTGCATGGTTTCCTCCTGATGAGCAGGTTGGTGCCTTGCATGGTTTCCTCCTGATGAGCAGGTTGGTGCCTTGCATGGTTTCCTCCTGATGAGCAGATTGGTGCCTTGCATGGTTTCCTCCTGATGAGCAGGTTGGTGCCTTGCATGGTTTCCTCCTGATGAGCAGGTTGGTGCCATGCATGGTTTCCACCGCCGTCGGTGTGTGAATGGCTGAATGTGATGCACAATCTACGTGAAGCACTTTGGATCAAAGTGCTATAAAAATAGAGCATTTACCATCAATAACGAGACCAGGTAGAATCTGATGTTCCAAAATATAACCCCAAAAATAATGGAAGGTTTTTTTTTATTTTATTTGCAAAAAGCAGTACAATAACAGCATTTATATGCATACATAGGACACAAGTGCATTTCCCAGGTTTTTTTTTTCACCCCTCTTCCCTCCCTCCCCCCTCCAAGTGACTCCATCTCCAGTGTCTCTGTAACATCCTTGCTTTCTTCAGGACTACAGGCTTTTGAAATGACATCATATGGCAGACAAGTCTATGGACTTTTAATGTTTGTTTAGATCACTTAGAACATACACTACCAGGTGCCCCTCACTTCAAACAAGTGTAATTATTTGATGGGCGCTAGCGCCTCCTATGCCCAACTTTGTGTGTCTGTGTGTACCCCATAGCGATGATTTGATTTGCTGAGGGCTTAAAATGTAAGGATAGAAATTGATGACAGAAAGGTGAGGACGCCAAAACTGATTGGCCGGAATGTGATGATGTATGACGATGTATGATGATAAGAGCGGCCCTCACTTCACAAGAACAGTCCAGTTTAAAGTCAAATAATGTGGTATTCATTGAGATTTATTTTTTATTTATTTTTTACCCCTTTTCTCCCCAATTTAGTCGTTATAGCAAAACCTCCTCTCCACTGTTGTCACTGTCACTTGTCACTTGTATCCTACTGACTCACCTGCCAGTGAGGAGCCTCCACCGGGAGGACGTACTGTTGTATCCTATACTGACTCACCTGCCAGTGAGGAGCCCCCACCGGGAGGACGTGCTGTTGTATCCTATACTGACTCCCCTGTCAGTGAGGAGGCCCCACCGGGAGGATGTACTGTTGTATCCTATACTGACTCACCTGCCAGTGAGGAGCCCCCACCGGGAGGACGTACTGTTGTATCCTATACTGACTCACCTGCCAGTGAGGAGCCCCCACTGGGAGGACATACTGTTGTATCCTATACTGACTCACCTGCCAGTGAGGAGCCCCCACCGGGAGGACATACTGTTGTATCCTATACTGACTCACCTGCCAGTGAGGAGCCCCCACCGGGAGGAGTTTTTTTCATTCATGGACTTTCTTTGTTTTCTTGTTGATTTCAGAGCGACTGTTAAAGTCAAAGTCGTACGATTTGACACACACGTTACCGCAGTGAAATTTGTTCTCCGCATTTGACCCCGTGAGCTGCAGCCGTGCCGCACTCGGGAATCAATAGTAGATTTGACCCCCCAATCCAACCCTTTGATGCTGAATGTCAAGTAGGGAGGCATTGGGTCCCATTTTTACAGTCTTTGGTATGACCCGGACGGGGATCAAACCCCGACCTCCCAGTTTCAGGGCCAACACTCTAACCGGACACTAACACTCTAACCACAAGGCTCTCTCTGTCTTTCTGTCTGCAACGTTTCTGTCACCAGCAGAGTCACATGTCGGTGGGAGGAGCCTCATCTCCCAGTGAGACCACCTGGGCGGAGACCAGGCCAAAGTAGTCGGGGTCTATCCATGACCTCTGACCCCTGTGCATGACTCCACCAATCAGAGCAACCTCCTCCAGTGATGGACCAATCAGAAGCAGCTCCTCCAGGAGCCCAATGTTAATTGTACTAAACAGACATGGCAACGCTGATGGAAACTACTGCAGAAACTACAACGGATGTCCGCTGCATGGACAGAACCAGCTGAAACTGAATGTGTGTTTGGCATTCAGACATGTTTCAAGATGCTGCTAGTCTTTAAACTGGATGTGTGTTTGGCATTCAGACATGTTTCAAGATGCTGCTAGTCTTTAAACTGGATGTGTGTTTGGCATTCAGACATGTTTCAAGATGCTGCTAGTCATTAAACTGGATGTGTGTTTGGCATTCAGACATGTTTCAAGATGCTGCTAGTCTTTAAACTGGATGTGTGTTTGGCATTCAGACATGTTTCAAGATGCTGCTAGTCTTTCCTAACGCCAGGAAAACACTCATGTTACGTACAGTACAGTAGAGACCACAGTAGAGTAGAGTAGAGATCTAATGTTACACAGTGAAATTCTCAGTGTTCACTCCATTTACTCCATTTATTCACTGGCACTGAGGAAATAGCAGAATGAACACATATCGAGAAATCACTAATGATATCATCAAAAATATTTTTGCGGCGGTGATCAATTTGTGATATCAATAGTCATCGGCTTCCCTGATTGGCCAACCCAACTTATCGGCTTTGTTCATAGGCCAAGCTTTGCGTGACATTTGTGTCGCCAAACCAATATAAGCAATGTAAAACACAAACATGTGTGACCCGCTGTTGTTAAGTATTGGGATTTAAGTATCTGAGCTGATATACAGAGTGAGCAATGTTCTGCTGGACGGTACATCTGAATGGAGGACCAAACACAGCATACGGTTGTGTAGCTGTTTCAGTGAAGCACAAAGTGTTCATCTTTGGAGGACGTTGTGTTGGAAACCGTGATCAGATGTATGTGAACGTCTTCAACACAGTGTCTCTGCGCTGGAGGAAGTTGACTTCAGAGACAAATGGAAGAGGAGAAGCTGACCTTGAGGGTCCGTCCTATCGCCGAGGCCACACAGCTGTGTTAATAGAAGATGTCTACATCTGGGGTGGCTACTGTGGAGAGGAGTACTGTAACATGCTTTATGTATTTGACGTGGACACCCATCTGTGGGTCAGAACCAAGGCTTCTGGGACTGTTCCAAAAGGGAGGCGCTACCATTCAGCCTGTGTCTTGGGGAAGGTCATGTATGTCTATGGAGGATTCAACAAAATGTCTGGACGCAATAATGACATCTACAAGTTGGACTCCACCACAATGGTCTGGACTTTAATTAACAGCAGAGGAACTCCACCACATGCTTCATCAAGTCACTCTGCCACCATCATCGGGACAAAGATGTTTGTATTTGGGGGCCATGGGGGGTCTTTGGTTTTGGTCTCCTACAACAACATCAGTGTGTTTGACACAGAGACCAGCTGTTGGCTGAGCACGCCTTCTGCACAGCTTCTTCCAGAAGGACGCTGGGGTCATGCAGGCTTTACCTACAATGGAGAGCTGTACATATATGGTGGTAACACCTTGAACCAGACCTGCAATGATCTGTGGAAATACAACCTAGAGTCCCTCTCCTGGAAGAAGGTTGAGCCCAAGGGGAAACGCCCGCCTCACATGTCTTCCATTGGCTGTTGCATGGTGGGAGATTGTGTGGAGATTGTGTGGCTCTGCACTCTCCCTGTTTGCATCCTACCTGACGGGTCGCTCCTACCAGGTGATGCTGAGAGGGTCTGTGTCAGAACCACACAGGCTCACAACTGGGGTTCCCCAAGGCTCGGTTCTGGGTCCTCTTCTTTTCTCTCTCTACACTACATCTCTGGGTGCTGTCATTCACTCCCATGGCTTTTCCTACCACTGCTATGCCGATGACACCCAGCTGATCCTCTCATTCCCCCCCTCTGATACCCAAGTGGAGGCACGCATTGCTGCTTGTCTGGCTGACATCTCGGCGTGGATGTCGACAAACCACCTGAAGCTCAACCTGGACAAGACCGAGCTGATGTTCCTCCCGGGGAAGGGCTGTCCGCACCGAGACATGGCAATCACCATTGATAATGCTGTGGTGACCTCAACTCGGACTGCGAAAAATCTGGGTGTGACCCTGGACGATCAACTGACGTTCTCGGCAAACATCGCATCAGTGACAAGGTCCTGCAGATTCCTCCTCTACAACATCAGGAGGATTCGCCCCTTCCTCACGGAGAAGGCAGCCCAGGTGCTCATCCAGGCTCTCGTCATCTCCCGCCTGGACTACTGCAACTCCCTCCTTGCTGGTGCTCCGGCATCTGCCATCAGACCTCTGGAGCTTGTTCAGAAAGCTGCGGCTCGTCTGGTGTTCAACCGCCCCAAGTTCTCCCACACAACCATCCTTCTCCGTTCTCTACACTGGCTCCCCGTAGCGGCCCGCATCCAGTTCAAAACCCTGGTGTTAGCCTATAGGGCAGTGAAAGGAACAGCTCCTTCCTACCTCCGGGCTATGGTCGATGCCTACACCCCTGCCCGACCACTTCGGTCTGCCACCTCGGGGCGACTGATTGCCTCGTCACTCAAGGGTCCTTCTGGCCGATCCACACGGTCACGACTCTTTTCTGTTCTGGCCCCACAGTGGTGGAATGAACTCCCCACTGATGTTAGGACAGCAGAGTCACTGCCCATATTTCGCCGCAGGTTGAAAACCCACCTCTTCAGCAAACACTACCCTTCCTCTCTGCCTGACCTACTTGTTGTTAACTAGTTGTACGAACGCTTGTTTTCTATTGTTGTATTGTTTATTGGATCTTGTTTAGTCGATACACTTAATTGTTTTAGCTCATGCTCATTTGATTTAGCTATTTTGTCTCATCTGTTTAAGGAAATAGGTAGCTGATATATTGCACTTTTACCTTAGCGCTAGGTATACTCTTGGTTGCTTGTTTTTGCAGAAAATGCACTAAAGACTTCTGGTGATTAGTAGTTTTTGTTCCCTACCTATGTTGAATACACTTATTGTAAGTCGCTTTGGATAAAAGCGTCTGCTAAATGACTGTAATGTAATGTAATGTAATGTAATGTCTTCCTCTTTGATAGATCGTACAACCCTGGTGACCTGTTAACTTAGACCTAAATCCAAGTCTCAAGACGCTATGCAAGCTGGCAGTTATTCAGTACGGTCTGGATCTGTCGGAACTCAAGCACAACATCAGGTGGGAACTGGCAGCCATGACTACAGTTGTAAATAACTCAGTCTAGGTGAAATTAAAATAAAATAGAATAAAATGTTCAGATGGCACAGATTAATAAACCACATATGACTTGAGCTCTGTCCATAAAGTTATTTCTGTATTTTACAGTGGAACCAAAGAATGCTTCTTATTTGGAACCTGCACCAATTAAGGACCTTATTTATTTTTTTGATTATTGTTGTGATGGAAACCGTGTTCAGATGAATGTGAACGTCTTCAACGCAGTGTCTCTGCGCTGGAGGAAGTTGACCCCGGAGACAAATGGAAGAGGAGAAGGTCACCTTGAGGGTCCCTCCTATCGCCGAGGCCACACAGCTGTGTTAATAGAAGATGTCTACATCTGGGGAGGCTCCTATAAAGTGGAGTACTGTAACATGCTTTATGCATTCGATGTGGACACCCATCTGTGGGTCAGAACCACAGATTGAGCGCCCCTCACTTCACATGAGTGTGATTTTAGTTTTTGCTTTTTTTTGGCCTCTTTTTCTACACAATTCATTGGTTATCTTGTTATTGGGGAAAGTCCATAATATGTCTTGAAATGTCACTGCCATGGAATCCATATTCATGTATTCTCTGGAGACATGACTGTTGGCCTACACAGCTTTCACAATGTGTCCGTGTAACGGTCTGTGCAACGGAAGCGTTGATAATGTGTAGAAAACTACAACGGGTGTTTGCACCAATGGGGCTCCCTTCGTCCATATATGTTTTTGAGGGGCGCTAGCGCCTCCAATGGGGCTCCCTTCGTCCATATATGTTTTTGAGGGGCGCTAGCGCCTCCAATGGGGCTCCCTTCGTCCATATATGTTTTTGAGGGGCGCTAGCGCCTCCAACGTCTGGCTTTCAGACATGACGTCATGCTGCAGCCAAGTCTATGGACTTTTGATGTTTGTCTCACACATGCTCCCCCAGAAAGCAACACACCCCCCCTCGTGACGTCATGTTGCAGCCACATGGGCGCCCCTCACTTCACACACGTGTGATTTATTTTTTATTTTTTTGAGGGGCACTAGCCTCTCCTATATACAGCTTTTGTCCACTCACGTCTGATATTTGCCATTGACAATGAAAGGAGAAATTAGGTCATATGTACCTCAAATATGACGTACTGTAAATGTGTGGCAACACAAACATTAAATGCCATTGACAATGAAGGGAAAATGTACGTCATATGTAGACGAGCAAATCGGCTAACCAATCACATAAATTCAGTTGTTCATGACAACTGAGGTAGACTTACAGATTAGGGACCCGTAGTCCCGTGTAGGCCTACGGGTGGTGCAGCGGCTAGGGGCGGGGCTACCTGCGCCTGCCCACATTCCTACACGGCACCTCCGCCTTCCTCGTGTCCTTTTCGAAGCGTCCAAGACCACTGCAAGGCGACTGTAGTGTTCCAGTTGCTCACATAGCCACGGTTACACACGTAACCTCCGTTATTAGTGCTATAGTGGCTCAACATGATCATCATTATGCAACAGTGCTTTGATGTAGTGACGCTACTTGGACGCGCGTCCATCGCCTTATTATGGTTAAACTTCTGCATCGCTATCCGCCCAGAATCTCCATATCGGTGCATCCCTAATGATCATCACACAACAACATCACAATGTCGTTATCACAACCATGTCCGTTAAAATTAATCTTTTGCAAACAAATACAGCTGCCTGTAGCATGTTCCTTTTAAAAAGGATTTGTCAACACCGCTGAACACACTGTCTGTCTGCTGTGTAGCTGAACACACTGTCTGCTGTGTAGCTGAACACACTGTCTGCTGTGTAGCTGAACACACTGTCTGTCTGCTGTGTAGCTGAACACACTGTCTGCTGTGTAGCTGAACACACTGTCTGCTGTGTAGCTGAACACACTGTCTGTCTGCTGTGTAGCTGAACACACTGTCTGCTGTGTAGCTGAACACACTGTCTGTCTGCTGTGTAGCTGAACACACTGTCTGTCTGCTGTGTAGCTGAACACACTGTCTGTCTGCTGTGTAGCTGAACACACTGTCTGTCTGCTGTGTAGCTGAACACACTGTCTGCTGTGTAGCTGAACACACTGTCTGCTGTGTAGCTGAACACACTGTCTGCTGTGTAGCTGAACACACTGTCTGCTGTGTAACTGAACACACTGTCTGTCTGCTGTGTAGCTGAACACACTGTCTGCTGTGTAGCTGAACACACTGTCTGCTGTGTAGCTGAACACACTGTCTGCTGTGTAGCTGAACACACTGTCTGCTGTGTAACTGAACACACTGTCTGTCTGCTGTGTAGCTGAACACACTGTCTGCTGTGTAGCTGAACATACTGTCTGCTGTGTACCTGAACACACTGTCTATCTGCTGTGTAGCTGAACACACTCTCAGCTGTGTGAACACACTGTCTGTCTGCTGTGTAGCTGAACACACTACACTGTCTAGCTGCTGTGTAGCATGGGACATTCCACAATACGTGATTGTGCCAGTGATCAATTTGCCATGTTGGGAATATCAATAGTCATCGGCTTCCCTTATTGGCCAACCCAACTTATCGGCTTTGTTCATAGGCCAAGCTTTGCGTAACATTTGTACCGCCAAACCAATATAAACGATGTACAATGCGGACATTTGGGACTCTGCTGTTTTTAAGATTTGGTATTTAATTTATCTTGATTGATATACAGAGTGAGCAATGTTCTGCTGGACGGTACATCTGAATGGAGGACCAGACACATCCGGTTGTGCTGCTGTTGCAGTGAAACACAAAGTGTTCACCTTTGGAGGACGTTGTGATGGAAACCGTGATCAGATGGATGTGAACGTCTTCAACACAGTGTCTCTGCGCTGGAGGATGTTGACCCCAGAAAATAATGGAAGAGGAGAAGGTCACCTTGAGGGTCCGTCCTATCGCCAAGGCCACACAGCTGTGCTGATAGAAGATGTCTACATCTTGGGTGGCTACTTTGGAGTGGAGTACTGTAACATGCTTTATGCATTTGATGTGGACACCCATCTGTGGGTCAGAACCAAGGCTTCTGGGACTGTTCCAGAAGGAAGGAGCAACCACTCAGTCTGTGTCTTGGGGAAGGTCATGTATGTCTATGGAGGATACAACCGAATTTTTGAACGCAATAATGACATCTACAAGTTGGACTCCACCACAATGGTCTGGACATTAATTAACACCAGAGCAACTCCACCACATGCTTCATCAAGTCACTCTGCCACCATCATCGGGACAAAGATGTTTGTATTTGGGGGCCATGGGGGGTCTGGAGTCTCCTACAATAACATCAGTGTGTTTGACACAGAGACCAGCTGTTGGCTGAGCACGCCTTCTGCACAGCTTCTACCAGGACGACGCCAGGGACATGCAGCCTTTACCTTCAATAGAGAGCTGTACATATATGGTGGTCACTCCTTCAAGCAGACCTTCAATGATCTCTGGAAATTCAATCTAGACTCATTCTCCTGGAAGAAGGTCGAGCCCAAGAGGAAACGCCCACCTCATAGGTCTTCCATGTGCTGTTGCATGGTTGGAGATCGTGTCATCCTCTTTGATAGATGGAATAACCCCGCTGAGGACCTGTTTATCTTAGACCTAAGTCCTAGTCTTAAGACCTTATGCAAGCTGGCAGTTATTCAGTACCGTCTGGAACTGTCGGAACTCACACACAACATCAGGTGGGAACTGGCAGCCATGACTACAGTAGTCAAGAAATCAGTCCAGGTGAAACATTAAAATAAAATAGTTTAAAATGTCCAGCTGGCACAGATTAATAAACCACAGATGACTTGAGCTCTGTCCATAAAGTTATTTCTGTATTTTAAAGTGGAACCAAATAATGCTTCTTATTTGTAACCTGCACCAATTAAGATCCTCCTTTCTTTTTTTTAGGCGCACCAGCCTTTCCTATGCCCAGTCTTGTGGGTCTGTGTGAAATCAAACATTGGCTGATGATTGGCTGATCACCCCATAGGGATGGTTTGATTGGCTGAGCAAAGTGCATATTGATGATAAAAGTGAGGGTAGGAAAGTGAAGACGCCCAACGTGATTGGCTGGAATGGCTCTTGCGATTATTTGATTGGCTGAGCACGGAATGTGATGTGTGATAATAAGTGTTCCCCTCACTTCACACAAGTGTGATTCTTTGGGGGGAATAAGTACTGCAACAATTATCACCTTCCCCGCCCGGCTTCCCTCCCCCGAACACGGGTCTATTGGTGTGTGTGTAGACTGTAGACGCTCCACAAAGCTGGTTGCACCACGGTGGGTTTGAACCCACTGCCTCCGTGGTTGATGGAACTTCAGATAATGACAACCCTAGACTAGACAACTCTTTTGTTTCATTTATTTTTTTACCAGCAGCTTTTTAAGATTTGTTTTTGGCTTTTGTGCCTTTATTGATAGTTACAGTGAAGACGGAAAGGGAAGCGGGGGGGGGAGAGACATGCGACTGTGGCTCAAGAGGTAGAGCAGGTCGTCCAATGATCCATGGGTCGGCGGTTCGAATCCCGGCTCCTCCTGGCTACATGTCGAAGTGTCCTTGGGCAAGACACTGAACCCCAAATTGCTCCCGATGTGCTGGTTGGTACCTTGCATGGCTTCCGCCGCAATCGGTGTATGAATGTGTGTGTGAATGGGTGAATGTAATGCACAATCTATGTAAAGCGCCTTGGATAAAGGCGCTATATAAATGCACCATTTACCATTTACCATTTACCATGCAGCAAAGGTCGTCATGAGCGGGACTCGAACATGCAACAACGCCAGGTGGGAACTGGCAGCCATGAGTACAGTAGTAAAGACCAAAAAAAAAGAAAATAGAAACAATGTAAAATAGTGATAAAGCACAGATCACCTGACCACAGTCCATGATGCTCTATTGTATGTGACAGTGGAACCATTCATAAGAATGATGATTGTTTGGTACCTGCACCAAATGTGTGATGGGACGGCAGTGGATCAGCGGTAGAGTGGCCGGTATAGCAGCCGGATGGGAACCAAAAGGTTCCCAGTTCGATCCCTGTGGGCTCCCCCAGAGTTAGTGTCGAAGTGTCCTTGAGCAAGACTCTGAACCACTGGTTTCTCCCGATGAGCAGGTTGGTGCCTTGCATGGTTTCCACCGCCGTCGGTGTGTGAATGGCTGAATGTGATGCACAATCTACGTAAAGCACTTTGGATCAAAGTGCTATAAAAATGGAGCATTTACCATCAATAACGAGACCAGGTAGAATCTGATGTTCCAAAATATAACCCCAAAATGAATACAATGGCGTCCCTGGTTTTGAGGCTAAACAATGATTTATGTTTGAGATGTGCTATAGCAACTAATGGCTTTTGAAATGCATATGGCAGACAGGTCTATGGACTTTTAATGTTTGTTTAGAGCATTTTAAACATGCATTAGCAGGTGCCCCTCCATTCACACAAGTGTGATTATTATGTTCTTCTCTACTGTCCAGACTTTAAATTGTCAGTTTAAAGTAAAATAATATGGTATTCATTGAGTTTTTTTTTCAGTTTTTTTCTTATCTTCCCAATTTTGTTGTTATGCCAATTGTTTCCTTCCACACTGGCCCGTGTTCAGGGAGGGATAGCGGGGAGTTAACCTGCCCTAGGGGACACGGGGAGAACATGTGAGGGTACCTACCCTAGGGGACACAGGGAGAACATGTGAGGGTACCTACCCTAGGGGACCCCGAGAACATGTGAGGGTACCTACCCTAGGGGACACGGGAGAACATGTGAGGGTACCTACCCTAGGGGACACGGGGAGAACATGTGAGGGTACCTACCCTAGGGGACACGGGGAGAACATGTGAGGGTACCTACCCTATAGGGGACACGGGGAGAACATGTGAGGGTACCTACCCTAGGGGACACGGGGAGAACATGTGAGGGTACCTACCCTAGGGGACACGGGGAGAACATGTGAGGGTACCTACCCTAGGGGACACGGGGAGAACATGTGAGGGTACCTACCCTATAGGGGACACGGGGAGAACATGTGAGGGTACCTACCCTAGGGGACACGGGGAGAACATGTGAGGGTACCTACCCTAGGGGACACGGGGAGAACATGTGAGGGTACCTACCCTAGGGGACACGGGGAGAACATGTGAGGGTACCTACCCTATAGGGGACACGGGGAGAACATGTGAGGGTACCTACCCTAGGGGACACGGGGAGAAAATGTGAGGGTACCTACCCTAGGGGACACGGGGAGAACATGTGAGGGTACCTACCCTAGGGGACACGGGGAGACCATGTGAGGGTACCTACCCTATAGGGGACACGGGGAGAACATGTGAGGGTACCTACCCTAGGGGACACGGGGAGAACATGTGAGGGTACCTACCCTAGGGGACACGGGGAGAACATGTGAGGGTACCTACCCTAGGGGACACGGGGAGAACATGTGAGTGTACCTACCCTAGGGGACACGGGGAGAACATGCAAACTCCACACAGAAAGGCCCTTTCGCTAACCCCGCCTCGTGTATGGGCACTGATGACACAGAGGAGAGAACACGCCCCCCAGCGCCCACAGCGTCCGCAGCGGGAATCGAACCCAGGACTTTCTAGCTGTGAGGCCACAGCACTACAGACTGTGCCACCGTGGCCCCTGGCTTATTAAAAGTTAGTGCAGTTCCATCCCTCACCACTGGGAGTCCTGGGTAGGGACAAGGAGCTCAGCAGAACTTGTGTTGACGAATTATCAGCTACAGATTTCTGTGGGATGCACACGTAGATTAGACACAGCAACGGACCAACATGCGGGAACAACGGTCGAACATGTGCTGCTCCCGTGCTAGCGGTTATGGTTAGGTTAGGGGTTTGAGGTAGGTGGTCGGTCTAATGGCAGTTGGACCAATAATATGTCCAAACTAAACCCTGTACCCCTACACAAGTTCATGATGAGAGCTGCCGTCAGGGAGGAGAGTGGTGGCACAAAGTCAAAATACAGTAGTTTCATTTGTATTTATTGTTTGGTTTTACAGTGTGCCCGTAGGCCAGTGGTTTTACGTTGTGCCCGTAGGCCAGTGGTTTTACGTTGTGCCCGTAGGCCAGTGGTTTTACGTTGTGTCCGTAGGCCAGTGGTTTTACGTTGTGCCCGTAGGCCAGTGGTTTTACGTTGTGTCCGTAGGCCAGTGGTTTTACAGTGTGCCAGTAGGCCAGTGGTTTTACAGTGTGCCCGTAGGCCAGTGGTTTTACGTTGTGTCCGTAGGCCAGTGGTTTTACGTTGTGCCCGTAGGCCAGTGGTTTTACGGTGTGCCCAGAGAAATGTAGGCGTTTGCCCCGGATCCCAAACTAGTGACGATAGCAGATCTACAAGCTCACAACGTGTCTCGAAGTGTTGTGCGCTTGTATAACGGCTTTATTCACTACTGCTTATTTATTACTGTATGTTTTTTTTATTTTAGTTTTGTTTTCAGAGCGACTGCTAAACGCTCTCTCTGTCTTTCTGTCTGCAACGTTTCTGTCACCAGCAGAGTCACATGGCGGTGGGAGGAGCCTCATCTCCCAGTGAGACCACCTGGGCGGAGACCAGGCCAAAGTAGCAATCTGGTCGAATGCATCAAAACAAGAACTAAATAAAATCGAACTGACCCAAAATAGAGCTGCGAGACTAGCTCTACATTGCTCATTTAGGACCGGCATTGATATAATGCATAATTAATTGTCATGGATGAGGGTAGATGAGAGACTAGCTTGTAGTTTGATTCTGTTTTTTAAAAACATCTATATAACATCACATAAACCTGCCTATCTGTCATCTCAGCTGTTGCTTGCAAGTGATAACGGCACCAGGCAAGCTATGAGAGGTGCTTTCACCCAGCTTAAACCCAAAACTGATGCTTTGAAAAAAACTGTTATGTATAGGGCAATCACTTACTGGAATAGACTTCCACTATTCACTATTTATTTGAATGTATTGTAAACGTTTTTTTTTTTTTTATTGTAATCTGACCCCAGGAAGAGTAGTCTCTGCTGAGGCAGTGACTAATGGGGATCTAAAATAAACATAAACATCATCGGGACAAAGATGTTTGTGTTTGGGGGCCATGGGGGGTCTTTGGTCTCCTACAATACCAGTGTGTTTGACACAGAGACCAGCTGCTGGCTTAGCACGCCTTCTGCACAGCTTCTTCCAGAAGGACGCTATTGGCATTCAGCCTTTACCTTCAATGGAGAGCTGCATATATATGGTGGTGAGGCCTTTGACCAGACCTTCAATGATCTGTGGAAATACAATCTAGAGGCCTTCTCCTGGAAGAAGGTCGAGCCCAAGGGGAAACGTCCATCTCACATGTCTTCTGGCTGTTGCATGGTGGGAGATCGTATCATCCTCTTTGACAGAACGTACAACCCCGCTGGTGACCTGTTTATCTTAGACCTAAGTCCTAGTCTTAAGACCTTATGCAAGCTGGCAGTTATTCAGTACCGTCTGGAACTGTCGGAACTCACGCACAACATTAGGTGGGAACTGGCAGCCATGACTAAGTAGTCAAGAAATCAGTCCAGGTGAAACATTTAAATAAAATAGTATAAAATGTCCAGCTGGCACAGATTAATAAACCACAGATGACTTGAGCTCTGTCCATAAAGTTATCTCTGTATTTTACAGTGGAGCCAAAGAATGCTTCTTCTTTGGAACCTGCACCAACGTGAAGAACGTCCAGCCACTCCTATTCCCAGCTTTGTGGGTCTGTGTGAAATCAAACATTGGCTGATGATTGGCGGATCACCCCATAGCGATGATTTGATTGGCTGAGCAAAGTGCATATTGAAGATGAAAAGTGAGGGCAGAAAAGTGAAGGCGCCCAATGTGATTGGCCGGAATGACTCTTATGATACAAGTGTGATCTTTTGGGGGGAATAAGTACGGGCGCCCTACTTTATTTATTTTTTGAGGGCCACTAGCCCCTCCAATGCATGGTTCTGAAGATTACGTAAATTGGCAGCCAAGTCTATGGACTTTTTAAGTGTGTTTAGGGCAGCAGTTAAACAAACGTTGACAACGTGTGACGTCATGTGGCCGATATAAATACAGTGGACTTCATTTCACACGAGTATGCTTTTTTTTCTCGGTCCAGTTTAAAGTCAAATAATATTTGCTTTATTTTTTGGAGCCCAGCTTTGTGTGTCTGTGTGTACCACGGAATGGGATGATTTCATTGGCTGAGCACGGAATGTGATGATACTTTGATGCATGATGATAAGAGCGCCCCTCACTTCACATGAGTGTGCTTTTTTTTACCTCTTTTTCGCCACAATTCAGTAGTTATCTTGTTATCGGGGACAGTCCATAATATGTCTTGAAATGTCACTGCCATGGAATCCATTCTCATCTATTCTCTGGAGACATGACTGTTGTGACCAGATTTGACTGAGGGGCTGCCATCGTGCAGCCTCCAGCTTTTCACCAGAGGAGAAAAACTGAACTTATTTATTTTGTATCCAAAATGAGTTGATAGCTCAGGGAGACTCTTCACATACTAGAGCATGTCTGGAATAAATGTCAGAGCTGAAATCGACATCAACACAACACAACGCCAGGTGGGAACTGGCAGCCATGAGTACAGTAGTAAAGACCAAAAAAGAATAAAATAAAATAAACAATAGAAAATAGTGATAAAGCACAGATCACCTGACCAGTCCATGATGCTCTATTGTATGTGACAGTGGAACCATTCATAAGAATGATGATTGTTTGGTACCTGCACCAAATGTGTGATGGGACGGCAGTGGATCAGCGGTAGAGTGGCCGGTATAGCAGCCGGATGGGAACCACAAGGTTCCCAGTTCGATCCCTGTGGGGAATTCCCAGAGTTAGTGTCGAAGTGTCCTTGAGCAAGACTCTGAACCCCTGATTTCTCCCGATGAGCAGGTTGGTGCCTTGCATGGTTTCCACCGCCGTCGGTGTGTGAATGGCTGAATGTGATGCACAATCTACGTAAAGCACTTTGGATCAAAGTGCTATAAAATGGAGCATTTTGTTTTTTTGGGTTTTTTTTTATATAATATTTATTTTATTTGGAAAAAGCAGTGCAATAACAGCATTTATATGCATACATGGGACACAAGTGCATTTCCCAGGTTTTTTTTTTCACCCCTCTTCCCTCCCTCCCCCCTCCAAGTGACTCCATCTCCAGTGTCTCTGTAACATCCTTGCTTTCTTCAGGACTACATATGGCGGCATTCCTGGTTTTAAGGCTAAACAATGATTTATTAATTTATTTTTGAGATGCGCTATAGCAACGTCTGGCTTTTGAAATGACATCATATGGCAGACAAGTCTATGGACTTTTAATGTTTGTTTAGATCACTTAGAACATACACTACCAGGTGCCCCTCACTTCAAACAAGTGTAATTATTTGATGGGCGCTAGCGCCTCCTATGCCCAACTTTGTGTGTCTGTGTGTACCCCATAGCGATGATTTGATTTGCTGAGGGCTTAAAATGTAAGGATAGAAATTGATGACAGAAAGGTGAGGACGCCAAAACTGATTGGCCGGAATGTGATGATGTATGACGATGTATGATGATAAGAGCGGCCCTCACTTCACAAGACTGTGGTTTTGTTTATTCTACTACAACGGTAGGAACAGTCCAGTTTAAAGTCAAATAATGTGGTATTCATTGAGATTTAGTTTTTCTTCTTTTTTTTTTACCCCTTTTCTCCCCAATTTAGTCGTTATAGCAAAACGTCCTCTCCACTGTTGTCACTGATGTTGTATCCTATACTGACTCAGCTGCCAGTGAGGAGCCCCCACCGGGAGGACATACTGTTGTATCCTATACTGACTCAGCTGCCAGTGAGGAGCCCCCACCGGGAGGACATACTGTTGTATCCTATACTGACTCAGCTGCCAGTGAGGAGCCCCCACCGGGAGGACATACTGTTGTATCCTATACTGACTCACCTGCCAGTGAGGAGCCCCCACCGGGAGGACATACTGTTGTATCATATACTGACTCACCTGCCAGTGAGGAGGCCCCACCGGGAGGACATACTGTTGTATCCTATACTGACTCACCTGCCAGTGAGGAGCCCCCACCGGGAGGATGTACTTTTGTATCCTAATGAATCAATCACCTGCCAGTGAGGAACCCCCACCGGGAGGACGTACTGTTGTATCCTAATGAATCAATCACCTGCCAGTGAGGAGCCCCAATCGGGAGGACATACTGTTGTATCCTATACTGACTCACCTGCCAGTGTTGAGGAGCCCCCACCGGGATGACATACTGTTGTATCCTATACTGACTCGCCTGCCAGTGAGGAGCCCCAATCGGGAGGACATACGGTTGTATCCTATACTGACTCACCTGCCGGTGTTGAGGAGCCCCCACCGGGAGGACATACTGTTGTATCCTATACTGACTCACCTGCCAGTGAGGAGCCCCCACCGGGAGGACATTAGTCTTTGTCCTAATCCTCCCACCCAACACTTCCCACACAGGCTGGTGCATCCGGATATCCTCCGATAATATGAACACAATTGGCCCGCGATGAGTTTTATTTTATTTTTTTACTTTTTCAAATCGACTGCTGTTTTTTAGTTTTGTTTTCAGAGCGACTGCTAAACGCTCTCTCTGTCTTTCTGTCTGCAACGTTTCTGTCACCAGCAGAGTCACATGGCGGTGGGAGGAGCCTCATCTCCCAGTGAGACCACCTGGGTGGAGACCAGGCCAAAGTAGGTGGGGTCTATCCATGACCTCTGACCCCTGTGCATGACTCCACCAATCAGAGGAACCTCCTCCAGCGATGGACCAATCAGAAGCAGCTCCTCCAGTGATAATGAAGTAGGTGAAGCTTGGCTGATTTCCAACCAAACTCCCTCCATTGATGTGATGTGAGGAGACCGATATACTTATTTTGAGGGCCGCAATCCCGTCCTATGTCCAGCTTTGTGTGTCTGCTGTGTAGCTGAACACACTGTCTCCCTTGCTAAATATAATCTGCTCCAGGTCTGGGTATTCAAGTCGTGTTTGAGGGCGTTTATGGCTTCTGGTGGTCTATGACGCGTCAGTACATGGGTGTGGCTTCTGTGTTTGATGTTCTTATTGAGAAGGTCTTGGAAAATAGCGAAAACATGGAGGTGGTCAGTTATGTCATTAACACTCCCAACGCGGATCGCGTATCAATACGTTATCAATTAATCAAACGTCGGGTGCGGATCACGTATCAATACGTTTCAATCACTTTTTTATAGCATACTTTCATTCATCTTTTTACCCACCCGGACAATGAAGAACCATCGCCCTATCATTGTTGCTTAGTCCCGCTCACGTGATCAGAAAAAAAACCAAAAAAAAAAACCCCCCCCTCCCATCCTGAAAACAGGAGGGCGGGCCGCTTTACGTGTAGAAGCCACTAAGCCAGTCTAAAATGGACGCGCCCATGGAATGATCCAGTCGGTGTATGAAAAGAATCAAATTTAACCTAACCTCGCCTCACCAGGCTTTCCTCCAGCTATTGGCTTTCACACAACACTATACTACTCGATTCCCCCCTCCCCTCCTGTTTCTCCTGCAGGAGGAGCCTGCGAGATGGGGGCTCTGTCCTGGCTGGCTCTGTCTCTCGGAAAGACACGACAAGACAGTGTGCCGTTGGTGGATCACGTATCGCCATGCAGAACCGTCATAATCGGAGATCGCTCGGACGTGTGATTGTAACGCTTTTTTATTCATTATAATTGTAGTGATAAGACCGCAATGAACGCATCGGGGACGTAATCGACCCGGGTGTAATGTATAACGAACTTTTCCGCGTCCTAAACCGTGGTGTTGTGATCCGTTGTCGTTGACATCACAGCCGGGGGAATCTTTTTTTTTCCTCCATCGCCTCCAACCTGCATGCCCAGGCATGTTCTCTTGTTAGTAAATATACTTCACTAGCTTGAAAAACAAAATCAGCTGATGATGACAACGCGTCTCACCGTTGTACTATAGTTCTGAACCGAACGGTGAAATGGGACTTTTTATAGCCGTACGGATCAAGACTTTTGCTGCCCAATGTGCCCATGACCCCCCCCCCCCCCAATGTTACTGCGATCAAAACAATGAAAGCAGTGAGATAGATTAGGCGAGGCGGGAATCATCATCAAAAAGAAAGCATAGTTATGAAGGTTTATAGTCAGACATTGACAGGCAGATATAACAATAAACACAATAAATATGCTATACATCCTATACATCGAATGAAAGCCCTGAATGTGTACTTTTACGAGGAAAATAGTAAACATTGATCCCATGTACAGTTTGTCATAAATTGGATACTGGGTGGATGCACATTGCGCCCACCAGATATAACTGCAGAGAAGACATGGACCTGAACTCAATATTCACAAAATAAGGCCTATAGCGACATATAAATACTATATACCGTATGAAACAGAAGACTCTCTGCTTTCATAAGAAAAAAACTTCTACTGTAGTAATAATAAAAATCACACCCATGTGAAGTGAGTGGTGCAATATGGGACAGAGTTGCACCGCTCACTTCACAGGGGTGTGATTTTTATTATTACTACAGTAGAAGTTTTTTTCTTATGAAAGCAGAGAGTCTTCTGTTTCATACGGTATATAGTATTTATATGTCGCTATAGGCCTTATTTTGTGAATATTGAGGAGTTCACGTCCATGTCTTCTCTGAAGTTATCTGGTGGGCACAAGCTGCATTCAATAACCAATTACTGTCTAACTGTAGATGGGATCAATGTTTACTGTTTTCCTCGTAAAAGTACACATTCAGGGCTTTCATTCGGTGTATAGGATGTATAGGATATTTATTGGGTTCAATTTTATATCTGCCTGTCAATGTCTCTGACTTTAAACCATCCATAACTCTGCTCGCTGTTCAAGATAACCACTTCCAGGCAAATGCAGGTGTTGCAAAAAGGTCAATATCTCCAGAATGGAACATGGTAAAATCAAAATGTATTTTTTTAATTGAAGTGGACAAGTTCAGCTTTCTTTTGATGTAGGCGTGTGATTCTCGCTATAAGAGAACATTTTACTGTGGGCCCCCGAACAAGGCCTTTGTGCAATGTTAAATGGCAGCAACATCCAAATAGGCCTGTTGAGATCTTCCAGCAATCAAAGTGTTAATTAGTAGCCTGGCTGTTATTTGGCTTTCTAAAGTGTTTGTGAAGATATTGTCTATTAATGTTGCTGTTTCAATGGTTATTCTACTGGGTTTCGTAATTACTGGGAATAGATTATTGCTGTACATAGTATCAATTAAATAATTTGTTTTACTGTGTCCATGGGAATTAAGAAGGTCAACATTGTAGTCACCACAGGTTATGTGTACCTTGGTGGACCTAATGCTGCCAAACATACTGTCGAGTGTGGCATTGAATGTGTTAAGACATGTCCCGGGGGTTCTGTAAACAAATGTCATTAATATTTGTTTTTGAATTTTCAGCAGAAATCTCGACCGTAATGCACTCAAGAATATTATCTATGTTGGTTGTCATTTCTTTCACCAGACTACATGTTGAGTCAACATAAATTGCAACTCCTCCTCCCACTTTACTTGTTCTATTCGATGTAAATAATTCATTTCCTTCCATTTGTACACTATGGATTTTGTCATTATCTAGCCAGGTCTCAGATACAGCTACCACACTAAAAAAATTAAACTGGTGTAGATAGTCTTTTATGTCTTTAAAATGTTTGTTTAGACTTCTGCTGTTAAAATGTATGACTGAAAAATTATCATCCATTTTTAGTCCTTTAAACTGTGCATCTGTGTAGTATTCACAGCTGGTACTTATGTTATTGTAGAAATTGTTTTCAGGGTCTATTTCATTTCCAAGTTCGTATGGTTTGTACTCGGCGGGGTCAACGTTTTTAAAGCTGAAATGTTCATATTTATTACAGAGGTTCTCTAGCTGTTCTCCGCTGACTCTGTGGTTACTAGTTTCATCAAAAACATCTTCCTCCATATTCCCAAATGTAAGCAATGGGTTTTCTTCAATGTCTGCCATTATGATATGGATAAAGAGTTATATAGATTGACATGCTTATACACAGACAGACACAACCATCCACACACCCGCGCGCTTTCTCACTGAATCCACATACATGCACACACAGACACTCCATCAGGTAAGAATACATGCTCCAACAGTCACACACAGACACTCCATCAGGTAAGGATACATGCTCCAACAGTCACACACAAATACATGCTGTATAGTGCACACACGTAAACAGTCACAAAAAAGTCGCAAAAAAAGTATTTCTTATAGTTAGTCTTCGGCAGAGAGAACTTGAAGTGTTAGTTGACTTGGGCCAGTCAGAGCAGTCACGGTTAAGCTTAGCGATAGTCATTTAGGTCTTCGAGCTCTCTTACCGAACTTTGGCTTCCTCAGGCGTTTCTCCGTTAAGTCGTATCTTGGTCCAAGTGGCTTGGATTTTCTTTTGTTTTCAGGTTGCGGGCCTCTCTGGCAATGTAAGCGTTCCTCTTGGTCATATGTTCATTCATAAAGACGTTGGTATCCTTTCGTTTTTTCCATTGCATCAACAGTTGCACTTTATGCTTACGATTCGTAAAGCGAACTATGAAGGCGGGTTTCGTTTTCTTGTCCTTCCTCGGGAGTGTCTGTCTGTCTGTCTGCTGTGTAGCTGAACACACTGTCTGTCTGCTGTGTAGCTGAACACACTGTCTGTCTGCTGTGTAGCTGAACACACTGTCTTTCTGCTGTGTAGCTGAACACACTGTCTGTTTTACTGTGTCCATGGGAATTAAGAAGGTCAACATTGTAGTCACCACAGGTTGAACACACTGTCTGTCTGTTGTGTAGCTGAACACACTGTCTGTTGTGTAGCCGAACACACTGTCTGCTTTGTAGCTGAACACACTGTCTGCTGTGTAGCTGAACACACTGTCTGCTGTTTAGCTGAACACACTGTCTGTCTGCTGTGTAGCTGAATACACTGTCTGCTGTTTAGCTGAACACACTGTCTGTCTGCTGTGTAGCTGAATACACTGTCTGCTGTGTAGCTGAACACACTGTCTGCTGTGTAGCTGAACACACTGTCTGCTGTGTAGCTGAACACACTGTCTGCTGTGTAGCTGAACACACTGTCTGCTGTGTAGCTGAACACACTGTCTGTCTGCTGTGTAGCTGAACACACTGTCTGTCTGCTGTGTAGCTGAACACACTGTCTGTCTGCTGTGTAGCTGAACACACTGTCTGTCTGCTGTGTAGCTGAACACACTGTCTGTCTGCTGTGTAGCTGAACACACTGTATGCTGTGTAGCTGAACACACTGTCTGCTGTGTAGCTGAACACACTGTCTGCTGTGTAGCTGAACACACTGTCTGCTGTGTAGCTGAACACACTGTCTGCTGTGCAGCTGAACACACTGTCTGCTGTGTAGCTGAACACACTGTCTGCTGTGTAGCTGAACACACTGTCTGCTGTGTAGCTGAACACACTGTCTGTCTGCTGTGTAGCTGAACACACTGTCTGCTGTGTAGCTGAACACACTGTCTGCTGTGTAGCTGAACACACTGTCTGCTGTGTAGCTGAACACACTGTCTGCTGTGTAGCTGAACACACTGTCTGTCTGCTGTGTAGCTGAACACACTGTCTGTCTGCTGTGTAGCTGAACACAGTCTGTCTGCTGTGTAGCTGAACACACTGTCTGCTGTGTAGCTGAACACACTGTCTGTCTGCTGTGTAGCTGAACACACTGTCTGTCTGCTGTGTAGCTGAACACACTGTCTGTCTGCTGTGCAGCTGAACACACTGTCTGTCTGCTGTGTAGCTGAACACATGTACTGTCTGTCTGCTGTGTAGCACTGGGCTTTCCACAATGTGCCATATTAGGAAGATCAACAGTCATCGGCTTCCCTGATTGGCCAACCCAACAGATCGGCTTCGTGGACTGGCCAAACGTTGCATGATATTTGTGCCGCCGAACCAATATAAGCGATGTATATGTATTTGTTGTTTCTCAGAGTGAGCATTTAAGAATCTGACCTGATATACAGAGCAATGTTCTGCTGGACGGTACATCTGAGTGGAGGACCAAACATATCCTCTTGTGTTGCTGTTGCAGTGAAGCACAAAGTGTTCACCTTTGGAGGACGTTGTGATGGAAACCGTGATCAGATGGATGTGAACGTCTTCAACATAGTGTCTCTGTGCTGGAGGAAGTTGACCCCAAATGGAAGAGGAGAAGGTCACTTTGAGGGTCCATCCTATCGCGACGGCCACACAGCTGTGTTAATAGAAGATGTCTACATCTGGGGTGGCTACTATGGAGAGGAGTACTGTAACATGCTTTATGCATTTGATGTGGACACCCATCTGTGGGTCAGAACCAAGGCTTCTGGGACTGTTCCAGAAGGGAGGCGCTACCATTCAGCCTGTGTCTTGGGGAAGGTCATGTATGTCTATGGAGGATTCAACAAAATGTCTGGACACAATAATGACATCTACAAGTTGGACTCCACCACAATGGTCTGGACTTTAATTAACACCAGAGGAACGCCACCACATGCTTCATCAAGTCACTCTGGCACCATCATCGGGACTAAGATGTTTGTATTTGGGGGCTGTGGGGGGTCTGGGGTCTCCTACAACAATATCAGTGTGTTTGACACAGAGATCAGCTGTTGGCTGAGCACGCCTTCTGCACGGCTTCTTCCAGAAGGACGTTGGGGTCTTGTAGCCTTTGCCTACAATGGAGAGCTGTACATATATGGTGGTCACTCCTTCAAGCAGACCTTCAATGATCTCTGGAAATTCAATCTAGACTCATTCTCCTGGAAGAAGGTCGAGCCCAAGGGGAAACACCCACCTCAGAGGTCTTTCATGTGCTGTTGCATGGTTGGAGATCGTGTCATTCTCTTTGATAGATGGAATAACCCCGCTGAGGACCTGTTTATCTTAGACCTAAGTCCTAGTCTTAAGACCTTATGCAAGCTGGCAGTTATTCAGTACCGTCTGGAACTGTCGGAACTCACACACAACATCAGGTGGGAACTGGCAGCCATGACTACAGTAGTCAAGAAATCAGTCCAGGTGAAACATTAAAATAAAATAGTTTAAAATGTCCAGCTGGCACAGAATAATAAACCACAGATGACTTGAGCTCTGTCCATAAAGTTATTTCTGTATTTTAAAGTGGAACCAAATAATGCTTCTTATTTGGAACCTGCACCAATTAAGATCCTCCTTTCTTTTTTTTAGGCGCACCAGCCTTTCCTATGCCCAGCCTTGTGGGTCTGTGTGAAATCAAACATTGGCTGATGATTGGCTGATCACCCCATAGGGATGGTTTGATTGGCTGAGCAAAGTGCATATTGAAGATAAAAGTGAGGGTTGGAAAGTGAAGACGCCCAACGTGATTGGCTGGAATGGCTCTTGCGATTATTTGATTGGCTGAGCACGGAATGTGATGTGTGATAATAAGTGTTCCCCTCACTTCACACAAGTGTGATTCTTTGGGGGGAATAAGTACTGCAACAATTATCACCTTCCCTGCCGGGCTTCCTTCCCCCGAACACGGGTCTATTGGTGTGTGTGTAGACTGTAGATGCTCCACAAAGCTGGTTGCACCATGGTGGGTTTGAACCCACTGCCTCCGTGGTTGCTGGAACTGCAGATAATGAAAACCCTAGACTAGACTACTCTTTTGTTTCATTTATTTTTTTACCAGCAGCTTTTTAAGATTTGTTTTTGGCTTTTGTGCCTTTATTGATAGTTACAGTGAAGACGGAAAGGGAAGCGGGGGGGAGAGACATGCAGCAAAGGTCGTCATGAGCGGGACTCGAACATGCAACAACGCCAGGTGGGAACTGGCAGCCATGAGTACAGTAGTAAAGACCAAGAAAATAGAAACAATGTAAAATAGTGATAAAGCACAGATCACCTGACCACAGTCTGTGAGAGTGGAACCATTCATAAGAATGATGATTGTTTGGTACCTGCACCAAATGTGTGATGGGACGGCAGTGGCTCAGCGGTAGAGTGGCCGGTAGAGCAGCCGGATGGGAACCAAAAGGTTCCCAGTTCGATCCCTGTGGGCTCCCCCAGAGTTAGTGTCAAAGTGTCCTTGAGCAAGAATCTGAACCCCTGATTTCTCCCGATGAGCAGGTTGGTGCCTTGCATGGTTTCCACCGCCGTCGGTGTGTGAAGGGCTGAATGTGATGCACATCTACGTAAAGCACTTTGGATCAAAGTGCTATAAAATAGAGCATTTACCATCAATAACGAGACCAGTAGAATCTGATGTTCCAAAATATAACCCCAAAAAGAATGGAATGGTTGTTTTTTTTGGGGGGGTTTTTATATAATATTTATTTTATTTGGAAAAAGCAGTACAATAACAGCATTTATATGCATACATAGGACACAAGTGCATTTCCCAGGTTTTTTTTTTCACCACTCTTCCCTCCCTCCCCCCTCCAAGTGACTCCATCTCCAGTGTCTCTGTAACATCCTTGCTTTCTTCAGGACTACATATGGCGGCATTCCTGGTTTTAAGGCTAAACAATGATTTATTCATTTATTTTTGAGATGCGCTATAGCAATGTCTGGCTTTTGAAATGACGTCATATGGCAGACAAGTCTATGGACTTTTAATGTTTGTTTAGATCACTTAGAACATACACTACCAGGTGCCCCTCACTTCAAACAAGTGTAATTATTTTTTGAGGGGTGCTAGCCCCTCCTATGCCCAACTGTGTGTGTCTGTGTGTACCCCATAGCGATGAACATACTGTTGTATCCTATACTGACTCAGCTGCCAGTGAGGAGCCCCCACCGGGAGGACATACTGTTGTATCCTATACTGACTCAGCTGCCAGTGAGGAGCCCCCACCGGGAGGACATACTGTTGTATCCTATACTGACTCACCTGCCAGTGAGGAGCCCCCACCGGGAGGACATACAGTTGTATCATATACTGACTCACCTGCCAGTGAGGAGCCCCCACCGGGAGGACATACTGTTGTATCCTATACTGACTCACCTGCCAGTGAGGAGCCCCCACCGGGAGGATGTACTGTTGTATCCTAATGAAACAATCACCTGCCAGTGAGGAGCCCCCACCGGGAGGACGTACTGTTGTATCCTAATTAATCAATCACCTGCCAGTGAGGAGCCCCAATCGGGAGGACATACTGTTGTATCCTATACTGACTCACCTGCCAGTGTTGAGGAGCCCCCACCGGGAGGACATACTGTTGTATCCTATACTGACACGCCTGCCAGTGAGGAGCCCCATTCGGGAGGACATACGGTTGTATCCTATACTGACTCACCTGCCGGTGTTGAGGAGCCCCCACCGGGAGGACATACTGTTGTATCCTATACTGTCTCACCTTCCAGTGAGGAGCCCCCACCGGGAGGACATTATTCTTTGTCCTAATCCTCCCACCCAACACTTCCCACACAGGCTGGTGCATCCGGATATCCTCCGATAATATGAACACAATTGGCCCGCGATGAGTTTTATTTTATTTTTTTACTTTTTCAAATCGACTGCTGTTTTTTACTTTTGTTTTCAGAGCGACTGCTAAACGCTCTCTCTGTCTTTCTGTCTGCAACGTTTCTGTCACCAGCAGAGTCACATGGCGGTGGGAGGAGCCTCATCTCCCAGTGAGACCACCTGGGCGGAGACCAGGTCAAAGTAGGTGGGGTCTATCCATGACCTCTGACCCCTGTGCATGACTCCACCAATCAGAGGAACCTCCTCCAGTGATGGACCAATCAGAAGCAGCTCCTCCTGTGATGGTGAAGTAAGTGAAACTTGACCTGATTTCCAACCAAACTCCCTCCATTGTTGTGATGTGAGGACACCAATATACTTATTTTGAGGGCCGCAATCCCCTCCTATGTCCAGCTTTGTGTGTCTTTGTGTACCACGGAAATGATTTGAGTGGCTGAGCACGGAATGTGATGTATGAGGATAAGAGCGTCCCTCTTTTTTTGTTGTTGTAAATTAACGCCCTACTATCGACAGACCTTTTATTGGTCGTTGGGAGGACGTTCAGAATAGATGTGTCTTTTACGCAGCTTCTTGTTTTCAGTGATACATCTTGAACTTGAACTTGAACTTGTGTGTTCACTCAGTCAGCCACACATGTTTTGGGAAAGCATTCCATTCCACTACTGTTGTTTCAATCATCACCATGAACATGTTTGAGAACCACTGGTTTAAACAACATTCAGGAAGCAAGCCCAAATAAGCAATTACACTTTAGAAATGAGACCAACAAAACTGCAACTCAGACAAACTACAAGTATTTACGAGGGACTGTATAGAAAAACAAGCCCAATGTTATTATACTAAGCAGACATGGCAACGCTGATGGAAACTACTGCAGAAACTACAACGGATGTCCGCTGCATGGACAGAACCAGCTGAAACTGGATGTGTTTGGCATTCAGACATGTTTCAAGATGCTGCTAGTCTTTAAACTGGATGTGTGTTTGGCATTCAGACATGTTTCAAGATGCTGCTAGTCTTTAAACTGGATGTGTGTTTGGCATTCAGAAACGTTTCAAGATGCTGCTAGTCTTTAAACTGGATGTGTGTTTGGCATTCAGACATGTTTCAAGATGCTGCTAGTCTTTCCTAACGCCAGGAAAACACTCATGTTACGTACAGTAGATGTACTTTAACCACATTTAATGTGACACAGTGAAATTCTCAGTGTTCACTCCATTTACTCCATTTATTCACTGGCACTGAGGAAATAGCAGAACACATATCGAGAAATCCCTAATGACATCATCAAAAATATTTTTGCGCCGGTGATCAATTTGCCATGTTAGGAATATCAATAGTCATCGGCTTCCCTGATTGGCCAACCCAACTTATCAGCTTTGTTCATAGGCCAATCTTTGCGTGATATTTGTGCCGCCAAACCAATATAAGCAATGTATAACACAGACATTTGGGACTCTGCCGTTTTTAATATATTGAATTTAAGAATCTGACCTGATATACAGAGTGAGCAATGTTCTGCTGGACGGTACATCTGAATGGAGGACCAAACACATCCGGTTGTGTTGCTGTTGCAGTGAAACACAAAGTGTTCACCTTTGGAGGACGTTGTGATGGAAACCGTGATCAGATGGATGTGAACGTCTTCAACACAGTGTCTCTGCACTGGAGGAAGTTGACCCCGGACACAAATGGAAGAGGAGAAGGTCACCTTGAGGGTCCGTCCTATCGCCAAGGCCACACAGCTGTGTTAATAGAAGATGTCTACATATGGGGAGGATACGGTAGACCGGAGTACTGTAACATGCTTTATGCATTTGATGTGGACACCCATCTGTGGGTCAGAACCAAGGCTTCTGGGACTGTTCCAGAAGGGAGGTGCTACCATTCAGCCTGTGTCTTGGGGAAGGTCATGTATGTCTATGGAGGATACAACCGTAAGATTAAACGCAAAATGACATCTACAAGTTGGACACCACCACAATGGTCTGGACATTAATTAACACCAGAGGAACTTCACCACATGCTTCATCAAGTCACTCTGCCACCATCATCGGGACTAAGATGTTTGTATTTGGGGGCTGTGGGGGGCCTGGGGTCTCCTACAACAACATCAGTGTGTTTGACACAGAGACCAGCTGTTGGCTGAGAACGCCTTCTGCACAGCTTCTACCAGGACGACGCCAGGGACATGCAGCCTTTACCTTCAATGGAGAGCTGTACATATTTGGTGGTACCAACTGGGAGCAGAACTTCAATGATGTGTGGAAATACAATCTAGAGTCATTCTCCTGGAAGGTCAAACCCAAGGGGAAAGGCCCACCTCAGACGTATTTCATGGGCTGTTGGATGGTGGGAGATGGTGTCTTCCTCTTTAGAGGAGAAAACACACCCAATGACCTGTTCGTCTTAGACATGAGTCCCAGTCTTAAGACGCTATGCAAGCTGGTAGTTATTCAGTACAGACTGGAGCAGTCTGGACTCCCACACAACGCCAGGTGGGAACTGGCAGCCATGAGTACAGTAGTAAAGACCAACAAATCAAATAATAAAATAAAATAAACAATAGAAAACTGTGATAAAGCACAGATCACCTGACCACAGGTCCATAATACTCTATTGAAGGGGTCTGCAACATTTTTACACAAAGTGCCATGTTTGTGCCATGTGAGTTATTTGCATAGCCTAATGTAAAAACCACACAGATGTGCAGGGTGTTTTTAATATTTCATGTTAAAAGAAAAAACTTCTCTCACACACTTATGCCAGTGTGCCAGTGATCACCCTCTCCTGTGCCAATGTTGGCACCCGTTCCTAAGGTTGCCTACCCCTGCTCCATGGTATGTGACAGTGGAACCTACCCCTGCTCCATTGTATGTGACAGTGGAACCTACCCCTGCTCCATGGTATGTGACAGTGGAACCTACCCCTGCTCCATGGTATGTGACAGTGGAACCTACCCCTGCTCCATTGTATGTGACAGTGGAACCTACCCCTGCTCCATGGTATGTGACAGTGGAACCTACCCCTGCTCCATGGTATGTGACAGTGGAACCTACCCCTGCTCCATTGTATGTGACAGTGGAACCTACCCCTGCTCCATTGTATGTGACAGTGGAACCTACCTCTGCTCCATGGTATGTGACAGTGGAACCTACCCCTGCTCCATGGTATGTGACAGTGGAACCTACCCCTGCTCCATGGTATGTGACAGTGGAACCTACCCCTGCTCCATGGTATGTGACAGTGGAACCTACCCCTGCTCCATTGTATGTGACAGTGGAACCTACCCCTGCTCCATTGTATGTGAGAGTGGAACCTACCCCTGCTCCATTGTATGTGACAGTGGAACCTACCCCTGCTCCATGGTATGTGACAGTGGAACCTACCCCTGCTCCATGGTATGTGACAGTGGAACCTACCCCTGCTCCATTGTATGTGACAGTGGAACCTACCCCTGCTCCATTGTATGTGAGAGTGGAACCTACCCCTGCTCCATTGTATGTGACAGTGGAACCTACCCCTGCTCCATGGTATGTGACAGTGGAACCTACCCCTGCTCCATGGTATGTGACAGTGGAACCTACCCCTGCTCTATTGTATGTGAGAGTGGAACCTACCCCTGCTCCATTGTATGTGACAGTGGAACCTACCTCTGCTCCATTGTATGTGACAGTGGAACCTACCCCTGCTCCATGGTATGTGAGAGTGGAACCTACCCCTGCTCCATTGTATGTGACAGTGGAACCTACCCCTGCTCCATTGTACGTGACAGTGGAACCTACCCCTGCTCCATTGTACGTGACAATGGAACCTACCCCTGCTCCATGGTATGTGACAGTGGAACCTACCTCTGCTCCATTGTATGTGACAGTGGAACCTACCCCTGCTCCATGGTATGTGAGAGTGGAACCTACCCCTGCTCCATTGTATGTGACAGTGGAACCTACCTCTGCTCCATTGTATGTGACAGTGGAACCTACCCCTGCTCCATTGTATGTGAGAGTGGAACCTACCCCTGCTCCATGGTATGTGACAGTGGAACCTACCCCTGCTCCATTGTATGTGAGAGTGGAACCTACCCCTGCTCTATTGTATGTGAGAGTGGAACCTACCCCTGCTCCATGGTATGTGACAGTGGAACCTACCCCTGCTCCATTGTATGTGACAGTGGAACCTACCCCTGCTCCATTGTATGTGACAGTGGAACCTACCCCTGCTCCATGGTATGTGACAGTGGAACCTACCCCTGCTCCATTGTATGTGACAGTGGAACCTACCCCTGCTCCATTGTATGTGAGAGTGGAACCTACCCCTGCTCCATTGTATGTGACAGTGGAACCTACCCCTGCTCCATGGTATGTGACAGTGGAACCTACCCCTGCTCCATTGTATGTGAGAGTGGAACCTACCCCTGCTCCATGGTATGTGACAGTGGAACCTACCTCTGCTCCATTGTATGTGACAGTGGAACCTACCCCTGCTCCATGGTATGTGACAGTGGAACCTACCCCTGCTCCATGGTATGTGACAGTGGAACCTACCCCTGCTCTATTGTATGTGACAGTGGAACCTACGCCTGCTCTATTGTATGTGACAGTGGAACCTACCCCTGCTCCATGGTATGTGACAGTGGAACCTACGCCTGCTCTATTGTATGTGACAGTGGAACCTACCCCTGCTCCATTGTATGTGACAGTGGAACCTACCCCTGCTCCATTGTATGTGACAGTGGAACCTACGCCTGCTCTATTGTATGTGACAGTGGAACCATTCATAAGAATGATGATTGTTTGGTACCTGCACCAAATGTGTGATGGGACGGCAGTGGTTCAGCGGTAGAGTGGCCGGTAGAGCAGCCGGATGGGAACCACAATGTTCCCAGTTCGATCCCTGTGGGCTCCCCCAGAGTTAGTGTCGAAGTGTCCTTGAGCAAGACTCTGAACCCCTGATTTCTCCCGATGAGCAGGTTGGTGCCTTGCATGGTTTCCACCGCCATCGGTGTGTGAATGGCTGAATGTGATGCACAATCTACGTAAAGCACTTTGGATCAAAGTGCTATAAAACTGGAGCAGTTACCATCAATAACAAGACCAGGTAGAATCTGATCCATCCATCCATCTTCAACCGCTTATCCGTAGTCGGGTCGCGGGGGCAACAGCTCCACCAGAGTTCTCCAGACTTCCCTCTCTAGAGCAACATTAGTGATTTCCTCCTGCGGGATTCCGAGATGTTCCAAGGCCAGTGAGTCGATGTGTTTCCTCCAACTGCGCCTTGGTCTGCCCCGGGGTCTCCTCGCAGTGGGACGTGCGTCGAGGACCTCCCTAGGGAGGCGCCCGAGAAGCATCCTAACCAGATGCCCGAACCACCTCAGCTGGCTCCTTTCCAGGAGAAAGAGCAGCGGTTCTACTCCGAGTCTCTCGTGTGACTGAACTTCTCACCATATCTCTAAGGGAGATGCCAGCCACCCCTCGAAGAAAACTCATTTCGGCCGCTTGTATTCGCGACCTTAATCTTTTGGTCATGACCCACACTTCATGACCATAGGTGAGAGTGGGAACGAAGATTGCTTGGTAGACGGAGAGCTTTGCCTTCTGGCTCAACTCTCTTTTCGTCACAACAGTGCGGTACAGCGACTGCAATACCGCCCCTGCCGCTCCGAAATATAACCCCAAAATGAATGCAATGGCGTTCCTGGTTTTAAGGCTAAACAATGATTTATTCATTTATTTTTGAGACGCGTTGAAGCAACGTCTGGCTTTTGAAATGACGTCATATGGCAGACAAGTCTATGGACTTTTAATCTTTGTTTAGATCACTTAGAACATACACTACCAGGTTCCCCTCACTTCAAACAAGTGTAATTATTTTTTGAGGGGTGCTAGCCCCTCCTATGCCCAACTGTGTGTGTCTGTGTGTACCCCATAGCGATGATTTGATTCGCTGAGGGCTTAAAAAGTGAGGATAGAAATTGATGACAGAAAGGTGAGGATGGAAAAACTGATTGGCCGGAATGTGATGATGTATGACGATGTATGATGATAAGAGCGGCCCTCACTTCACAAGACAAGTTTTGTTTCTTCTACTACAACGGTAGGAACAGTCCAGTTTAAAGTCAAATAATGTGGTATTCATTGAGATGTAGTTTTCCTTATTTTTTTTTACCCCTTTTCTCCCCAATTTAGTCGTTATAGCAAAACGTCCTCTCCACTCTTGTCACTGATGTTGTATCCTATACTGACTCACCTGTCAGTGAGGAGCCCCAACCGGGAGGACATACTGTTGTATCCTACTGACTCACCTGCCAGTGAGGAGCCCCCACCGGGAGGACATACTGTTGTATCCTACTGACTCACCTGTCAGTGAGGAGCCCCCACCGGGAGGACATACTGTTGTATCCTATACTGACTCACCTGCCAGTGAGGAGCCCCCACCGGGAGGACGTACTGTTGTATCCTATACTGACTCACCTGCCAGTGAGGAGCCCCCACCGGGAGGACATACTGTTGTATCCTATACTGACTCACCTGCCAGTGAGGAGCCCCCACCGGGAGGACATACTGTTGTATCCTATACTGACTCACCTGCCAGTGAGGAGCCCCCACCGGGAGGACGTACTGTTGTATCCTATACTGACTCACCTGCCAGTGAGGAGCCCCCACCGGGAGGACGTACTGTTGTATCCTATACTGACTCACCTGCCAGTGAGGAGCCCCCACCGGGAGGACATACTGTTGTATCCTATACTGACTCACCTGCCAGTGAGGAGCCCCCACCGGGAGGACATACTGTTGTATCCTATACTGACTCACCTGCCAGTGAGGAGCCCCCACCGGGAGGACGTACTGTTGTATCCTACTGGCTCACCTGCCAGTGAGGAGCCCCCACCGGGAGGACATACTGTTGTATCCTATACTGACTCACCTGTCAGTGAGGAGCCCCCACCAGGAGGACGTACTGTTGTATCCTACTGGCTCACCTGCCAGTGAGGAGCCCCCACCGGGAGGACATACTGTTGTATCCTACTGACTCACCTGCCAGTGAGGAGCCCCCACCAGGAGGACGTACTGTTGTATCCTATACTGACTCACCTGTCAGTGAGGAGCCCCCACCGGGAGGACGTACTGTTGTATCCTACTGGCTCACCTGCCAGTGAGGAGCTCCCACCGGGAGGACATACTGTTGTATCTTATACTGACTCACCTGCCAGTTAGGAGCCCCCACCAGGAGGACGTACTGTTGTAACCTACTGTCTCACCTTCCAGTGAGGAGCCCCCACCAGGAGGACGTACTGTTGTAACCTACTGTCTCACCTTCCAGTGAGGAGCCCCCACCAGGAGGACGTACTGTTGTAACCTACTGTCTCACCTTCCAGTTAGGAGCCCCCACCAGGAGGACGTACTGTTGTAACCTACTGTCTCACCTTCCAGTGAGGAGCCCCCACCAGGAGGACGTACTGTTGTAACCTACTGTCTCACCTTCCAGTGAGGAGCCCCCACCAGGAGGACGTACTGTTGTAACCTACTGTCTCACCTTCCAGTGAGGAGCCCCCACCAGGAGGACGTACTGTTGTAACCTACTGTCTCACCTGCCAGTGAGGAGCCCCCACCGGGAGGACATTAGTCTTTGTCCTACTCCTCCCACAGGCTGGTGCATCCGGATATCCTCCGATAATATGAACACATTGGACGAGTTTTATTTATTTTTATTTTTCAAAGCGACTGCTAACACTCTCTCTCTGTCTTTCTGTCTGCAAGGTTTCTGTCACCAGCAGAGTCACATGGCGGTGGGAGGGGCCTCATCTCCCAATGAGACTACCTGGGCGGAGACCAGGCAAAAGTAGGCGGGGTCTATCCATGACCTCTGACCCCTCCATTGATGTGATGTGATGTGAGGAGACCAATATACTGAGCATGTCCTCCATTGATGTGATTGCGAATGCAGTGAGCGATTACTATAGAAGCCTGCCTAGCTGGTCTGTCTGTCTGTGTGTCACGCTGTAACACCACCCGCCTGCCACCAGAGGGTGCAGCTGTATCACACACAAAAAAACACACACACGCAAGCATGCACGCAAGCACGCACACACGCACGCACACGCACACGCACACAAAAATAACTTAAAGAAAAAACTTCTATCATTCTAATTGTTGCAATTTACGAGCTGCGTTCGCTTCCCGCGTTCGCACGGCTTACTTGTGTGAGGAGACCAATATACTGAGCATGTCCTCCATTGTTGTGTGAGGACACCAATATACTTATTTTGAGGGCCGCAAGCCCCTCCTACGTCCAGCTTTGTGTGGCTTTGTGTACCACGGAAATGATTTGAGTGACTGAGCACAGAATGTGATGTATGAGGATAAGAGCTTCCCACTTTGTTTTCCTTTGTAAATTAACGCCCTACTATCGACAGACTTTTTATTGGACGTTGGGAGGACGTTCAGAATAGATGTGTCTTTTTATTGGACGTTGGGAGGACGTTCAGAATAGATGTGTCTTTTTATTGGACGTTGGGAGGACGTTCAGAATAGATGTGTCTTTTTATTGGACGTTGGGAGGACGTTCAGAATAGATGTGTCTTTTTATTGGACGTTGGGAGGACGTTCAGAATAGATGTGTCTTTTTATTGGACGTTGGGAGGACGTTCAGAATAGATGTGTCTTTTCCGCAGCTTGTTGTTTTCAGTGATAAGTCCCGGGGTCTCCTCGCAGTGGGACGTGCGTCGAGGACCTCCCTAGGGAGGCGCCCGAGAGGCATCCTAACCAGATGCCCGAACCACCTCAGCTGGCTCCTTTCCAGGAGAAAGAGCAGCGGTTCTACTCCGAGTCTCTCGTGTGACTGAACTTCTCACCATATCTCTAAGGGAGATGCCAGCCACCCCTCGAAGAAAACTCATTTCGGCCGCTTGTATTCGCGACCTTAATCTTTTGGTCATGACCCACACTTCATGACCATAGGTGAGAGTGGGAACGAAGATTGCTTGGTAGACGGAGAGCTTTGCCTTCTGGCTCAACTCTCTTTTCGTCACAACAGTGCGGTACAGCGACTGCAATACCGCCCCTGCCGCTCCGATTCTCCGGCTGATCTCCTTCTCCGTCCTCCAAAATATAACCCCAAAATGAATGCAATGGCGTTCCTGGTTTTAAGGCTAAACAATGATTTATTCATTTATTTTTGAGACGCGTTGAAGCAACGTCTGGCTTTTGAAATGACGTCATATGGCAGACAAGTCTATGGACTTTTAATCTTTGTTTAGATCACTTAGAACATACACTACCAGGTTCCCCTCACTTCAAACAAGTGTAATTATTTTTTGAGGGGTGCTAGCCCCTCCTATGCCCAACTGTGTGTGTCTGTGTGTACCCCATAGCGATGATTTGATTCGCTGAGGGCTTAAAAAGTGAGGATAGAAATTGATGACAGAAAGGTGAGGATGGCAAAACTGATTGGCCGGAATGTGATGATGTATGACGATGTATGATGATAAGAGCGGCCCTCACTTCACAAGACAAGTTTTGTTTCTTCTACTACAACGGTAGGAACAGTCCAGTTTAAAGTCAAATAATGTGGTATTCATTGAGATGTAGTTTTCCTTATTTTTTTTTACCCCTTTTCTCCCCAATTTAGTCGTTATAGCAAAACGTCCTCTCCACTCTTGTCACTGATGTTGTATCCTATACTGACTCACCTGTCAGTGAGGAGCCCCAACCGGGAGGACATACTGTTGTATCCTACTGACTCACCTGCCAGTGAGGAGCCCCCACCGGGAGGACATACTGTTGTATCCTACTGACTCACCTGTCAGTGAGGAGCCCCCACCGGGAGGACATACTGTTGTATCCTATACTGACTCACCTGCCAGTGAGGAGCCCCCACCGGGAGGACGTACTGTTGTATCCTATACTGACTCACCTGCCAGTGAGGAGCCCCCACCGGGAGGACATACTGTTGTATCCTATACTGACTCACCTGCCAGTGAGGAGCCCCCACCGGGAGGACATACTGTTGTATCCTATACTGACTCACCTGCCAGTGAGGAGCCCCCACCGGGAGGACGTACTGTTGTATCCTATACTGACTCACCTGCCAGTGAGGAGCCCCCACCGGGAGGACGTACTGTTGTATCCTATACTGACTCACCTGCCAGTGAGGAGCCCCCACCGGGAGGACATACTGTTGTATCCTATACTGACTCACCTGCCAGTGAGGAGCCCCCACCGGGAGGACGTACTGTTGTATCCTATACTGACTCACCTGTCAGTGAGGAGCCCCCACCGGGATGACATACTGTTGTATCCTATACTGACTCACCTGCCAGTGAGGAGCCCCCACCAGGAGGACGTACTGTTGTAACCTACTGTCTCACCTTCCAGTGAGGAGCCCCCACCAGGAGGACGTACTGTTGTAACCTACTGTCTCACCTTCCAGTGAGGAGCCCCCACCAGGAGGACGTACTGTTGTAACCTACTGTCTCACCTTCCAGTTAGGAGCCCCCACCAGGAGGACGTACTGTTGTAACCTACTGTCTCACCTTCCAGTGAGGAGCCCCCACCAGGAGGACGTACTGTTGTAACCTACTGTCTCACCTTCCAGTGAGGAGCCCCCACCAGGAGGACGTACTGTTGTAACCTACTGTCTCACCTTCCAGTGAGGAGCCCCCACCAGGAGGACGTACTGTTGTAACCTACTGTCTCACCTGCCAGTGAGGAGCCCCCACCGGGAGGACATTAGTCTTTGTCCTACTCCTCCCACAGGCTGGTGCATCCGGATATCCTCCGATAATATGAACACATTGGATGAGTTTTATTTATTTTTATTTTTCAAAGCGACTGCTAACACTCTCTCTCTGTCTTTCTGTCTGCAAGGTTTCTGTCACCAGCAGAGTCACATGGCGGTGGGAGGGGCCTCATCTCCCAATGAGACCACCTGGCCGGAGACCAGGCAAAAGTAGGCGGGGTCTATCCATGACCTCTGACCCCTCCATTGATGTGATGTGATGTGAGGAGACCAATATACTGAGCATGTCCTCCATTGATGTGATTGCGAATGCAGTGAGCGATTACTATAGAAGCCTGCCTAGCTGGTCTGTCTGTCTGTGTGTCACGCTGTAACACCACCCGCCTGCCACCAGAGGGTGCAGCTGTATCACACACAAAAAAACACACACACACGCAAGCACGCACGCAAGCACGCACACACCCACGCACACGCACACGCACACAAAAATAACTTAAAGAAAAAACTTCTATCATTCTAATTGTTGCAATTTACGAGCTGCGTTCGCTTCCCGCGTTCGCACGGCTTACTTGTGTGAGGAGACCAATATACTGAGCATGTCCTCCATTGTTGTGTGAGGACACCAATATACTTATTTTGAGGGCCGCAAGCCCCTCCTACGTCCAGCTTTGTGTGGCTTTGTGTACCACGGAAATGATTTGAGTGACTGAGCACAGAATGTGATGTATGAGGATAAGAGCTTCCCACTTTGTTTTCCTTTGTAAATTAACGCCCTACTATCGACAGACTTTTTATTGGACGTTGGGAGGACGTTCAGAATAGATGTGTCTTTTTATTGGACGTTGGGAGGACGTTCAGAATAGATGTGTCTTTTTATTGGACGTTGGGAGGACGTTCAGAATAGATGTGTCTTTTTATTGGACGTTGGGAGGACGTTCAGAATAGATGTGTCTTTTTATTGGACGTTGGGAGGACGTTCAGAATAGATGTGTATTTTTATTGGACGTTGGGAGGACGTTCAGAATAGATGTGTCTTTTCCGCAGCTTGTTGTTTTCAGTGATAAGTCCCGGGGTCTCCTCGCAGTGGGACGTGCGTCGAGGACCTCCCTAGGGAGGCGCCCGAGAGGCATCCTAACCAGATGCCCGAACCACCTCAGCTGGCTCCTTTCCAGGAGAAAGAGCAGCGGTTCTACTCCGAGTCTCTCGTGTGACTGAACTTCTCACCATATCTCTAAGGGAGATGCCAGCCACCCCTCGAAGAAAACTCATTTCGGCCGCTTGTATTCGCGACCTTAATCTTTTGGTCATGACCCACACTTCATGACCATAGGTGAGAGTGGGAACGAAGATTGCTTGGTAGACGGAGAGCTTTGCCTTCTGGCTCAACTCTCTTTTCGTCACAACAGTGCGGTACAGCGACTGCAATACCGCCCCTGCCGCTCCGATTCTCCGGCTGATCTCCTTCTCCGTCCTCCAAAATATAACCCCAAAATGAATGCAATGGCGTTCCTGGTTTTAAGGCTAAACAATGATTTATTCATTTATTTTTGAGACGCGTTGAAGCAACGTCTGGCTTTTGAAATGACGTCATATGGCAGACAAGTCTATGGACTTTTAATCTTTGTTTAGATCACTTAGAACATACACTACCAGGTTCCCCTCACTTCAAACAAGTGTAATTATTTTTTGAGGGGTGCTAGCCCCTCCTATGCCCAACTGTGTGTGTCTGTGTGTACCCCATAGCGATGATTTGATTCGCTGAGGGCTTAAAAAGTGAGGATAGAAATTGATGACAGAAAGGTGAGGATGGCAAAACTGATTGGCCGGAATGTGATGATGTATGACGATGTATGATGATAAGAGCGGCCCTCACTTCACAAGACAAGTTTTGTTTCTTCTACTACAACGGTAGGAACAGTCCAGTTTAAAGTCAAATAATGTGGTATTCATTGAGATGTAGTTTTCCTTATTTTTTTTTACCCCTTTTCTCCCCAATTTAGTCGTTATAGCAAAACGTCCTCTCCACTCTTGTCACTGATGTTGTATCCTATACTGACTCACCTGTCAGTGAGGAGCCCCAACCGGGAGGACATACTGTTGTATCCTACTGACTCACCTGCCAGTGAGGAGCCCCCACCGGGAGGACATACTGTTGTATCCTACTGACTCACCTGTCAGTGAGGAGCCCCCACCGGGAGGACATACTGTTGTATCCTATACTGACTCACCTGCCAGTGAGGAGCCCCCACCGGGAGGACGTACTGTTGTATCCTATACTGACTCACCTGCCAGTGAGGAGCCCCCACCGGGAGGACATACTGTTGTATCCTATACTGACTCACCTGCCAGTGAGGAGCCCCCACCGGGAGGACATACTGTTGTATCCTATACTGACTCACCTGCCAGTGAGGAGCCCCCACCGGGAGGACGTACTGTTGTATCCTATACTGACTCACCTGCCAGTGAGGAGCCCCCACCGGGAGGACGTACTGTTGTATCCTATACTGACTCACCTGCCAGTGAGGAGCCCCCACCGGGAGGACATACTGTTGTATCCTATACTGACTCACCTGCCAGTGAGGAGCCCCCACCGGGAGGACATACTGTTGTATCCTATACTGACTCACCTGCCAGTGAGGAGCCCCCACCGGGAGGACGTACTGTTGTATCCTATACTGACTCACCTGTCAGTGAGGAGCCCCCACCGGGATGACATACTGTTGTATCCTATACTGACTCACCTGCCAGTGAGGAGCCCCCCCCCCCCCCCCCCCCCCCCCCCCCCCCCCCCCGGGAGGACATACTGTTGTATCCTACTGACTCACCTGCCAGTGAGGAGCCCCCACCAGGAGGACGTACTGTTGTATCCTATACTGACTCACCTGTCAGTGAGGAGCCCCCACCGGGAGGACGTACTGTTGTATCCTACTGGCTCACCTGCCAGTGAGGAGCCCCCACCGGGAGGACATACTGTTGTATCCTATACTGACTCACCTGTCAGTGAGGAGCCCCCACCAGGAGGACGTACTGTTGTATCCTACTGGCTCACCTGCCAGTGAGGAGCCCCCACCGGGAGGACATACTGTTGTATCCTACTGACTCACCTGCCAGTGAGGAGCCCCCACCAGGAGGACGTACTGTTGTATCCTATACTGACTCACCTGTCAGTGAGGAGCCCCCACCGGGAGGACGTACTGTTGTATCCTACTGGCTCACCTGCCAGTGAGGAGCTCCCACCGGGAGGACATACTGTTGTATCTTATACTGACTCACCTGCCAGTTAGGAGCCCCCACCAGGAGGACGTACTGTTGTAACCTACTGTCTCACCTTCCAGTGAGGAGCCCCCACCAGGAGGACGTACTGTTGTAACCTACTGTCTCACCTTCCAGTGAGGAGCCCCCACCAGGAGGACGTACTGTTGTAACCTACTGTCTCACCTTCCAGTTAGGAGCCCCCACCAGGAGGACGTACTGTTGTAACCTACTGTCTCACCTTCCAGTGAGGAGCCCCCACCAGGAGGACGTACTGTTGTAACCTACTGTCTCACCTTCCAGTGAGGAGCCCCCACCAGGAGGACGTACTGTTGTAACCTACTGTCTCACCTTCCAGTGAGGAGCCCCCACCAGGAGGACGTACTGTTGTAACCTACTGTCTCACCTGCCAGTGAGGAGCCCCCACCGGGAGGACATTAGTCTTTGTCCTACTCCTCCCACAGGCTGGTGCATCCGGATATCCTCCGATAATATGAACACATTGGATGAGTTTTATTTATTTTTATTTTTCAAAGCGACTGCTAACACTCTCTCTCTGTCTTTCTGTCTGCAAGGTTTCTGTCACCAGCAGAGTCACATGGCGGTGGGAGGGGCCTCATCTCCCAATGAGACCACCTGGGCGGAGACCAGGCAAAAGTAGGCGGGGTCTATCCATGACCTCTGACCCCTCCATTGATGTGATGTGATGTGAGGAGACCAATATACTGAGCATGTCCTCCATTGATGTGATTGCGAATGCAGTGAGCGATTACTATAGAAGCCTGCCTAGCTGGTCTGTCTGTCTGTGTGTCACGCTGTAACACCACCCGCCTGCCACCAGAGGGTGCAGCTGTATCACACACAAAAAAACACACACACGCAAGCACGCACGCAAGCACGCACACACGCACGCACACGCACACAAAAATAACTTAAAGAAAAAACTTCTATCATTCTAATTGTTGCAATTTACGAGCTGCGTTCGCTTCCCGCGTTCGCACGGCTTACTTGTGTGAGGAGACCAATATACTGAGCATGTCCTCCATTGTTGTGTGAGGACACCAATATACTTATTTTGAGGGCCGCAAGCCCCTCCTACGTCCAGCTTTGTGTGGCTTTGTGTACCACGGAAATGATTTGAGTGACTGAGCACAGAATGTGATGTATGAGGATAAGAGCTTCCCACTTTGTTTTCCTTTGTAAATTAACGCCCTACTATCGACAGACTTTTTATTGGACGTTGGGAGGACGTTCAGAATAGATGTGTCTTTTCCGCAGCTTCTTGTTTTCAATGATAAGTCTTGAACTTGAAGCTGACTTGGTGCGTTCACTCAGTCAGCCACACATGTTTTGGGAAGCATTCCTTTCCTCCCTGCATCTGGCAGCTGCAGCTGTGTTGCTTTCACACTACTGCCACGCCAAAATCATAGGCTTTGTCAAGCCAAAGATAAACTTATCAAGCATCATGACTGTTCTCTTCTAAAAAGAGCAGACGTAAAACTGAAAACCAGATGAAACAAAATACAATGGTCACGTACTGTAACCCCAAAAACGCACTCAAAGTCCCCAAAGAAAATAAAACAGCGACGAAAGAGCGCACACCCACACGCACGTAAGGGAACAAATTAGCAAGAGCTGCTGACAGAAAACCAGCTCAAGTCTAGAAACGACGCTCCTAGTATAAACATTCTACATTCCCACATTCCCTGTAATGGAAAGTGAAAAATAAAAAGTATAAACAGCCCGCATCACACACCGGAAGTGTGAAGAGAGTCTAAAAAGAAACATGAGTCCCCGACCGGGAACCAAATTAGCACGGCCGCTCTATAGCCCCAGATAGCCACGCAGAAAAACCGCAAAGGCCTCCTGGGTAAAAACATGGCCGCGACCAAAAAATAACAAACATCACAACAAGCCGTCGTGAATCCTGCTACAAATGACAACATATCGAAAACGAATCAGCACGTCCCCCACATGACTGGGAAAGTAACCACAACGCAAACGAAAAACAATATTAAAGTTTAAACACTTCCGTATCTGAACAAAAGTCGAGCGGAGACATCACCCCCCCCACTACGTGAAGGTGTAATGTAAACACAGTCCCATGACGAACCACAGACAAAAATAAGAGATCTCAACCTATCTAAACATCAACGCACAACGTGTTCTCCCACAAAACCACCGCACGGAGAAACAGCACAGGCACGAAACAGGAACCACAATTAATCTAATAAAAATAATCCCCATACGCCCGCACATTTCCCCAGCCACAATTTAAGAAAAAACACATACACGTCAGTGCGCGCACATAAACATCGTATATATATACGTCACAAGCTCACAGTCTTGCAATACGCTCGCCGGCACTTAATCACTGGTGTGCGTTATCTGACAACAATCTCAGAAAAATTAATACCAATAAATATTAATATTAATAATCCAAAACTTCAGATATTCTATAACCTATACACCCCGTGACGCAGGGCCTTGTTATCCTGCTAAACACAGTCGGCTAGCCCTCAGAAATACATAAAACCGTCCAAATAATGCATATTTCTTTTATACGAGGTCCGCCCGCAAATAGCTACGTGGTCATGAAAGGCAATCGCACACCAGGCGCGCTTCCCGGTTTCTGCAACTACCTTAACCTCTGAGGCAAATTACTCAGAATCCACGCTCCCCAGGGGAGCAAAGGTAATGTTCTATATAGCCAAGCCATATCTTCTGCACGTTGGCCAGGTATATGTCTTTATAATGAACCGCCACTTTGACGGCGGAGCATTACAAAGACAGAGTTTCAACTTAATTGTCGTAAATTTTTTAATTTAAACCAGGGGTTAGGACGAGGTTTTTGCTCGCCCGGCGTTTACAGTTAAAATAAAACATGATGAATGAAAATATGCGTTGTCACTAAGCAGACAACCCCCACCTCTCCTCAACTCACCTCGATCACCCCATCACCGCCACGACACAGAGTCACACAACCATGTGACCCCCAGCAGGTCGCAGGTCCGTTCGTGGCATAGAAACTACACCATCATTCCTCCAGTCCATCGAGCGCCATCTGATGTATATTTAGCACCGAGTTACCCCAAATGTGTCTTTAGCAGTGATGATGGTGGTCGAGTGGAAGAAAGGAAGCAAGCAGGTCGTGGTCACAGCTGATCAGTTTTATTGAACAGAATAACTCAGTACAAGGCACCACGGGCAGAATGCCCCGTGGTCAGGAGTCACATCGTAGCTAATCTGTGTGTACTCTCAGCAGTTCCACAGCGTCAACGTATTTACTAACTTTCAAGATCCCGCCTCCCTGGACACAACAAACTACCTCCGCTTCTATGGGAGCCAATCAAATGTTTACTCACAGGATCTTCCGGTGAAGGAGGAGGGACCCATGGCATTCACCTATACTATATGAAGTATGCAGAACACATGTAATGAAATAGTTCAAACTATATTGTTAACCAGTCTAAAATGATTAAGCACAAATACATTGTATACTCATGTCAATTCTGGAGCAGAGAGCAGGAAGCTCCCTGCACACACACACACACACCCCCACAGCTGTTGTATAGCCGTTGGAGATAGGCACTGTCCTTAAGATTAGGCCAGGAACAGCACCCCCGACCCCCCTGGGGTGTTTTAGCAGCATTCAACAAAAGGCTTTGTTTTTACGGACTGATTGTAAATAACTCTAAGCTGTTTTTACTCTGTGTTAGTCACCACAGTATTGCATGTCTCAACTTATAGTTCTGTGTCCTATGCACAGTCTGTGTGTCAACTGTCTATAATATATCCATCAGGTCCCTCCTATCGCCAAGGCCACACAGCTGTGTTAATAGAAGATGTCTACATCTGGGGAGGCTCCTATGAAGTGGAGTACTGTAACATGCTTTATGCATTTGATGTGGACACCCATCTGTGGGTCAGAACCAAGGCTTCTGGGACTGTTCCAGAAGGGAGGTGCTACCATTCAGCCTGTGTCTTGGGGAAGGTCATGTATGTCTATGGAGGACGCAACCGGATGTCTGAACGCAATAATGACATCTACAAGTTGGACACCACCACAATGGTCTGGACTTTAATTAACAACAGAGGAACTCCACCACGTGCTTCATCAAGTCACTCTGCCACCATCATCGGGACAAAGATGTTTGTATTTGGGGGCCATGGGGGGTCTGGAGTCTCCTACAACAACATCAGTGTGTTTGACACAGAGACCAGCTGTTGGCTGAGCACGCCTTCTGCACAGCTTCTACCAGGACGACGCCAGGGACATGCAGCCTTTACCTTTAATGGAGAGCTGTACATATATGGTGGTACCAACTGGGACCAGACCTTCAATGATCTGTGGAAATACAATCTAGAGTCATTCTCCTGGAAGAAGGTCGAGCCCAAGGGGAAACGCCCACCTCACATGTCTTTCATGGGCTGTTGCATGGTGGGAGATCGTGTCATCCTCCTTAAAAGTCGGAACAACCCCGCTGACGACCTGTTTATCTTAGACCTAATTCCTAGTCTTAAGACCTTATGCAAGCTGGCAGTTATTCAGTACCGTCTGGAACTGTCGGAACTCACGCACGACATTAGGTGGGAACTGGCAGCCATGACTAAGTAGTCAAGAAATCAGTCCAGGTGAAAAAATTAAATAAAATAGTATAAAATGTCCAGCTGGCACAGATTAATAAACCACAGATGACTTGAGCTCTGTCCATAAAGTTATCTCTGTATTTTACAGTGGAACCAAAGAATGCTTCTTCTTTGGAACCTGCACCAATTAAGAACCTCCTTTCTTTTTTTGAGATGCACCAGCCACTCCTATTCCCAGCTTTGTGGGTCTGTGTGAAATCAAACATTGGCTGATGATTGGCGGATCACCCCATAGCGATGATTTGATTGGCTGAGCAAAGTGCATATTGAAGATAAAAAGTGAGGGCAGAAAAGTGAAGGCGCACAATGTGATTGGCCGGAATTACTCTTATGATACAAGTGTGATCTTTTGGGGGGAATAAGTAGGGCAACAATTATCACCTTCCCCGCCCAGCTTCCTTCCCCCGAACACGGGTCTATTGGTGTGTGTGTAGACTGTAGACGCTCCACAAAGCTGGTTGCACCACGGTGGGTTTGAACCCACTGCCTCCGTGGTTGCTGGAACTTCAGATAATGACAAGCCTAGAATAGACTACTCTTTTGTTTTTTAAGATAGTTTTTTGGCTTTTGTGCCTTTAATGATAGTTACAGTGAAGACAGAAAGGGAAGCGGGGGGGAGAGACATGCAGCAAATGTCGTTCTGAATGGGATTCGAACACACGACACACTGTCAGGCCAGAGCCTATATGTGGCATGCGCCTGGACCGCTAGGCCAGCGGGCGCCCTACTTTATTTATTTTTTGAGGGCCGCTAGCCCCTCCAATGAATGGTTCTGAAGATTACGTAAAATGGCAGCCAAGTCTATGGACTTTTTAAATGTGTGTTTAGGGCAGCAGTTAAACAAACGTTGACAACGTGTGACGTCATGTGGCCGATATAAATACAGTGAACTTCACTTCACACGAGTATGCTTTTTTTTTCTCGGTCCAGTTTAAAGTCAAATAATATTTGCTTTATTTTTTGGAGCCCAGCTTTGTGTGTCTGTGTGTACCACGGCATGGGATGATTTAATTGGCTCAGCACGGAATGTGATGATACTTTGATGCATGTTGATAAGAGCGCCCCTCCTCTTCTTTGTGATTTTTTTTTTACCTCTTTTTCTCCACAATTCAGTAGTTATCTTGTTATCGGGGAAAGTCCATAATATGACTTGCAATGTCACTGCCATGGAATCCATTCTCATCTATTCTCTGGAGACATGACTGTTGTGACCAGATTTGACTGAGGGGCTGCCATCGTGCAGCCTCCAGCTTTTCACCATAGGAGGAAAACTGAACTTATTTATTTTGTATCCAAAATGAGTTAATAGCTCAGGCAGACTCTTCACATACTAGAGCATGTCTGGAATAAATGTCAGAGATGAAATCGACATGTAAATATGCTTAAACATGTAGCTAGGTGTAATGTTAGAGACCACAGACGTGAACCTTTCAAGCGTGTTTTCTCAACTCGCTGTTTTCTGCAAGACATTATACTCTATAAGCCATATCTCCAAAACTGGTGGGTCAAACTGAACAAACAATATGTCAATTTGAAGCTATGATTCCCTGCTTTCATATGACATGAAGAAAACGAAAATGAATAATAATCCAATGACTGTCGCCCATTCACAGTGGGTCACATATGTTATGTCTTGAAATGTCACTGCCATGGAATCCATATCCATGTATTCTCTGGAGACATGACTGTTGGCCTACACAGCTTTCACAATGTGTCCGTGTAACAGTCTGTGCAACGGAAGTGTTGATATTGTGTAGAAAACTACAACGGGTGTTTGCACCAATGGGGCTCCCTTCGTCCATATATGTTTTTGAGGGGCGCTAGCGCCTCCAAAGTCTGGCTTTCAGACATGACGTCATGCTGCAGCCAAGTCTATGGACTTTTGATGTTTGTCTCACACATGCTCCCCCAAAAAGCAACACGCCCCCCCTCGTGACGTCATGTTGCAGCCACATGGGCGCCCCTCACTTCACACAAGTGTGATTTTTTTGTGTCTTCTTTTTTTTTTAGGGGCACTAGCCTCTCCTATATACAGCATTGGTCCCCTCACGTCTCATATTTGCCATTGACAATGAAAAGAGAAATTAGGAAATGTGTCCCTCAAATAATTATGACGTACATTTTTGGCAAACATTAAATGCCATTGACAATGGAAATTGACGTCATATGTAGACGAGCAAATCGGCTAACCAATCACATAAATTCAGTTGTTCATGACATGATGTAAGATGATATAATTTAATGATGAGCCCCTCACTTCACACGGGTGTGATTTTTAAATTCAGAACAAAGGTTATGTATGTAACCATGGTTATGCGATCGATTGGATCACTCCAATATGATATCCCCCCCCCGCAAATTGAGGTAGATTTACAGATTAGGGACCCGTAGTCCCGTGTAAGCCTACGGGTGGTGCAGCGGCTAGGGGCGGGGCTACCTGCGCCTGCCCACATTCCTACGCGGCACCGCCTCCTTCCTCGTGTCCTTTTTGAAGCGTCCAAAACCACTGCTGTGTAGCTGAACACACTGTCTGTCTGCTGTGTAGCTGAACCCACTGTCTGTCTGCTGTGTAGCTGAATACACTGTCTGCTGTGTAGCTGAACACACTGTTTGCTGTGTAGCTGAACACACTGTCTGCTGCGTAGCTGAACACACTGCTGTGTAGCTGAACACACTGTCTGCTGTGTAGCTGAACACACTGTCTGCTGTGTAGCTGAACACACTGTCTGCTGTGTAGCTGAACACACTGCTGTGTAGCTGAACACACTGTCTGTCTGCTGTGTAGCACTGCCACACAACGCCAGGTGGGAACTGGCAGCCATGAGTACAGTAGTAAAGACCAAAAAATAAACATTGCGATTGCGCCAGTGATCAATTTTGCCATATTAGGAAGATCAACAGACACTGGCTTCCCTGATTGGCCAACCCAACTGATCGGCTTTGTGGATTGGCCAAACGTTGTGTGACATTTGCGCCGCCAAACCAATATAGGCTATGCATAACGCTGCTATGTTGGACTCTGTTGTTTCTCAGAGTGAGGATTTAAGAAGTCTGACCTGATATACAGAGTGAGCAATGTTCTGCTGGACGGTACATCTGACTGGAGGAACAGACACATTCAGTTGTGCTGCTGTTGCAGTGCAGCACAAAGTGTTCACCTTTGGAGGACGTTGTGAAGGAAACAGTGATCAGATGGATGTGAACGTATTCAACACAGTGTCTCTGCGCTGTAGAAAGTTGACCCCAGAAAATAATGTAAGAGGAGAAGCTCACCTTGAGGGTCCGTCCTATCGCCGAGGCCACACAGCTGTGTTAATAGAAGATGTCTACATCTGGGGTGGCTACTATGGAGAGGAGTACTGTAACATGCTTTATGCATTTGATGTGGACACCCATCTGTGGGTCAGAACCAAGGCTTCTGGGACTGTTCCAGAAGGGAGGTGCCACCATTCAACCTGTGTCTTGGGGAAGGGCATGTATGTCTATGGAGGACGCAACCGAATGTTTGGACGCAATAATGACATCTACAAGTTGGACTCCACCACAATGGTCTGGACATTAATTAACACCAGAGGAACGCCACCACATGCTTCATCAAGTCACTCTGCCACCACCATCGGGTCAAAGATGTTTGTATTTGGGGGCCGTGGGGGGTATGGGGTCTCCTACAACAACATCAGTGTGTTTGACACAGAAAAACCTCTGGCTGAGCACGCCTCCTGCACGGCTTCTTCCAGAAAGACGCTGGTGGCATTCAGCCTTTACCTTCAATGGACAGCTGTACATATATGGTGGTGAGACCTTTGACCAGGCCTTCAATGATCTGTGGAAATACAATCTGGAGTCCTTCTCCTGGAAGAAGGTCGAGCCCAAGGGGAACCGCCCACCTCGCATGTATTTCATTGGCTGTTGCATGGTGGGAGATTGTGTTATCCTCTTTGATAGATGGAAGAACCCTGCTGACGACCTGTTTATCTTAGACCTAAGTCCTAGTCTTAAGACCTTATGCAAGCTGGCAGTCATTCAGTACGGTCTAGAGCAGTCTGAACTGACGCACGACATCAGGTGGGAACTGGCAGCCATGACAATGCAGTAGTCAAGAACTCGGTACAGGTGAAAAATACAATCAAATTAAATAGTATAAAATGTCCAGCTGGCACAGATTAATAAACCACAGAGGACTAGAGCTCTGTCCATGAAGTTCTTCTGTATTTGCTTCTTATTTGGAACATGCACCAATTAACAGGTTTAATGCCGTCAATGTACGGCCGTCTTTCAGGCTAGACTGCCTATGCTTAAAGTTACCTTTGAACAGCCACTGCACCGACCGCTGAGTTGGTTATAGTTACCTTTGAACAGCCACTGCACTGACCGCTGAGTTGGTTAAAGTTACCTTTGAACAGCCACTGCACCGCCCGCTGAGTTGGTTATAGTTACCTTTGAACAGCCAGTGCACCGACCGCTGAGTTGGTTAAAGTTACCTTTGAACAGCCACTGCACCGACCGCTGAGTTGGTTAAAGTTACCTTTGAACAACCACTGCACCGCCCGCTGAGTTGGTTAAAGTTACCTTTGAACAGCCACTGCACCGACCGTTGAGTTGGTTAAAGTTACCTTTGAACAGCCAGTGCACCGACCGCTGAGTTGGTTAAAGTTACCTTTGAACAGCCACTGCACCGACCGCTGAGTTGGTTAAAGTTACCTTTGAACAGCCACTGCACCGCCCGCTGAGTTGGTTAAAGTTACCTTTGAACAGCCACTGCACCGCCCGCTGAGTTGGTTAAAGTTACCTTTGAACAGCCACTGCACCGCCCGCTGAGTTGGTTAAAGTTACCTTTGAACAGCCACTGCACCGACCGCTGAGTTGGTTAAAGTTACCTTTGAACAGCCACTGCACCGACCGCTGAGTTGGTTAAAGTTACCTTTGAACAGCCACTGCACTGACCGCTGAGTTGGTTAAAGTTACCTTTGAACAGCCACTGCACCGACCGCTGAGTTGGTTAAAGTTACCTTTGAACAGCCACTGCACCGACCGCTGAGTTGGTTAAAGTTACCTTTGAACAGCCACTGCACCACCCGCTGAGTTGGTTAAAGTTACCTTTGAACAGCCACTGCACCGACCGCTGAGTTGGTTAAAGTTACCTTTGAACAGCCACTGCACCACCCGCTGAGTTGGTTAAAGTTACCTTTGAACAGCCACTGCACCGACCGCTGAGTTGGTTAAAGTTACCTTTGAACAGCCACTGCACCGACCGCTGAGTTGGTTAAAGTTACCTTTGAACAGCCACTGCACCGACCGCTGAGTTGGTTAAAGGTACCTTTGAACAGCCACTGCACCGCCCGCTGAGTTGGTTAAAGGTACCTTTAAACAAATGGGACTCAATTTCCCATAACCCTGATAAAAACTGATAAAAACGTGGATTAAACAATGAAAACATAACTCAGGCAACTCGCGAATCGCTAGCCTCTCCTATGCCCAGCTTTGTGGGTCTGTGTGAACTCAAACATTGGCTGACGATTGGCTGATCACCCCGTAGCGATGGTTTGATTGGCTGAGCAAAGTGCATATTGAAGATAAAAGTGAGGGTAGGAAAGTGAAGACGCCCAACGTGATTGGCTGGAATGGCTCTTGCGATTATTTGATTGGCTGAGCACGGAATGTGATGTGTGATAATAAGTGTTCCCCTCACTTCACACAAGTGTGATTCTTTGGGGGGAATAAGTACTGCAACAATTATCACCTTCCCCGCCCGGCTTCCCTCCCCCGACCACAGGTCTATTGGTGTGTGTGTGTGTAGACTGTAGACGCTCCACAAAGCTGGTTGCACCACGGTGGGTTTGAACCCACTGCCTCCGTGGTTGCTGGAACTTCAGATAATGACAACCCTAGAATAGACTACTCTTTTGTTTCAACTATTTATTTTTTTACCAGCAGCTTTTTAAGATTTGTTTTTGGCTTTTGTGCCTTTATTGACAGTTACAGTGAAGACGGAAACGGAAGCGGGGGGGGGAGACATGCAGCAAAGGTCGTCATGAGCGGGACTCGAACACGCGACACGCTGTCAGGCCAGAGCCTATATGTGGCATGCGCCTGGACCACAGAATGTGATGATGTATGATGATGCATGGTCATAAGAGCGCCCCTCACTTCACATGAGTGTGATTTTATTTTATTTTTTATTTTTTTGCCTCTTTTTCTCCACAATTCAGTATCTTGTTTTTGGGGAAAAGTCCATAATATGTCTTGAAATGTCACTGCCATGGAATCCCTATTCATGTATTCTCTGGAGACATGACTGTTGGCCTACACAGCTTTCACAATGTGTCCGTGTAACAGTCTGTGCAACGTCTGCTGTGTAGCTGAACACACTGTCTGCTGTGTAGCTGAACACACTGTCTTTCTGCTGTGAAGCTGAACACACTGACTGCTGTGTAGCACTGGGCATTCCAAAATGTGCGATTGCGCCAGTGATCTATTTGCCATATTAGGAAGATCAACAGACACTGGCTTCCCTGATTGGCCAACCCAACTGATCGGCTTTGTGGATTGGCCAAAACGTTGCGTGACATTTGCACCGCCAAACCAATATAAGCTATGCATAACGCAGCTATTTTGGACTCCTTTGTTTCTCAGATTGAGGATATAAAAATCTGACCGAAAATACAGACTGGGCAATGTTCTGCTGGACGGTACATCTGGATGGAGGACCAAACACAGTAGATTGTGTTGCTGTTGCAGTGAAGCACCAAGTGTTCACCTTTGGAGGACGTTGTGATGGAAACCGTGTTCAGATGAATGTGAACGTCTTCAACGCAGTGTCTCTGCGCTGGAGGAAGTTGACCCCGGAGACAAATGGAAGAGGAGAAGGTCACCTTGAGGGTCCCTCCTATCGCCGAGGCCACACAGCTGTGTTAATAGAAGATGTCTACATCTGGGGAGGCTACTGTGGATTGGAGTACTGTAACGTGCTTTATGCATTTGACGTGGACACCCATCTGTGGGTCAGAACCAAGGCTTCTGGGACTGTTCCTGAAGGGCGGAGATACCATTCATCCTGTGTCTTGGGCAAGGTCATGTATGTCTATGGAGGATGCCAAATGATTGGACGCAATAATGACATCTACAAGTTGGACACAGCGACAATGGTCTGGAGTTTAATGAATACCATAGGAACTCCACCACATGCTTCATCAGGTCACTCTGCCACCATCATCGGGGCAAAGATGTTTGTTTTTGGGGGCTGTGGGGGGTATGGGGAAACCAACAACAATATCAGTGTGTTTGATACAGGAACCAACCTCTGGCTGAGCACGCCTCCTGCACGGCTTCTTCCAGAAAGACGCTGGTGGCATTCAGCCTTTACCTTCAATGGAGAGCTGTACATATATGATGGTCACACCTCGAACCAGACATCCAATTATCTGTGGAAATACAATTTAGAGGCCCTCTCCTGGAAGAAGGTCGAGCCCAAGGGGAAACGCCCACCTCAGAGGTCTTTCATGTGCTGTTGCATGGTTGGAGATCGTGTCATCCTCTTTGATAGATGGAATAACCCCTTTGAGGACCTTTTTATCTTAGACCTAAGTCCTAGTCTTAAGACCTTATGCAAGCTGGCAGTTATTCAGTACCGTCTGGAACTGTCGGAACTCACACACGACATCAGGTGGGAACTGGCAGCCATGACTACAGTAGTCAAGAAATCAGTCCAGGTGAAACATTAAAATAAAATAGTTTAAAATGTCCAGCTGGCACAGATTAATAAACCACAGATGACTTGAGCTCTGTCCATAAAGTTATTTCTGTATTTTAAAGTGGAACCAAATAATGCTTCTTATTTGGAACCTGCACCAATTAAGATCCTCCTTTCTTTTTTTTCAGGCGCACCAGCCTTTCCTATCCCAGCCTTGTGGGTCTGTGTGAAATCAAACATTGGCTGATGATTGGCTGATCACCCCATAGGGATGGTTTGATTGGCTGAGCAAAGTGCATATTGAAGATAAAAGTGAGGGTAGGAAAGTGAAGACGCCCAACGTGATTGGCTGGAATGGCTCTTGCGATTATTTGATTGGCTGAGCACGGAATGTGATGTGTGATAATAAGTGTTCCCCTCACTTCACACAAGTGTGATTCTTTGGGGGGAATAAGTACTGCAACAATTATCACCTTCCCCGCCCGGCTTCCCTCCCCCGAACACGGGTCTATTGGTGTGTGTGTAGACTGTAGACGCTCCACAAAGCTGGTTGCACCATGGTGGGTTTGAACCCACTGCCTCCGTGGTTGCTGGAACTTCAGATAATGACAACCCTAGACTAGACTACTCTTTTGTTTCATTTATTTTTTTACCAGCAGCTTTTTAAGATTTGTTTTTGGCTTTTGTGCCTTTATTGATAGTTACAGTGAAGACGGAAAGGGAAGCGGGGGGGAGAGACATGCAGCAAAGGTCGTCATGAGCAGGACTCGAACACGCGACAACGCCAGGTGGGAACTGGCAGCCATGAGTACAGTAGTAAAGACCAAAAAAAAAGAAAATAGAAACAATGTAAAATAGTGATAAAGCACAGATCACCTGACCACAGTCTGTGAGAGTGGAACCATTCATAAGAATGATGATTGTTTGGTACCTGCACCAAATGTGTGATGGGGCAGCAGTGGATCAGCGGTAGAGTGGCCGGTATAGCAGCCGGATGGGAACCACAAGGTTCCCAGTTCGATCCCTGTGGGCTCCCCCAGAGTTAGTGTCAAAGTGTCCTTGAGCAAGACTCTGAACCCCTGATTTCTCCCGATGAGCAGGTTGGTGCCTTGCATGGTTTCCACCGCCGTCGGTGTTTGAATGGCTGAATGTGATGCACAATCTACGTAAAGCACTTTGGATCAAAGTGCTATAAAATGGAGCATTTACCATCAATAACGAGACCAGGTAGAATCTGATGTTCCAAAATATAACCCCAAAAAGAATGGAATGTTTTTTTTGTTTTTTTTTATATAATATTTATTTTATTTGGAAAAAGCAGTACAATAACAGCATTTATATGCATACATGGGACACAAGTGCATTTCCCAGGTTTTATTTTTCACCCCTCTTCCCTCCCTCCCCCCTCCAAGTGACTCCATCTCCAGTGTCTCTGTAACATCCTTGCTTTCTTCAGGACTACATATGGCGGCATTCCTGGTTTTAAGGCTAAACAATGATTTATTAATTTATTTTTGAGGTGCGCTATAGCAACGTCTGGCTTTTGAAATGACATCATATGGCAGACAAGTCTATGGACTTTTAATGTTTGTTTAGATCACTTAGAACATACACTACCAGGTGCCCCTCACTTCAAACAAGTGTAATTATTTTTTGAGGGGTGCTAGCCCCTCCTATGCCCAACTGTGTGTGTCTGTGTGTACCCCATAGCGATGATTTGATTTGCTGAGGGCTTAAAAAGTGATCATAGAAATTGATGACAGAAAGGTGAGGACGCCAAAACTGATTGGCCGGAATGTGATGATGTATGACGATGTATGATGATAAGAGCGGCCCTCACTTCACAAGACTGTGGTTTTGTTTCTTCTACTACAACGGTAGGAACAGTCCAGTTTAAAGTCAAATAATGTGGTATTCATTGAGATTTAGTTTTTCTTCTTTTTTTTTTACCCCTTTTCTCCCCAATTTAGTCGTTATAGCAAAACGTCCTCTCCACTGTTGTCACTGATGTTGTATCCTATACTGACTCAGCTGCCAGTGAGGAGCCCCCACCGGGAGGACGTACTGTTGTATCCTATACTGACTCACCTGCCAGTGAGGAGCCCCCACCGGGAGGACGTGCTGTTGTATCCTATACTGACTCACCTGCCAGTGAGGAGGCCCCACCGGGAGGATGTACTGTTGTATCCTATACTGACTCACCTGCCAGTGAGGAGCCCCCACCGGGAGGACATACTGTTGTATCCTATACTGTCTCACCTGCCAGTGAGGAGCCCCCACCGGGAGGACATACTGTTGTATCCTATACTGACTCACCTGCCAGTGAGGAGCCCCCACCGGGAGGACATGCTGTTGTATCCTATACTGACTCACCTGCCAGTGAGGAGCCCCCACCGGGAGGACGTACTGTTGTATCCTATACTGACTCACCTGTCAGTGAGGAGCCCCCACCGGGAGGACATACTGTTGTATCCTATACTGACTCACCTGCCAGTGAGGAGCCCCCACCGGGAGGACATACTGTTGTATCCTATACTGACTCACCTGCCAGTGAGGAGCCCCCACCGGGAGGACATACTGTTGTATCCTATACTGACTCACCTGCCAGTGAGGAGCCCCCCCCCCCCCCCCCCCCCCCCCCGGGAGGACATACTGTTGTATCCTACTGACTCACCTGCCAGTGAGGAGCCCCCACCAGGAGGACGTACTGTTGTATCCTATACTGACTCACCTGTCAGTGAGGAGCCCCCACCGGGAGGACATACTGTTGTATCCTATACTGACTCACCTGCCAGTGAGGAGCCCCCCCCCCCGGGAGGACATACTGTTGTATCCTACTGACTCACCTGCCAGTGAGGAGCCCCCACCAGGAGGACGTACTGTTGTATCCTATACTGACTCACCTGTCAGTGAGGAGCCCCCACCGGGAGGACGTACTGTTGTATCCTACTGGCTCACCTGCCAGTGAGGAGCTCCCACCGGGAGGACATACTGTTGTATCTTATACTGACTCACCTGCCAGTTAGGAGCCCCCACCAGGAGGACGTACTGTTGTATCCTACTGTCTCACCTGCCAGTGAGGAGCCCCCACCGGGAGGACATACTGTTGTATCCTATACTGACTCACCTGCCAGTGAGGAGCCCCCACCGGGAGGACGTACTGTTGTATCCTATACTGACTCACCTGTCAGTGAGGAGCCCCCACCGGGAGGACATACTGTTGTATCCTATACTGACTCACCTGCCAGTGAGGAGCCCCCCCCCCGGGAGGACATACTGTTGTATCCTACTGACTCACCTGCCAGTGAGGAGCCCCCACCAGGAGGACGTACTGTTGTATCCTATACTGACTCACCTGTCAGTGAGGAGCCCCCACCGGGAGGACATACTGTTGTATCCTATACTGACTCACCTGCCAGTGAGGAGCCCCCCCCCGGGAGGACATACTGTTGTATCCTACTGACTCACCTGCCAGTGAGGAGCCCCCACCAGGAGGACGTACTGTTGTATCCTACTGACTCACCTGCCAGTGAGGAGCCCCCACCGGGAGGACATTAGTCTTTGTCCTACTCCTCCCACCCAACACTTCCCACACAGGCTGGTGCATCCGGATATCCTCCCATAATATGAACACATTTTTTTATTTTTCAGAGCGACTGCTAACACTCTCTCTCTGTCTTTCTGTCTGCAACGTTTCTGTCACCAGCAGAGTCACATGGCGGTGGGAGGGGCCTCATCTCCAAATGAGACCACCTGGGCGGAGACCAGGCAAAAGTAGGCGTGGTCTATCCATGACCTCTGACCCCTGTGCATGACTCCAATCAGAGGAACCTCCTCCAGTGATGGACCAATCAGAAGCAGCTCCTCCTGTGACGGTGAAGTAAGTGAAACTTGGCTGATTTCCAACCAAACTCCCTCCATTGATGTGATGTGAGGACACCAATATACTGATCATGTCCTCCATTGATGTGATGTGAGGACACCGATATACTTATTTTGAGGGCCGCAATCCCGTCCTATGTCCAGCTTTGTGTGTCTGCTGTGTAGCTGAACACACTGTCTCCCTTGCTAAATATAATCTGTTCCAGGTCTGGTTATTCAAGTCGTGTTTGAGGGCGTTTATGGCTTCTGGTGTTCTATGACGCGTCAGTACATGGGTGTGGCTTCTGTGTTTGATGTTCTTATTGAGAAGGTCTTGGAAAATAGCGAAAACAGGGAGGTGGTCAGTTATGTCATTAATTAGTAGTCCGGCTGTTATTTGGCTTTCTAAAGTGTTTGTGAAGATATTGTCTATTAATGTTGCAGTTTCAATGGTTATTCTACTGGGTTTCGTAATTACTGGGAATAGATTATTGCTGTACATAGTATCAATTAAATAATTTGTTTTACTGTGTCCATGGGAATTAAGAAGGTCAACATTGTAGTCACCACAGGTTATGTGTACATTGGTGGACCTAATGCTGCCAAACATACTGTCAAGTGTGGCATTGAATGTGTTAAGACATGTCCCGGGGGTTCTGTAAACACATGTCATTAATATCTTTTTTGAATTTTCAGCAGAAATCTCGACCGTAATGCACTCAAGAATATTAGCTATGTTGGTTGTCATTTCTTTCACCAGACTACATGTTGAGTCAACATAAATTGCAACTCCTCCTCCCACTTTACTTGTTCTATTCGATGTAAATAATAATTTGTACACTATGGATTTTGTCATTATCTAGCCAGGTCTCAGATACAGCTACCACACTAAAAAAATTAAACTGGTGTAGATAGTCTTTTATGTCTTTAAAATGTTTGTTTAGACTTCTGCTGTTAAAATGTATGACTGAAAAATTATCATCCATTTTTAGTCCTTTAAACTGTGCATCTGTGTAGTATTCACAGCTGGTACTTATGTTATTGTAGAAATTGTTTTCAGGGTCTATTTCATTTCCAAGTTCGTATGGTTTGTACTCGGCGGGGTCAACGTTTTTAAAGCTGAAATGTTCATATTTATTACAGAGGTTCTCTAGCTGTTCTCCGCTGACTCTGTGGTTACTAGTTTCATCAAAAACATCTTCCTCCATATTCCCAAATGTAAGCAATGGGTTTTCTTCAATGTCTGCCATTATGATATGGATAAAGAGTTATATAGATTGACATGCTTATACACAGACAGACACAACCATCCACACACCCGCGCGCTTTCTCACTGAATCCACATACATGCACACACAGACACTCCATCAGGTAAGAATACATGCTCCAACAGTCACACACAGACACTCCATCAGGTAAGGATACATGCTCCAACAGTCACACACAAATACATGCTGTATAGTGCACACACGTAAACAGTCACAAAAAAGTCGCAAAAAAAGTATTTCTTATAGTTAGTCTTCGGCAGAGAGAACTTGAAGTGTTAGTTGACTTGGGCCAGTCAGAGCAGTCACGGTTAAGCTTAGCGATAGTCATTTAGGTCTTCGAGCTCTCTTACCGTTAGAACTTTGGCTTCCTCAGGCGTTTCTCCGTTAAGTCGTATCATGGTCCAAGTGGCTTGGATTTTCTTTTGTTTTCAGGTTGCGGGCCTCTCTGGCAATGTAAGCGTTCTATGTTCATTCATAAAGACGTTGGTATCCTTTCGTTTTTTCCATTGCATCAACAGTTGCACTTTATGCTTACGATTCGTAAAGCGAACTATGAAGGCGGGTTTCGTTTTCTTGTCCTTCCTCGGGAGTGTCTGTCTGTCTGCTGTGTAGCTAAACACACTGTCTGTCTGCTGTGTAGCTGAACACACTGTCTGTCTGCTGTGTAGCTGAACACACTGTCTGTCTGCTGTGTAGCTGAATACACTGTCTGTCTGCTGTGTAGCTGAACACACTGTCTGCTGTGTAGCTGAACACACTGTCTGTCTGCTGTGTAGCTGAACACACTGTCTGCTGTGTAGCTGAACACACTGTCGGTCTGCTGTGTAGCTGAACACACTGTCTGCTGTGTAGCTCAACACACTGTCTGCTGTGTAGCTGAACACACTGTCTGTCTGCTGTGTAGCTGAACACACTGTCTGCTGTGTAGCTGAACACACTGTCTGCTGTGTAGCTGAACACACTGTCTGCTGTGTAGCTGAACACACTGTCTGCTGTGCAGCTGAACACACTGTCTGCTGTGTAGCTGAACACACTGTCTGCTGTGTAGCTGAACACACTGTCTGCTGTGTAGCTGAACACACTGTCTGCTGTGTAGCTGAACACACTGTCTGCTGTGTAGCTGAACACACTGTCTGCTGTGTAGCTGAACACACTGTCTGCTGTGTAGCTGAACACACTGTCTGTCTGCTGTGTAGCTGAACACACTGTCTGTCTGCTGTGTAGCTGAACACACTGTCTGCTGTGCAGCTGAACACACTGTCTGCTGTGTAGCTGAACACACTGTCTGCTGTGTAGCTGAACACACTGTCTGCTGTGTAGCTGAACACACTGTCTGCTGTGTAGCTGAACACACTGTCTGTCTGCTGTGTAGCTGAACACACTGTCTGCTGTGTAGCTGAACACACTGTCTGTCTGCTGTGTAGCTGAACACACTGTCTGTCTGCTGTGTAGCTGAACACACTGTCTGTCTGCTGTGTAGCTGAACACACTGTCTGTCTGCTGTGTAGCTGAACACACTGTCTGCTGTGTAGCTGAACACACTGTCTGCTGTGTAGCTGAACACACTGTCTGCTGTGTAGCTGAACACACTGTCTGCTGTGTAGCTGAACACACTGTCTGTCTGCTGTGTAGCTGAACACACTGTCTGTCTGCTGTGTAGCTAAACACACTGTCTGCTGTGTAGCTGAACACACTGTCTGTTGTGTAGCTTAACACACTGTCTGCCTGCTGTGTAGCTGAACACACTGTCTGCTGTGTAGCTGAACACACTGTCTGCTGTGCAGCTGAACACACTGTCTGTTGTGTAGCTGAACACACTGTCTGCTGTGTAGCTGAAAACACTGTCTGTCTGCTGTGTAGCTGAACACACTGTCTGTCTGCTGTGTAGCTGAACACACTGTCTGCTGTGTAGCTGAACACACTGTCTGTCTGCTGTGTAGCTGAATACACTGTCTGTCTGCTGTGTAGCTGAACACACTGTCTGTCTGCTGTGTAGCTGAACACACTGTCTGCTGTGTAGCTGAACACACTGTCTGTCTGCTGTGTAGCTGAACACACTGTCTGCTGTGTAGCTGAACACACTGTCTGCTGTGTAGCTGAACACACTGTCTGATTTGTAGCTTAACACACTGTCTGCCTGCTGTGTAGCTGAACACACTGTCTGCTGTGCAGCTGAACACACTGTCTGTTGTGTAGCTGAACACACTGTCTGCTGTGTAGCTGAACACACTGTCTGTCTGCTGTGTAGCTGAACACACTGTCTGTCTGCTGTGTAGCTGAATACACTGTCTGTCTGCTGTGTAGCTGAACACACTGTCTGCTGTGTAGCTGAACACACTGTCTGTCTGCTGTGTAGCTGAATACACTGTCTGTCTGCTGTGTAGCTGAACACACTGTCTGTCTGCTGTGTAGCTGAACACACTGTCTGTCTGCTGTGTAGCTGAACACACTGTCTGCTGTGCAGCTGAACACACTGTCTGCTGTGTAGCTGAACACACTGTCTGATTTGTAGCTGAACACACTGTCTGATTTGTAGCTGAACACACTGTCTGTCTGCTGTGTAGCTGAACACACTGTCTGCTGTGTAGCTGAACACACTGTCTGTCTGCTGTGTAGCTGAACACATGTACTGTCTGTCTGCTGTGTAGCACTGGGCTTTCCACAATGTGCCATATTAGGAAGATCAACAGTCATCGGCTTCCCTGATTGGCCAACCCAACAGATCGGCTTCGTGGACTGGCCAAACGTTGCATGATATTTGTGCCGCCGAACCAATATAAGCGATGTATAACGCAGACTTTGTTGTTTCTCAGAGTGAGCATTTAAGAATCTGACCTGATATACAGAGCAATGTTCTGCTGGACGGTACATCTGAGTGGAGGACCAAACATATCCTCTTGTGCTGCTGTTGAAGTAAAGCACAAAGTGTTTACCTTTGGAGGACGTTGTGATGGAAACCGTGATCAGATGGATGTGAACGTCTTCAACACAGTGTCTCTGTGCTGGAGGAAGTTGACCCCAGAGACAAATGGAAGAGGAGAAGGTCACCTTGAGGGTCCTTCCTATCGCTACGGCCACACAGCTGTGCTAATAGAAGATGTCTACATCTGGGGAGGCTACTGTGGAGGGGAGTACTGTAACATGCTTTATGCATTTGATGTGGACACCCATCTGTGGGTCAGAACCAAGGCTTCTGGGACTGTTCCTGAAGGGAGGTACTACCATTCAGCCTGTGTCTTGGGGAAGGTCATGTATGTCTATGGAGGATACAACAAAATGTCTGGACGCAATAATGACATCTACAAGTTGGACTCCACCACAATGGTCTGGACTTTAATTAACACCAGAGGAACGCCACCACATGCTTCATCAAGTCACTCTGCCACCATCATCGGGACTAAGATGTTTGTATTTGGGGGCTGTGGGGGGTCTGGGGTCTCCTACAACAATATCAGTGTGTTTGACACAGAGATCAGCTGTTGGCTGAGCACGCCTTCTGCACGGCTTCTTCCAGAAGGACACTGGGGTCTTGTAGCCTTTACCTTCAATGGAGAGCTGTACATATATGGTGGTGAGACCTTCAACAAGACCTTAAATGATCTCTGGAAATTCAATCTAGAGTCCTTCTCCTGGAAGAAGGTCGAGCCCAAGGGGAAACGACCATCTCACATGTCTTTCATTGGCTGTTGCATGGTGGGAGATCGTGTCATCCTCCTTAAAAGATGGAATAACCCCGCTGGTGACCTGTTTATCTTAGACCTAAGTCCTAGTCTTAAGACCTTATGCAAGCTGGCAGTTATTCAGTACCGTCTGGAACTGTCGGAACTCACGCACAACATCAGGTGGGAACTGGCTGCCATGACTACAGTAGCCAAGAAATCAGTCCAGGTGAAAAATTAAAATAAAATAGTATAAAATGTCCAGCTGGCACAGATTAATAAACCACAGATGACTTGAGCTCTGTCCTTAAAGTTATCTCTGTATTTTACAGTGGAACCAAATAATGCTTCTTATTTGGAACCTGCACCAATTAAGAACCTCCTTTCTTCTTTTGAGAGGCGCTATGTGATGTGGAATGTGATGTATGATGATATTTGCGCCCCTAACTTCACTCTCATTTTGGGAATAAGTACAGCAACAATTATCACCTTCCCCGCCCGCCGCCGGCTTCCCTCCCCCGTACTCGGGTCTATTGGTGTGTGTGTAGACTGTAGGCGCTCCACAAAGCTGGTTGCACCACGGTGGATTTGAACCCACTGCCTCCGTGGTTGCTGGAACTGCAGATAATGACAACCCTAAGACCCTCCAATGCATTGTTTTGAAGATGACATCAATGGCAGCCAAGTCTATGGACTTTGTAAATGTTTGTTTAGGGCAGCAGTTAAACAAACATTGACAACGTGTGACGTCATGTGGCCGATATAAATACAGTGTACTGACTGTATTCTTCACTTCACACAAGTATGATTTTTGTTTTCTCTCTGTCCATTTTAATGTCAAATTATATTTGCTGTATTTATTAAACACATTCAGTGCCACCTGCTGGACAGAAAGGGTTGTGCAGGTGCCAGAGAAAAAGGACAAATACAATAATAAATAGGTGTGTGCACGTCCATGTGCACGTCATATTAAAAAATCACACCCGTGTGAACTGAGTGGTGTAAGGTTTTATATAGCATGATCAGCTGTGGTCTGACGTAATGTCTGACATAATGAAATAAGGTAAGGTATTATGTAGCCTGATCAGCTCTGATCTGACGTAATGAAATCATACCCGGATGTGATTTCACAACTGGCTTTTTCTGTGCAGAGAAAATGACCATGGTTGCTACGGTCATCCAGTTCACCCGGGTGTGATTTAATTACGTCAGAAATTATTTTGAACATAGCAACCATGCTCATTTTTTTCTGCACACAAAAGCCAGTTGTAGGAGTGGTTTACACCACTCAAAAATAATAAAAATAAATAATGTTTTGTTTCTAACAGCTTTGTCCCCACACGTCTCAAGATTTGACAATGAACGGAGAAATTATGTCAGAATTCCGCTAAATATGACGTAAATTAAAGATCAAAACATTAAACTCCCATTGACATTGAAGGGAAAATGAACGTCATATGTAAACGAGTGAATCAGCCAACAAACAACAGGCATTCTGATTGGCCAGTATGAGAAGATGCATGATGATGTATGATGATAAGAGCTGATAATTCCGCTAAACACGACGTAAATTAAACATCAAAACATTAAACGCTGTTGACATTGAAGGGAAAACTTACGTCGTATGTAAACGAGCAAATGGGCTAACCAATCACATGTTGGTGGGAGCGCTTGGCCAATAAGGGACCACCTTATGTAGGCGACCTTTATGTAGCAATGTCAGATGTTCGCTATTACTGCTAACATAAACCCAGACTTTTTATTGGACGTTGAGAGGACGTGCAGAATAGATGTGTCTTTTTATTGGACGTTGAGAAGATGTGCAGAATAGATGTGTCTTTTTATTGGACGTTGGGAGGATGTGCAGAATAGATGTGTATTTGTATTGGACGTTGGGAGGATGTGCAGAATAGATGTGTCTTTGTATTGGACGTTGGGAGGATGTGCATTTGTATTGGACGTTGAGAGGATGTGCAGAATAGATGTGTATTTGTATTGGACGTTTGGAGGATGTGCAGAATAGATGTGTATTTGTATTGGACGTTGGGAGGATGTGCAGAATAGATGTGTCTTTGTATTGGACGTTGGGAGGATGTGCAGAATAGATGTGTCTTTGTATTGGACGTTGGGAGGACGTGCAGAATAGATGTGTCTTTGTATTGGACGTTGGGAGGACGTGCAGAATAGATGTGTCTTTGTATTGGACGTTGGGAGGACGTGCAGAATAGATGTGTCTTTGTATTGGACGTTGGGAGGATGTGCAGAATAGATTCGCAGCTTGTTGTTTTCAGTGATAAGTCTTGAACTTGAAGTTGGACTTGTGCGTTCACTCAGTCAGCCACACATGTTTTGGGAAGCATTCCTTTCCTCCCTGCGTCTGGCAGCTGCAGCTGTGTTGCTTTCACACTACTGTTGTTTCAATCATCTCCATGAGAACCACTGGTTTAAACTGGATGTGTGTTTGGCATTCAGACATGTTTCAAGATGCTGCTAGTCTTTAAACTGGATGTGTGTTTGGCATTCAGACATGTTTCAAGATGCTGCTAGTCTTTAAACTGAATGTGTGTTTGGCATTCAGACATGTTTCAAGATGCTGCTAGTCTTTCCTAACGCCAGGAAACCACTCATCTTACGTACAGTAGATGTACTTTAACCACAGATAATGTTACACAGTGAAATTATCAGTGTTCACTCCATTTACTCCATGTATTCACTGGCACTGAGGAAATAGCAGAATAAACAAATATCGAGAAATCCCTAATGACATCATCAAAAATATTTTTGCGCCGGTGATCAATTTGCCATGTTAGGAATATCAATAGTCATCGCCTCCCTGATTGGCCAACCCAACTTATCAGCTTTGTTCATAGGCCAATCTTTGCATGATATTTGTGCCGCCAAACCAATATAGGCAGTGTATAACACGGACATTTGGGACTTTTTAATATTTTGGATTTAAGGATCTGACCTGATATACAGAGTGAGCAATGTTCTGCTGGACGGTACATCTGACTGGAGGACCAAACACATTCTGTTGTGTTGCTGTTGCAGTGAAACACAAAGTGTTCATCTTTGGAGGACGTTGTGAAGGAAACCGTGATCAGATGAATGTGAACATCTTAAACACTGTGTCTCTGCGCTGTAGGAAGTTGACCCCAGAAAATAATGTAAGAGGAGAAGCTCACCTTGAGGGTCCGTCCTATCGCCGAGGCCACACAGCTGTGTTAATGGAAGATGTCTACATCTGGGGTGGCTACTATGGAGAGGAGTACTGTAACATGCTTTATGCATTTGATGTGGACACCCATCTGTGGGTCAGAACCAAGGCTTCTGGGACTGTTCCTGAAGGGCGGAGATACCATTCATCCTGTGTCTTGGGCAAGGTCATGTATGTCTATGGAGGATGCCAAATGATTGGACGCAATAATGACATCTACAAGTTGGACACAATTTACAATTTACAATTTAGGCATTTAGCAGACGCTCTTAATCCAGAGCGACTTACAATAGGCAAGAACAAAAAGCATGGGAATACATCACATATGTAACAAAATGCATTTATCGCGAAACATGCGTAAGCTAAGACCGTGACTAGAACATATCTATATAATGACACTATACATATAAACTATAACTAGAACATATCTATATAATGACACTATACATATAAACTACACATATGTGCTATACTATGCTGTACATATATACTATGAAGTGCTATGACTACATACAATGCACTTATTGTGCTGTCTACATGACATGCTATAAGTCTGTTTCAAATGCTATATAAGTCTAAGAAGTGCTGTCTAAGGGGGTAGGGTAAGTGCTATGGGCCATGATGGAGTCTGAAAAGGTGGGTTTTCAGACTACGGCGGAAGATCGGGAGTGATGCTGCAGTTCTGATTGCAACGGGAAGTGCATTCCACAGTTTTGGGGCCAGAAGGGAGAAGAGTTTGGGACGTGTGGAGCGTTGTCCCGGCGTTTTTAGTGAGGGTACTTCCAGCTTCCCTGCGTTGGCTGATCTGAGTGCGCGGGAGGGTTTGTAGGGTTCAATCATGCTGGCAAGATATGGGGGAGCCATACCTTTGGTTGCTTTAAATGCCAACATCAGAGTTTTGTATTCTGTGCGGGCAGCGACCGGGAGCCAGTGCAGGGAGCGGAGCAGGGGGGAGACATGTGAGAATTTTGGCTGGTTGAAGACCAAGCGAGCTGCGGCATTTTGGATCAGTTGGAGAGGCTTCAGTGCACATGCCGGTAGGCCAGTAAGGAGAGAGTTACAATAGTCAAGTTTTGACAGGACTGTTGTCTGGATTAGGAGCTGGGATGATTCCTGGGTGAGGAACGGTCTAATTCGTCGTATGTTATAGAGTGTGAACCTACAGGATCGAGTGACAGCTGTGATGTGAGTTTTGAACGAGAGCTGACTGTCCAGGACAACACCAAGGTTCCTGTCTGTTGGGACAGACGTTACCAGGGCGTTGTCTACGGAAATAGTTAGCTCCCGCATCGGGCAGGACTTAGCTGGGAAGAAGAGAAGCTCAGTCTTGTCTGGGTTCAGCTTGAGGTGGTTGGAGGACATCCACTGTGAGATGTCAGCCAGGCAAGCAGTGATGCGCTCTTCCACCTGGGTGGCAGAGGGGGGGAAGGATAGAAACAGTTGTGTGTCATCGGCATAACAGTGATAGGATATATTGTGGGCAGAGATGATAGTGCCAAGGGATTTAGTGTACAGTGAGAAAAGGAGGGGACCAAGTACAGATCCCTGTGGGACCCCAGTTTGGAGGGTTCGGGGGGATGATAACAGACCTTTCCAGGAGACCTGGTAGGTCCGGTCGGTGAGGTAAGAGGAGAACCACTTTAGTGCCGTCCCGCCGATGCCTAGATCCGCTAGGGTGTCTAGGAGCAGCTGGTGGTTCACTGTGTCAAATGCTGCTGATAGGTCTAGGAGAATCAGGACTGCAGAGTGGGAAGCAGCCTGGGCAGCATGTAGTGCTTCTGTGACTGCCAGCAGGGCAGTTTCTGTGGAGTGGGCTTTTTTTAATCCGGACTGGTTGGGATCTAGCAGGTTGTTATGTGAGAGATGGAGAGAGAGCTGGTTGGAGACACAGCGACAATGGTCTGGAGTTTAATGATTACCATAGGAACTCCACCACATGCTTCATCAGGTCACTCTGCCACCATCATCGGGGAAAAGATGTTTGTTTTTGGGGGCTGTGGGGGGTATGGGGAAACCAACAACAATATCAGTGTGTTTGATACAGGAACCAACCTCTGGCTGAGCACGCCTTCTGCACGGCTTCTTCCAGAAAGACGCTGGTGGCATTCAGCCTTTACCTTCAATGGAGAGCTGTACATATATGGTGGTGAGACCTTTGACCAGGCCTTCAATGATCTGTGGAAATACAATCTGGAGTCCTTCTCCTGGAAGAAGGTCGAGCCCAAGGGGAACCGCCCACCTCGCATGTATTTCATTGGCTGTTGCATGGTGGGAGATCGTGTCATCCTCTTTGATAGATGGAACAACCACGCTGAGGACCTGTTTATCTTAGACCTAAGTCCTAGTCTTAAGACCTTATGCAAGCTGGCAGTTATTCAGTACCGTCTGGAGCAGTCTGAACTCACGCACAACATCAGGTGGGAACTGGCAGCCATGACTACAATAGTCAAGAACTCGGTCCAGGTGAAAAAATAAACAGTATAATGTCCAGCTGGCACAGATGCATAGACCACAGGTGACATGAGCTCTGTCCATAAAGTTCTTCTGTATTTTACAGTGGAACCAAATAATGCTCCTAGTTTGGAACCTGCACCTATGCACATATGACGTTAATCATATTGCAGCCAAGTCTATGGACTTTGTACATGTCTGTTTAGGGCAGCAGTTAAACAAACATTGACAACGTGTGACGTCATGTGGCCGATATAAATACAGTGGACTGTATTCTTCACTTCACACCAGTATGATTTTTTTTCTCGGTCCAGTTTAAAGTCAAATAATATTTGCTTTATTTTTCGCGTTTATTTTTCAAACTCAATGTTTGAAACGCTGAGGAAGGCCTGCGTGCCGAAACGCGTGGTGGACTGCTGCTGTATGTGATGTCATGAAATAAAGAAAGTCAAAATTTATTAAGAGAGTGCAGATATTCCCCTTTTTCTATTGATCTTCAATAATCTGCAGCTATCAGCTACAGAGACTCACCTTGACTCCCTGAGTAGAGCGCGCCTTCCCCTAGAACGGTTTGGTTGTTCTTATGATGTACGATGATTCATGATGATAAGAGCGCCCCTCACTTCACACAAGTGTGATTTATTTTTCCTTTTTTTTACCTCTTTTTTTCCACAATTCAGTAGTTATCTTGTTATCGGGGAAAGTCCATAATATGTCTTGAAATGTCACTGCCATGGAATCCATTCTCATCTATTCTCTGGAGACATGACTGTTGTGACCAGATTTGACTGAGGGGCTGCCATCGTGCAGCCTCCAGCTCTTCACCAGAGGAGAAAAACTGAACTTATTAATTTTATATCCAAAATGAGTTAATAGCACAGGCAGACTCTTCACATACTAGAGCATGTCTGGAATAAATGTCAGAGCTGAAATCGATATGTAAATATGAAATAAATACTTGTAAAACATGTAGCTAGGTGTAATGTTAGAGTCCACAGAAGTGAACCTTTCAAGCCTGTTTTCTCAACTCGCTGTTTCAAACTGAACAAACAATATGTCAATTTGAAGCTATGATTCCCTGCTTTCATATGACATGAAGAAAACGAAAATGAATAATAATCCAATGACTGTCTCCCATTCACGGTGGGTCACATATGTTATGTCTTGAAATGTCACTGCCATGGAATCCATATCCATGTATTCTCTGGAGACATGACTGTTGGCCTACACAGCTTTCACAATGTGTCCGTGTAACAGTTTGTGCAACGGAAGCGTTGATAATGTGTAGAAAACTACGGGTGTTTGCACCAATGGGGCTCCCTTCGTCCATATATGTTTTTGAGGGGCGCTAGCGCCTCCAACGTCTGGCTTTCAGACATGACGTCATGCTGCAGCCAAGTCTATGGACTTTTGATGTTTGTCTCACACATGCTCCCCCAAAAAGCAACACGCCCCCCCTCGTGACGTCATGTTGCAGCCACATGGGCGCCCCTCACTTCACACAAGTGATTTTTTTGTGTCTTCTTTTTTTTTTAGGGGCACTAGCCTCTCCTATATACAGCATTGGTCCCCTCACGTCTCATATTTGCCATTGACAATGAAAAGAGAAATTAGGAAATTTGTCCCTCAAATAATTATGACGTACATTTTTGGCAAACATTAAATGCCATTGACAATGGAAATTGACGTCATATGTAGACGAGCAAATCGGCTAACCAATCACATAAATTCAGTTGTTCATGACATGATGTAAGATGATATAATTTAATGATGAGCCCCTCACTTCACACGGGTGTGATTTTTAAATTCAGAACAAAGGTTATGTATGTAACCATGGTTATGCGATAGATTGGATCACTCCAATATGATATCCCCCCCCCCCGCAAGTTGAGGTAGACTTAAAGATTAGGGACCCGTAGTCCCGTGTAAGCCTACGGGTGGTGCAGCGGCTAGGGGCGGGGCTACCTGCGCCTACCCACATTCCTACGCGGCACCTCCTCCTTCCTCGTGTCCTTTTCGAAGCGTCCAAGACCACTGCTGTGTAGCTGAACACACTGTCTGTCTGCTGTGTAGCTGAACCCACTGTCTGCTGCGTAGCTTAACACACTGCTGTGTAGCTGAACACACTGTCTGTCTGCTGTGTAGCTGAACACACTGTCTGTCTGCTGTGTAGCTGAATACACTGTCTGCTGTGTAGCTGAACACACTGTTTGCTGTGTAGCTGAACCCACTGTCTGCTGCGTAGCTTAACACACTGCTGTGTAGCTGAACAAACTGTCTGTCTGCTGTGTAGCTGAACACACTGTCTGCTGTGTAGCTGAACCCACTGTCTGCTGCGTAGCTGAACACACTGCTGTGTAGCTGAACACACTCTCTGTCTGCTGTGTAGCTGAACACACTGTCTGTCTGCTGTGTAGCACTGCCACACAACGCCAGGTGGGAACTGGCAGCCATGAGTACAGTAGTAAAGACCAAAAAATAAACACAATGTGCGATTGCGCCAGTGATCAATTTTGCCATATTAGGAAGATCAACAGACACTGGCTTCCCTGATTGGCCAACCCAACTGATCGGCTTTGTGGATTGGCCAAACGTTGCGTGACATTTGCGCCGCCAAACCAATATAGGCTATGCATAACGCAGCTATGTTGGACTCTGTTGTTTCTCAGAGTGAGGATTTAATTAGTCTGACCTGATATACAGAGTGAGCAATGTTCTGCTGGACGGTACATCTGACTGGAGGAACAGACACATTCAGTTGTGTTGCTGTTGCAGTGAAGCACAAAGTGTTCACCTTTGGAGGACGTTGTGAAGGAAACCGTGATCAGATGGATGTGAACGTATTCAACACAGTGTCTCTGCGCTGTAGGAAGTTGACCCCAGAAAATAATGTAAGAGGAGAAGCTCACCTTGAGGGTCCGTCCTATCGCCGAGGCCACACAGCTGTGTTAATAGAAGATGTCTACATCTGGGGTGGCTACTATGGAGAGGAGTACTGTAACATGCTTTATGCATTTGATGTGGACACCCATCTGTGGGTCGGAACCAAGGCTTCTGGGACTGTTCCAGAAGGGAGGTGCCACCATTCAGCCTGTGTCTTGGAGAAGGTCATGTATGTCTATGGAGGATACAACCGATTGTTTGAACGCAATAATGACATCTACAAGTTGGACACCACCACAATGGTCTGGGCATTAATTAACACCAGAGGAACGCCACCACATGCTTCATCAAGTCACTCTGCCACCATCATCGGGACAAAGATGTTTGTATTTGGGGGCCGTGGGGGGTATGGGGTCTCCTACAACAACATCAGTGTGTTTGACACAGAGAAAAACCTCTGGCTGATCACGTCTTCTGCACGGATTCTTCCAGAAGGACGCCGGGGTCATGTAGCCTTTGCCTACAATGGAGAGCTGTCCATATATGGTGGTCACTCCTTCAAGCAGACCTTCAATGATCTCTGGAAATTCAATCTAGACTCATTCTCCTGGAAGAAGGTCGAGCCCAAGGGGAAATGCCCACCTCAGAGGTCTTTCATGTGCTGTTGCATGGTTGGAGATCGTGTCATTCTATTTGATAGATGGAATAACCCCGCTGAGGACCTGTTTATCTTAGACCTAAGTCCTAGTCTTAAGACCTTATGCAAGCTGGCAGTTATTCAGTACCGTCTGGAACTGTCGGAACTCACACACGACATCAGGTGGGAACTGGCAGCCATGACTACAGTAGTCAAGAAATCAGTCCAGGTGAAACATTAAAATAAAATAGTTTAAAATGTCCAGCTGGCACAGATTAATAAACCACAGATGACTTGAGCTCTGTCCATAAAGTTATTTCTGTATTTTAAAGTGGAACCAAATAATGCTTCTTATTTGGAACCTGCACCAATTAAGATCCTCCTTTCTTTTTTTTAGGCGCACCAGCCTTTCCTATTCCCAGCCTTGTGGGTCTGTGTGAAATCAAACATTGGCTGATGATTGGCTGATCACCCCATAGGAATGGTTTGATTGGCTGAGCAAAGTGCATATTGAAGATAAAAGTGAGGGTAGGAAAGTGAAGACGCCCAACGTGATTGGCTGGAATGGCTCTTGCGATTATTTGATTGGCTGAGCACGGAATGTGATGTGTGATAATAAGTGTTCCCCTCACTTCACACAAGTGTGATTCTTTGGGGGGAATAAGTACTGCAACAATTATCACCTTCCCCGCCCGGCTTCCTTCCCCCGAACACGGGTCTATTGGTGTGTGTGTAGACTGTAGACGCTCCACAAAGCTGGTTGCACCACGGTGGGTTTGAACCCACTGCCTCCGTGGTTGATGGAACTTCAGATAATGACAACCCTAGAATAGACAACTCTTTTGTTTCATTTATTTTTTTACCAGCAGCTTTTTAAGATTTGTTTTTGGCTTTTGTGCCTTTATTGATAGTTACAGTGAAGACGGGAAGGGAAGCGGGGGGGAGAGACATGCAGCAAAGGTCGTCATGAGCGGGACTCGAACATGCAACAACGCCAGGTGGGAACTGGCAGCCATGAGTACAGTAGTAAAGACCAAAAAAAAAGAAAATAGAAACAATGTAAAATAGTGATAAAGCACAGATCACCTGACCACAGTCTGTGAGAGTGGAACCATTCATAAGAATGATGATTGTTTGGTACCTGCACCAAATGTGTGATGGGGCAGCAGTGGATCAGCGGTAGAGTGGCCGGTATAGCAGCCGGATGGGAACCACAAGGTTCCCAGTTCGATCCCTGTGGGCTCCCCCAGAGTTAGTGTCAAAGTGTCCTTGAGCAAGACTCTGAACCCCTGATTTCTCCCGATGAGCAGGTTGGTGCCTTGCATGGTTTCCACCGCCGTCGGTGTTTGAATGGCTGAATGTGATGCACAATCTACGTAAAGCACTTTGGATCAAAGTGCTATAAAATGGAGCATTTACCATCAATAACGAGACCAGGTAGAATCTGATGTTCCAAAATATAACCCCAAAAAGAATGGAATGTTTTTTTTTTTTTTATATAATATTTATTTTATTTGGAAAAAGCAGTACAATAACAGCATTTATATGCATACATGGGACACAAGTGCATTTCCCAGGTTTTATTTTTCACCCCTCTTCCCTCCCTCCCCCCTCCAAGTGACTCCATCTCCAGTGTCTCTGTAACATCCTTGCTTTCTTCAGGACTACATATGGCGGCATTCCTGGTTTTAAGGCTAAACAATGATTTATTAATTTATTTTTGAGGTGCGCTATAGCAACGTCTGGCTTTTGAAATGACATCATATGGCAGACACGTCTATGGACTTTTAATGTTTGTTTAGATCACTTAGAACATACACTACCAGGTGCCCCTCACTTCAAACAAGTGTAATTATTTTTTGAGGGGTGCTAGCCCCTCCTATGCCCAACTGTGTGTGTCTGTGTGTACCCCATAGCGATGATTTGATTTGCTGAGGGCTTAAAATGTAAGGATAGAAATTGATGACAGAAAGGTGAGGATGCCAAAACTGATTGGCCGGAATGTGATGATGTATGACGATGTATGATGATAAGAGCGGCCCTCACTTCACAAGACTGTGGTTTTGTTTCTTCTACTACAACGGTAGGAACAGTCCAGTTTAAAGTCAAATAATGTGGTATTCATTGAGATTTAGTTTTTCTTCTTTTTTTTTACCCCTTTTCTCCCCAATTTAGTCGTTATAGCAAAACGTCCTCTCCACTGTTGTCACTGATGTTGTATCCTATACTGACTCTGCTGCCAGTGAGGAGCCCCCACCGGGAGGACATACTGTTGTATCCTATACTGACTCACCTGCCAGTGAGGAGCCCCCACCGGGAGGACATACTGTTGTATCCTATACTGACTCACCTGCCAGTGAGGAGCCCCCACCGGGAGGACATACTGTTGTATCCTATACTGACTCAGCTGCCAGTGAGGAGCCCCCACCGGGAGGACGTACTGTTGTATCCTATACTGACTCACCTGCCAGTGAGGAGCCCCCACCGGGAGGACGTGCTGTTGTATCCTATACTGACTCCCCTGCCAGTGAGGAGGCCCCACCGGGAGGATGTACTGTTGTATCCTATACTGACTCACCTGCCAGTGAGGAGCCCCCACCGGGAGGACGTACTGTTGTATCCTATACTGACTCACCTGCCAGTGAGGAGCCCCCACCGGGAGGACATACGGTTGTATCCTATACTGACTCACCTGCCAGTGAGGAGCCCCCACCGGGAGGACATGCTGTTGTATCCTATACTGACTCACCTGCCAGTGAGGAGGCCCCACCGGGAGGATGTACTGTTGTATCCTATACTGACTCACCTGCCAGTGAGGAGCCCCCACCGGGAGGACATACTGTTGTATCCTATACTGACTCACCTGCCAGTGAGGAGCCCCCACCGGGAGGAGTTTTTTGCATTCATGGACTTTCTTTGTTTTTTTGTTGATTTCAGAGCGACTGTTAAAGTCAAAGTCGTACGATTTGACACACACGTTACCGCAGTGAAATTTGTTCTCCGCATTTGACCCCGTGAGCTGCAGCCGTGCCGCACTCGGGAATCAATAGTAGATTTGACCCCCCAATCCAACCCTTTGATGCTGAATGTCAAGTAGGGAGGCATTGGGTCCCATTTTTACAGTCTTTGGTATGACCCGGACGGGGATCAAACCCCGACCTCCCAGTTTCAGGGCCAACACTCTAACCGGACACTAACACTCTAACCACAAGGCTCTCTCTGTCTTTCTGTCTGCAACGTTTCTGTCACCAGCAGAGTCACATGGCGGTGGGAGGAGCCTCATCTCCCAGTGAGACCACCTGGGCGGAGACCAGGCCAAAGTAGTCGGGGTCTATCCATGACCTCTGACCCCTGTGCATGACCACCAATCAGAGCAACCTCCTCCAGTGATGGACCAATCAGAAGCAGCTCCTCCAGGAGCCCAATGTTAATTGTACTAAACAGACATGGCAACGCTGATGGAAACTACTGCAGAAACTACAACGGATGTCCGCTGCATGGACAGAACCAGCTGAAACTGGATGTGTGTTTGGCATTCAGACATGTTTCAAGATGCTGCTAGTCTTTAAACTGGATGTGTGTTTGGCATTCAGACATGTTTCAAGATGCTGCTAGTCTTTAAACTGGATGTGTGTTTGGCATTCAGACATGTTTCAAGATGCTGCTAGTCTTTCCTAACGCCAGGAAAACACTCATGTTACGTACAGTACAGTAGAGACCACAGTAGAGTAGAGTAGAGATCTAATGTTACACAGTGAAATTGTCAGTGTTCACTCCATTTACTCCATTTATTCACTGGCACTGAGGAAATAGCAGAATGAACACATATCGAGAAATCACTAATGATATCATCAAAAATATTTTTGCGGCGGTGATCAATTTGCCATGTTAGGAATATCAATAGTCATCGGCTTCCCTGATTGGCCAACCCAACTTATCGGCTTTGTTCATAGGCCAAGCTTTGCGTGACATTTGTGTCGCCAAACCAATATAAGCAATGTAAAACACAAACATGTGTGACCCGCTGTTGTTAAGTATTGGGATTTAAGTATCTGAGCTGATATACAGAGTGAGCAATGTTCTGCTGGACGGTACATCTGAATGGAGGACCAAACACAGCATACGGTTGTGTAGCTGTTTCAGTGAAGCACAAAGTGTTCATCTTTGGAGGACGTTGTGTTGGAAACCGTGATCAGATGTATGTGAACGTCTTCAACACAGTGTCTCTGCGCTGGAGGAAGTTGACTTCAGAGACAAATGGAAGAGGAGAAGCTCACCTTGAGGGTCCGTCCTATCGCCGAGGCCACACAGCTGTGTTAATAGAAGATGTCTACATCTGGGGTGGCTACTGTGGAGAGGAGTACTGTAACATGCTTTATGTATTTGACGTGGACACCCATCTGTGGGTCAGAACCAAGGCTTCTGGGACTGTTCCAAAAGGGAGGCGCTACCATTCAGCCTGTGTCTTGGGGAAGGTCATGTATGTCTATGGAGGATTCAACAAAATGTCTGGACGCAATAATGACATCTACAAGTTGGACTCCACCACAATGGTCTGGACTTTAATTAACAGCAGAGGAACTCCACCACATGCTTCATCAAGTCACTCTGCCACCATCATCGGGACAAAGATGTTTGTATTTGGGGGCCATGGGGGGTCTTTGGTTTTGGTCTCCTACAACAACATCAGTGTGTTTGACACAGAGACCAGCTGTTGGCTGAGCACGCCTTCTGCACAGCTTCTTCCAGAAGGACGCTGGGGTCATGCAGGCTTTACCTATAATGGAGAGCTGTACATATATGGTGGTAACACCTTGAACCAGACCTGCAATGATCTGTGGAAATACAACCTAGAGTCCCTCTCCTGGAAGAAGGTTGAGCCCAAGGGGAAACGCCCGCCTCACATGTCTTCCATTGGCTGTTGCATGGTGGGAGATTGTGTCTTCCTCTTTGATAGATCGTACAACCCTGGTGACCTGTTTATCTTAGACCTCAGTCCTAGTCTCAAGACGCTATGCAAGCTGGAAGTTATTCAGTACGGTCTGGAGCAGTCTGAACTCAAGCACAACATCAGGTGGGAACTGGCAGCCATGACTACAGTAGTAAATAACTCAGTCCAGGTGAAATTAAAATAAAATAGAAAAAAATGTTCAGATGGCACAGATTAATAAACCACATATGACTTGAGCTCTGTCCATAAAGTTATTTCTGTATTTTACAGTGGAACCAAAGAATGCTTCTTATTTGGAACCTGCACCAATTAAGGACCTTATTTCTTTTTTTGAGGCGCACCTGCCCCTCCTATGCCCAGCCTTGTGGGTCTGTGTGAAATCAAACATTGGCTGATCACCCCATAGCGATGATTTGATTGGCTGAGCAAAGTGCATATTGAAGATAAGTGCAGAAAAGTGAAGACGCCCAAAGTGATTGGCCGGAATGACTCTTGCGATTATTTGATTGGCTGAGCACGGAATGTGATGTATGATGATAAGTGTGCCCCTCACTTCACACAAGTGTGATTTATGGGGGGAATAAGTACAATTATCACCTTCCCCGCCCGGCTTCCTTCCCCCGAACACGGGTCTATTGGTGTGTGTGTAGACTGTAGACGCTCCACAAAGCTGGTTGCACCACGGTGGATTTGAACCCACTGCCTCCGTGGTTGATGGAACTGCAGATAATGACAAGCCTAGAATAGACTAGTCTTTCTTTTCATTCCTTTTTTTACCAGCGGCTTTTTAAGATTTGTTTTTGGCTTTTGTGCCTTTATTGATAGTTACAGTGAAGACGGAAAGGGAAGCGGGGGGAGAGACATGCAGCAATGGTCGTCATGAGCGGGACTCGAACATGCGACACGCTGTCAGGCCAGAGCCTATATGTGGCATGCGCCTGGACCACAGAATGTGATGATGTATAATGATGCATGGTCATAAGAGCGCCCCTCACTTCACATGAGTGTGATTTTAGTTTTTGCTTTTTTTTTTGCCTCTTTTTCTCCACAATTCATTGGTTATCTTATTGGGCAAAGTCCATAATATGTCTTGAAATGTCACTGCCATGGAATCCATATTCATGTATTCTCTGGAGACATGACTGTTGGCCTACACAGCTTTCACAATGTGTCCGTGTAACAGTCTGTGCAACGGAAGCGTTGACAATGTGTAGAAAACTACAACGGGTGTTTGCACCAATGGGGCTCCCTTCGTCCATATATGTTTTTGAGGGGCGCTAGCGCCTCCAATGGGGCTCCCTTCGTCCATATATGTTTTTGAGGGGCGCTAGCGCCTCCAATGGGGCTCCCTTCGTCCATATATGTTTTTGAGGGGCGCTAGCGCCTCCAATGTCTGGCTTTCAGACATGACGTCATGCTGCAGCCAAGTCTATGGACTTTTGATGTTTGTCTCACACATGCTCCCCCAAAAAGCAACACGCCCCCCCTCGTGACGTCATGTTGCAGCCACATGGGCGCCCCTCACTTCACACAAGTGATTTTTTTGTGTCTTCTTTTTTTTTTAGGGGCACTAGCCTCTCCTATATACAGCATTGGTCCCCTCACGTCTCATATTTGCCATTGACAATGAAAAGAGAAATTAGGAAATTTGTCCCTCAAATAATTATGACGTACATTTTTGGCAAACATTAAATGCCATTGACAATGGAAATTGACGTCATATGTAGACGAGCAAATCATATCATATGTAGTAATCATATGTAGACGAGCAAATCGGCTAACCAATCACATAAATTCAGTTGTTCATGACTTGATGTAAGATGATATAATTTAATGATGAGCCCCTCACTTCACACGGGTGTGATTTTTAAATTCAGAACAAAGGTTATGTATGTAACCATGGTTATGCGATAGATTGGATCACTCCAATATGATATCCCCCCCCCCGCAAGTTGAGGTAGACTTAAAGATTAGGGACCCGTAGTCCCGTGTAAGCCTACGGGTGGTGCAGCGGCTAGAGGCGGGGCTACCTGCGCCTGCCCACATTCCTACGCGGCACCTCCTCCTTCCTCGTGTCCTTTTCGAAGCGTCCAAGACCACTGCTGTGTAGCTGAACACACTGTCTGTCTGCTGTGTAGCTGAATACACTGTCTGCTGTGTAGCTGAACACACTGTTTTGCTGTGTAGCTGAACCCACTATCTGCTGCGTAGCTGAACACACTGCTGTGTAGATGAACACACTGCTGTGTAGCTGAACACACTGTCTGTCTGCTGTGTAGCACTGCCACACAACGCCAGGTGGGAACTGGCAGCCATGAGTACAGTAGTAAAGACCAAAAAATAAACACAATGTGCGATTGCGCCAGTGATCAATTTTGCCATATTAGGAAGATCAACAGACACTGGCTTCCCTGATTGGCCAACCCAACTGATCGGCTTTGTGGATTGGCCAAACGTTGCGTGACATTTGCGCCGCCAAACCAATATAGGCTATGCATAACGCAGCTATGTTGGACTCTGTTGTTTCTCAGAGTGAGGATTTAAGTAGTCTGACCTGATATACAGAGTGAGCAATGTTCTGCTGGACGGTACATCTGACTGGAGGAACAGACACATTCAGTTGTGTTGCTGTTGCAGTGAAGCACAAAGTGTTCACCTTTGGAGGATGTTGTGAAGGAAACCGTGATCAGATGGATGTGAACGTATTCAACACAGTGTCTCTGCGCTGTAGGAAGTTGACCCCAGAAAATAATGTAAGAGGAGAAGCTCACCTTGAGGGTCCGTCCTATCGCCGAGGCCACACAGCTGTGTTAATAGAAGATGTCTACATCTGGGGTGGCTACTATGGAGAGGAGTACTGTAACATGCTTTATGCATTTGATGTGGACACCCATCTGTGGGTCGGAACCAAGGCTTCTGGGACTGTTCCAGAAGGGAGGTGCCACCATTCAGCCTGTGTCTTGGAGAAGGTCATGTATGTCTATGGAGGATACAACCGATTGTTTGAACGCAATAATGACATCTACAAGTTGGACACCACCACAATGGTCTGGGCATTAATTAACACCAGAGGAACGCCACCACATGCTTCATCAAGTCACTCTGCCACCATCATCGGGACAAAGATGTTTGTATTTGGGGGCCGTGGGGGGTATGGGGTCTCCTACAACAACATCAGTGTGTTTGACACAGAGAAAAACCTCTGGCTGATCACGTCTTCTGCACGGATTCTTCCAGAAGGACGCCGGGGTCATGTAGCCTTTGCCTACAATGGAGAGCTGTCCATATATGGTGGTCACTCCTTCAAGCAGACCTTCAATGATCTCTGGAAATTCAATCTAGACTCATTCTCCTGGAAGAAGGTCGAGCCCAAGGGGAAATGCCCACCTCAGAGGTCTTTCATGTGCTGTTGCATGGTTGGAGATCGTGTCATTCTATTTGATAGATGGAATAACCCCGCTGAGGACCTGTTTATCTTAGACCTAAGTCCTAGTCTTAAGACCTTATGCAAGCTGGCAGTTATTCAGTACCGTCTGGAACTGTCGGAACTCACACACGACATCAGGTGGGAACTGGCAGCCATGACTACAGTAGTCAAGAAATCAGTCCAGGTGAAACATTAAAATAAAATAGTTTAAAATGTCCAGCTGGCACAGATTAATAAACCACAGATGACTTGAGCTCTGTCCATAAAGTTATTTCTGTATTTTAAAGTGGAACCAAATAATGCTTCTTATTTGGAACCTGCACCAATTAAGATCCTCCTTTCTTTTTTTTAGGCGCACCAGCCTTTCCTATGCCCAGCCTTGTGGGTCTGTGTGAAATCAAACATTGGCTGATGATTGGCTGATCACCCCATAGGGATGGTTTGATTGGCTGAGCAAAGTGCATATTGAACATAAAAGTGAGGGTTGGAAAGTGAAGACGCCCAACGTGATTGGCTGGAATGGCTCTTGCGATTATTTGATTGGCTGAGCACGGAATGTGATGTGTGATAATAAGTGTTCCCCTCACTTCACACAAGTGTGATTCTTTGGGGGGAATAAGTACTGCAACAATTATCACCTTCCCCGCCCGGCTTCCTTCCCCCGAACACGGGTCTATTGGTGTGTGTGTAGACTGTAGACGCTCCACAAAGCTGGTTGCACCACGGTGGGTTTGAACCCACTGCCTCCGTGGTTGATGGAACTTCAGATAATGACAACCCTAGAATAGACAACTCTTTTGTTTCATTTATTTTTTTACCAGCAGCTTTTTAAGATTTGTTTTTGGCTTTTGTGCCTTTATTGATAGTTACAGTGAAGACGGAAAGGTCGTCATGAGCGGGACTCGAACACGCAACAACGCCAGGTGGGAACTGGCAGCCATGAGTACAGTAGTAAAGACCCAAAAAAAAAGAAAATAGAAACAATGTAAAATAGTGATAAAGCACAGATCACCTGACCACAGTCTGTGAGAGTGGAACCATTCATAAGAATGATGATTGTTTGGTACCTGCACCAAATGTGTGATGGGACGGCAGTGGCTCAGCGGTAGAGTGGCCGGTAGAGCAGCCGGATGGGAACCAAAAGGTTCCCAGTTCGATCCCTGTGGGCTCCCCCAGAGTTAGTGTCGAAGTGTCCTTGAGCAAGACTCTGAACCCCTGATTTCTCCCGATGAGCAGGTTGGTGCCTTGCATGGTTTCCTCCTGATGAGCAGGTTGGTGCCTTGCATGGTTTCCTCCCGATGAGCAGGTTGGTGCCTTGCATGGTTTCCTCCTGATGAGCATGTTGGTGCCTTGCATGGTTTCCTCCTGATGAGCATGTTGGTGCCTTGCATGGTTTCCTCCTGATGAGCAGGTTGGTGCCTTGCATGGTTTCCTCCCGATGAGCAGGTTGGTGCCTTGCATGGTTTCCTCCCGATGAGCAGGTTGGTGCCTTGCATGGTTTCCTCCCGATGAGCAGGTTGGTGCCTTGCATGGTTTCCACCGCCGTCGGTGTGTGAATGGCTGAATGTGATGCACAATCTACGTAAAGCACTTTGGATCAAAATGCTATAAAAATGGAACATTTACCATCAATAACGAGACCAGGTAGAATCTGATGTTCCAAAATATAACCCCAAAATGAATGCAATGGGTTTTTTTTTGTGGTTTTTTTTATATAATATTTATTTTATTTGGAAAAAGCAGTACAATAACACCATTTATATGCATACATAGGACACAAGTGCATTTCCCAGGTTTTTTTTTTCACCCCTCTTCCCTCCCTCCCCCCTCCAAGTGACTCCATCTCCAGTGTCTCTGTAACATCCTTGCTTTCTTCAGGACTACATATGGCGGCATTCCTGGTTTTAAGGCTAAACAATGATTTATTCATTTATTTTTGAGACGCGTTGAAGCAACGTCTGGCTTTTGAAATGACGTCATATGGCAGACAAGTCTATGGAGTAATTATTTTTTGAGGGGTGCTAGCCCCTCCTATGCCCAACTGTGTGTGTCTGTGTGTACCCCATAGCGATGATTTGATTTGCTGAGGGCTTAAAAAGTGATCATAGAAATTGATGACAGAAAGGTGAGGACGCCAAAACTGATTGGCCGGAATGTGATGATGTATGACGATGTATGATGATAAGAGCGGCCCTCACTTCACAAGACTGTGGTTTTGTTTATTCTACTACAACGGTAGGAACAGTCCAGTTTAAAGTCAAATAATGTGGTATTCATTGAGATGTAGTTTTCCTTTTTTTTTTTTTACCCCTTTTCTCCCCAATTTAGTCGTTATAGCAAAACGTCCTCTCCAGTGTTGTCACTGATGTTGTATCCTATACTGACTCAGCTGCCAGTGAGGAGCCCCCACCGGGAGGACATACTGTTGTATCCTATACTGACTCACCTGCCAGTGAGGAGCCCCCACCGGGAGGACATACTGTTGTATCCTATACTGACTCAGCTGCCAGTGAGGAGCCCCCACCGGAAGGACTTACTGTTGTATCCTATACTGACTCACCTGCCAGTGAGGAGCCCCCACCGGGAGGACGTGCTGTTGTATCCTATACTGACTCCCCTGCCAGTGAGGAGGCCCCACCGGGAGGATGTACTGTTGTATCCTATACTGACTCACCTGCCAGTGAGGAGCCCCCACCGGGAGGACGTACTGTTGTATCCTATACTGACTCACCTGCCAGTGAGGAGCCCCCACCGGGAGGACATACTGTTGTATCCTATACTGACTCACCTGCCAGTGAGGAGCCCCCACCGGGAGGACGTGCTGTTGTATCCTATACTGACTCACCTGCCAGTGAGGAGGCCCCACCGGGAGGATGTACTGTTGTATCCTATACTGACTCACCTGCCAGTGAGGAGCCCCCACCGGGAGGACATACTGTTGTATCCTATACTGACTCACCTGCCAGTGAGGAGCCCCACCGGGAGGACATACTGTTGTATCCTATAATGTCTCACCTGCCAGTGAGGAGCCCCCACCGGGAGGACATACTGTTGTATCCTATACTGACTCACCTGCCAGTGAGGAGCCCCCACCGGGAGGAGTTTTTTGCATTCATGGACTTTCTTTGTTTTTTTGTTGATTTCAGAGCGACTGTTAAAGTCAAAGTCGTACGATTTGACACACACGTTACCGCAGTGAAATTTGTTCTCCCCCAATCCAACCCTTTGATGCTGAATGTCAAGTAGGGAGGCATTGGGTCCCATTTTTACAGTCTTTGGTATGACCCGGACGGGGATCAAACCCCGACCTCCCAGTTTCAGGGCCAACACTCTAACCGGACACTAACACTCTAACCACAAGGCTCTCTCTGTCTTTCTGTCTGCAACGTTTCTGTCACCAGCAGAGTCACATGGCGGTGGGAGGAGCCTCATCTCCCAGTGAGACCACCTGGGCGGAGACCAGGCCAAAGTAGTCGGGGTCTATCCATGACCTCTGACCCCTGTGCATGACCACCAATCAGAGCAACCTCCTCCAGTGATGGACCAATCAGAAGCAGCTCCTCCAGGAGCCCAATGTTAATTGTACTAAACAGACATGGAAACGCTGATGGAAACTACTGCAGAAACTACAACGGATGTCCGCTGCATGGACAGAACCAGCTGAAACTGAATGTGTGTTTGGCATTCAGACATGTTTCAAGATGCTGCTAGTCTTTAAACTGGATGTGTGTTTGGCATTCAGACATGTTTCAAGATGCTGCTAGTCTTTAAACTGGATGTGTGTTTGGCATTCAGACATGTTTCAAGATGCTGCTAGTCTTTCCTAACGCCAGGAAAACACTCATGTTACGTACAGTACAGTAGAGACCACAGTAGAGTAGAGTAGAGATCTAATGTTACACAGTGAAATTCTCAGTGTTCACTCCATTTACTCCATTTATTCACTGGCACTGAGGAAATAGCAGAATGAACACATATCGAGAAATCACTAATGATATCATCAAAAATATTTTTGCGGCGGTGATCAATTTGCCATGTTAGGAATATCAATAGTCATCGGCTTCCCTGATTGGCCAACCCAACTTATCGGCTTTGTTCATAGGCCAAGCTTTGCGTGACATTTGTGTTGCCAAACCAATATAAGCAATGAGTGTTCCCCTCACTTCACACAAGTGTGATTCTTTGGGGGGAATAAGTACTCTAACAATTATCACCTTCCCCGCCCGGCTTCCTTCCCCCGAACACGGGTCTATTGGTGTGTGTGTAGACTGTAGACGCTCCACAAAGCTGGTTGCACCACGGTGGATTTGAACCCACTGCCTCCGTGGTTGATGGAACTGCAGATAATGACAAGCCTAGAATAGACTACTCTTTCTTTTCATTCCTTTTTTTACCAGCGGCTTTTGTTTTTGGCTTTTGTGCCTTTATTGATAGTTACAGTGAAGACGGAAAGGGAAGCGTGTCGAACATGCGACACGCTGTCAGGCCAGAGCCTATATGTGGCATGCGCCTGGACCACAGAATGTGATGATGTATAATGATGCATGGTCATAAGAGCGCCCCTCACTTCACATGAGTGTGATTTTAGTTTTTGCTTTTTTTTTTGCCTCTTTTTCTCCACAATTCATTGGTTATCTTATTGGGCAAAGTCCATAATATGTCTTGAAATGTCACTGCCATGGAATCCATATTCATGTATTCTCTGGAGACATGACTGTTGGCCTACACAGCTTTCACAATGTGTCCGTGTAACAGTCTGTGCAACGGAAGCGTTGACAATGTGTAGAAAACTACAACGGGTGTTTGCACCAATGGGGCTCCCTTCGTCCATATATGTTTTTGAGGGGCGCTAGCGCCTCCAATGGGGCTCCCTTCGTCCATATATGTTTTTGAGGGGCGCTAGCGCCTCCAATGGGGCTCCCTTCGTCCATATATGTTTTTGAGGGGCGCTAGCGCCTCCAACGTCTGGCTTTCAGACATGACGTCATGCTGCAGCCAAGTCTATGGACTTTTGATGTTTGTCTCACACATGCTTCCCCAAAAAGCAACACGGCCCCCCTCGTGACGTCATGTTGCAGCCACATGGGCGCCCCTCACTTCACACACGTGTGATTTTTTTGTGTCTTCTTTTTTTTTAGAGGCACTAGCCTCTCCTATATACAGCATTGGTCCCCTCACGTCTCATATTTGCCATTGACAATGAAAAGAGAAATTAGGTAATTTGTCCCTCAAATAATTATGACGTACATTTTTGGCAAACATTAAATGCCATTGACAATGGAAATTCACGTCATATGTAGACGAGCAAATCGTCTAACCAATCACATAAATTCAGTTGTTCATGACATGATGTAAGATGATATAATTTAATGATGAGCCCCTCACTTCACACAGGTGTGATTTTTAAATTCAGAACAAAGGTTATGTATGTAACCATGGTTATGCGATCGATTGGATCACTCCAATATGATATCCCCCCCCGCAAGTTGAGGTAGACTTAAAGATTAGGGACCCGTAGTCCCGTGTAAGCCTACGGGTGGTGCAGCGGCTAGGGGCGGGGCTACCTGCGCCTGCCCACATTCCTACGCGGCACCTCCTCCTTCCTCGTGTCCTTTTCGAAGCGTCCAAGACCACGGCTGTGTAGCTGAACACACTGTCTGTCTGCTGTGTAGCTGAATACACTGTCTGCTGTGTAGCTGAACACACTGTCTGCTGCGTAGCTGAACACACGGCTGTGTAGCTGAACACACTGTCTGTCTGCTGTTTAGCTGAACACACTGTCTGTCTGCTGTGTAGCTGGACACACTGTCTGCTGTGTAGCTGAACACAAGAGGAGAAGCTCACCTTGAGCGTCCCTCCCATCGCCGAGGCCACACAGCTGTGTTAATCAAATATGTCGTCTACATCTGGGGAGGCTCCTCTGGAATGCTTTGTGCATTTGATGTAGACACCCATCTGTTGGTCAGAACCAAGGCTTCTGGGACTGTTCCAGAAGGGAGGTGCTACCATTCACCCTGTGTCTTGGGGAAGGTCATGTATGTCTATGGAGGATACAACCGTAAGATTAAACGCAAAAATGACAAATACAAGTTGGACACCACCACAATGGTCTGGACATTAATTAACACCAGAGGAACTTCACCACATGCTTCATCAAGTCACTCTGCCACCATCATCGGGACAAAGATGTTTGTATTTGGGGGCTGTGGGGGGCCTGGGGTCTCCTACAACAACATCAGTGTGTTTGACACATAGACCAGCTGTTGGCTGAGAACGCCTTCTGCACAGCTTCTACCAGGACGACGCCAGGGACATGCAGCCTTTACCTTCAATGGAGAGCTGTACATATTTGGTGGTACCAACTGGGAGCAGCACTTCAATGATGTGTGGAAATACAATCTAGAGTCATTCTCCTGGAAGAAGGTCAAACCCAAGGGGAAAGGCCCACCTCAGACGTATTTCATGGGCTGTTGCATGGTGGGAGATCGTGTCTTCCTCTTTGGAGGAGAGAACACACCCAATGACCTGTTGGTCTTAGACATGAGTCCCAGTCTTAAGACGCTATGCAAGCTGGTAGTTATTCATTACGGACTGGAACAGTCTGGACTCCCACACAACGCCAGGTGGGAACTGGCAGCCATGAGTACAGTAGTAAAGACCAAAAAATAAAATAGAAACAATAGAAAATAGTGATAAAGCACAGATCACCTGACCACAGTCTGTGACAGTGGAACCATTGATAAGAATGATGATTGTTTGGTACCTGCACCAGATGTGTGATGGGACGGCAGTGGATCAGCGGTAGAGTGGCCGGTAGAGCAGCCGGATGGGAACCAAAAGGTTCCCAGTTCGATCCCTGTGGGCTCCCCCAGAGTTAGTGTCAAAGTGTCCTTGAGCAAGACTCTGAACCCCTGATTTCTCCCGATGAGCAGGTTGGTGCCTTGCATGGTTTCCACCGCCGTCGGTGTGTGAATGGCTGAATGTGATGCACAATCTACGTAAAGCACTTTGGATGAAAGTGCTATAGTACTATCTAAAGTACTATCGACAGACTTTTTATTGGACGTTGGGAGGAAGTACAGAATAGATTCGCAGCTTCTTGTTTTCAGTGATAAGTCTTTTTGCGGCTTACGCCTTTTATTGGTTTTTGAAGGGACAGACAGTAGGCTGACAGGAAACGGGAGAGAGATGGGGGAAGACATGCAGTAAAGGCCGTGTCGGGCTCGGGAGTCGAACCCGCGGCACACTGCGACTGGATTACCAGTCGGGTGCCCAGACGGTTACGCCACCGCCTGGGCCAGTGATAAGTCTTGAACTTGAACTTGTGCGTTCACTCAGTCAGCCACACATGTTTTGGGAAGCATTCCTTTCCACTACTGTTGTTTCAATCATCACCATGAACATGTTTGAGAACCACTGGTTTAAACAACATTCAGGAAGCAAGCCCAAATAAGCAATTACACTTTAGAAATGAGCCCAACAAAACTGCAACTCGCAAAAATGGCAACGCTGATGGCAACTACTGCAGAAACTACAACGGATGTCCGCTGCATGGACAGAACCAGCTGAAACTGGATGTGTGTTTGGCATTCAGACATGTTTCAAGATGCTGCTAGTCTTTAAACTGGATGTGTGTTTGGCATTCAGACATGTTTCAAGATGCTGCTAGTCTTTAAACTGGATGTGTGTTTGGCCTTCAGACATGTTTCAAGATGCTGCTAGTCTTTAAACTGGATGTGTGTTTGGCATTCAGACATGTTTCAAGACGCTGCTAGTCTTTAAACTGGATGTGTGTTTGGCATTCAGACATGTTTCAAGATGCTGCTAGTCTTTCCTAACGCCAGGAAACCACTCATCTTACGTACAGTAGATGTACTTTAACCACATTTAATGTGACACAGTGAAATTCTCAGTGTTCACTCCATTTACTCCATGTATTCACTGGCACTGAGGAAATAGCAGAACACATATCGAGAAATCCCTAATGACATCATCAAAAATATTTTTGCGCCGGTGATCAATTTGCCATGTTAGGAATATCAATAGTCATCGGCTTCCCTGATTGGCCAACCCAACTTATCAGCTTTGTTCATAGGCCAATCTTTGCGTGATATTTGTGCCGCCAAACCACTATAAGCGATGTATAACACAGACATTTGGGACTCTGCCGTTTTTAATATATTGGATTTAAGAATCTGACCTGATATACAGAGTGAGCAATGTTCTGCTGGACGGTACATCTGAATGGAGGACCAAACACATTCTGTTGTGCTGCTGTTGCAGTGAAGCACAAAGTGTTCACCTTTGGAGGACGTTGTGATGGAAACCGTGATCAGATGGATGTGAACGTCTTCAACACAGTGTCTCTGCGCTGGAGGAAGTTGACGAGAGAGACAAATGGAAGAGGAGAAGTTCACTTTGAGGGTCCATCCTATCGCGACGGCCACACAGCTGTGCTGATAGAAGATGTCTACATCTGGGGAGGCTACGGTGGACGGGAGTACTGTAACATGCTTCATGCATTTGATGTGGACACCCATCTGTGGGTCAGAACCAAGGCTTCTGGGACTGTTCCAGAAGGGAGGCGCTACCATTCAGCCTGTGTCTTGGGGAAGGTCATGTATGTCTATGGAGGACGCAACAAAATGTATAGACGCAATAATGACATCTACAAGTTGGACTCCACCACAATGGTCTGGACTTTAATTAATACCAGAGGAACTCCACCACATGCTTCATCAAGTCACTCTGCCACCATCATCGGGACAAAGATGTTTGTATTTGGGGGCTGTGGGGGGTATGGGGTCTCCTACAACAATATCAGTGTGTTTGACACAGAGACCAGCATCTGGCTGAGCATGCCTTCTGCATGGCTTCTTCCAGAAGGACGCTGGTGCCATTCAGCCTTTACCTTCAATGGAGAGCTGTACATATATGGTGGTAAAAACTTGTACCAGGCCTTCAATGATCTGTGGAAATACAATCTAGAGTCCTTCTCCTGGAAGAAGGTCGAGCCCAAGGGGAAACGCCCACCTCACATGTCTTTCATTGGCTATTGCATGGTGGGAGATCGAATCATCCTCTTTGATAGATGGAATAACTCCACTGGTGACCTGTTTATCTTAGACCCAAGTCCTAGTCTTAAGACCTTATGCAAGCTGGCAGTTATTCAGTACGGTCTGGGTCTGTCGGAACTCACGCACGACATCAGGTGGGAACTGGCAGCCATGACAAAGGGCACCTATGGATGGCTGCAATTCGAAACTGGCCCCCGTAAAATCTGAATCCAACGTCTGGCTTTCAGACATGACGTCATACTGCAGCCAAGTCTATGGACTTGTGATGTTTGCCTCACACATGCTCCCCCAAAAAGCAACACGCCCCCCCTCGTGACGTCATGTTGCAGCCACATGGGCGCCCCTCACTTCACACACGTGTGATTTCTTGTTTTCTTATTTTGAGGGGCACTAGCCTCTTCTATATACAGCTTTTGTCCACTCACGTCTGATATTTGCCATTGACAATGAAAAGATAAATTAGGTCATATGTACTTCAAATATGACGTAAATGTGTGGCAACACAAACATTAAATGCCATTGACAATGTAGGGAAATTTACGTCATATATAGACGAGCAAATCATATCATATGTAGTAATCATATGTAGACGAGCAAATCGGCTAACCAATCACATAAATTCAGTTGTTCATGACATGATGTATGATGATTTATAATGATGAAGAGCGCCCCTCACCGCACGAACTTTGTCCTAAACAAACATAAAATTCCCTTTGGACAATGCATGGACAATTTTACGTCATAGCGTCTATTCTACGTCGTGATGATGTACGATGATAAGAGCGCCCCTCACTTCACACGGGTGTGATCTTTTTTTCCCCCCCTTCTTTTTTCACTCACTGGGAAAAAGTAATTGAATGCCAATCACGTGTTCAGACGTGCGTTGTGTGACGTGTCACCGTTTGACTCTGTGAAACGTGTTCAGACATGCGTTGTGTGACGTGTCACCGTTTGACTCTGTGAAACGTGTTCAGACGTGCGTTGTGTGACGTGTCACCGTTTGACTCTATTGAATGCCAATCACGTGTTCAGACGTGCGTTGTGTGACGTGTCACCGTTTGACTCTGTGAAACGGAGTCAAACACAAACCATGCGGTCTCAGAAACACGTCCACTGTCCACTTGGATGTCTAGAAATGCCTTCATCTCAGCCTCCGTGCTTCATCTCGGCCTCCGTGCTTCATCTCGGCCTCCGTGCTTCATCTCGGCCTCCGTGCTTCATCTCGGCTTCCGTGCTTCCTTCTGCATTTTTTCAGAGACCAGCTGTCAATAACTGCGGAACGCATTGTCACAATGTTGTTGGGTTTTTTTTTGGGGGGGGGGGGGGGGGAGCTCAGAGGAAACCTCCGTGTGTATCAATCGTACTGGAGATACACAATCTAGTTGTTTACTCCCAACACGATTATGTGGAATGAAAACAAATTAAAACAGAAAGCAAAAAGTATATATACCGGTATATTTGCTATAGCAAAAAAAACCCTTTAAACAGAGAGAAAATATGTATTTTGAATGAAAATGAATGAAAACGACAAAAAAATGTATATATTTGCAAACCCAAAATTATTTGAATGTTTTCTCTATCGTTTGCGAATTAAGTACATTGTTGTGATTGTAAAAGCCTTATATCTCTCAAAGATGTCTCTCCATCAATCAAATATGAATTAATCAACATACTTGGGGTCGCCAGACAGACAGACAGACTGTGAACTTGTAGATCAGCTATTTTCCGACTGTGCGGTGCGTAACATAACACATTGTATAAAGCATTCTTATGTAATTCAAGAGTAGCCTATTTCCTTATTGCTAAATCTGATTGCAATGTATAGGCTATATTTCGATATCCTACATAAGGCCATTGACTCTCTTTGGTGGATGAAGGGGGAGGGGGTTAAGAAAGTTTCCAGGCTGTCACTCGGACTCCGATTGGCCAATGGAGAGGCATCTTAAATATTTCAGCGTAGGACTCGCCTTGTGACAAAAAAATCGGAGGGTAAAAAAAAAAAAAAAAAACTTTTTGAGAAGGATAAGGCTTTTGAAATCGCAAAAATAACTTTAATTTGCAAACGATGGAAAAAACGTTTTTTTATTTTATTGTATTCCTCGGACCACTGGAAGAATGTTATGGACAGATCAAGTCATCTGTGGATCATAAATCTGTGCCAGCGGGCCATTTTATACTGTTTATTTTCTCACCTGGACTGATTTCTTGACTACTGTAGTCATGGCTGCCAGTTCCCACCTGATGTTGTGCGTGAGTTCAGACTGATCCAGACCGTACTGAATAACTGCCAGCTTGCGTAATGTCTTAAGACTAGGACTTAGGTCTAAGATAAACAGGTACTCAGCGGCGTTGTCCGATCTATCAAAGAGGATGACACGATCTCCCACCATGCAACAGCCCATGAAATACATCTGAGGTGGGCGTTTCCCCTTGGGCTCGACCTTCTTCCAGGAGAAGGACTCTAGATTGAATTTCCACAGATAATTGCGGGTTTGTTTCGAGGTGTGACCACCATATATGTACAGCTCTCCATTGTAGACAAAGGCTGAATGAATGAATGAATAACAATCTTCTGGAAGAAGCTGTGCAGAAGGCGTGCTCAGCCAACAGCTAGTCTCTGTGTCAAACACACTGATGTTGTTGTAGGAGTCCCCGTACCCCCCATGGCCCACAAATACAAACATCTTTGTCCCGATGATGGTGGAAGAGTGACTTGTTGAAGCATGTGGTCGAGTTCCTCTGGTATTAATTAAAGTCCAGGCCATTGTGGTGGTGTCCAACTTGTAGATGTCATTTTTGCGTTTAATCTTACGGTTGTATCCTCCATAGACATACATGACCTTCCCCAAGACACAGGCTGAATGGTAGCGCCTCCCTTCTGGAACAGTCCCAGAAGCCTTGGTTCTGACCCACAGATGGGTGTCCACATCAAATGCATAAAGCATGTTACAGTACTCCCCTCCATAGGAGCCTCCCCAGATGTAGACATCTTCTATTAACACAGCTGTGTGGCCTCGGCGATAGGAGGGACCCTCAAGGTGACCTTCTCCTCTTCCATTTGTCTTTGGGGTCAACTTCCTCCAGCGCAGACACTGTGTTGAAGACGTTCACATCCATCTGATCACGGTTTCCATCACAACGTCCTCCAAATGTGAACACTTTGTGCTTCACTGCAACAGCAGCACAACTGGATGGGTTTGGTCCTCCAGTCAGATGTACCGTCCAGCAGAACATTGCTCACTCTGTATTATCAAGTCAGACTTCTTAATTCCTCACTCTGAGAAACAACAGAGTCCCAGATGTCTGCGTTATACATCGCTTATATTGGTTCAGCGACAATAATGTCACGCAAAGTTTGGCCTATCTGTGGCCGGGTGGGAGGAAGAGAATTTCGCATTAATTTTTCCCCCATAGACGTTTCATAAAGTACAAACAATACAATATAACAGTAAATACAAAAATAAAAATAAATAAAAAGGTACCATATATGCACATATCCCACACTGTTCAGTTTCTGACATACAGAACGCCAGTGGTTCCACAGTCTCGATGAGAACCTGAGTGAACTGCATTTAGGGTCCGTAATACAGCAATGATGTCGTTTATTGACTCAGATGCCCTACACATGAATCTGTACATAAGGTTACGTAGTACAGCAGAGCAGGTAGGTACTCCGACACTAACAAACATCTGGCTAGCACTGGAGCTTCTTGGCACCCTCAACAGCAGCCTCATACAATCATTATAGGCCACTGTGCGCCTCTCTGTTCTTGCCTTAGCGAACTATAGTAGTTAAGTAGTATCTTAATACGGCCGTTTGCGTTTCAGGGCCAGCACCACACCTGCTGCTTTGCGGATATTACCATTCCACCCATTCTCATGAGCCACCGAGTCTGAGAACAATCACACAGCCACGAATGGTCCCAGTGGTTGGATTGCTGCTCGCCTGAGTCTGGGCCTGGTTCATTGTAACCCTTCTCGTTTAATTCTATTCCTCTATTATATTGTATTCATGCAGTGTCTGGGCTTATGTATGTATATATATGTATATTGTGTATTATATCATATATATATATATGCACTTATATTTATATCTTATACTATATATACCATTGTGATTTAGATACGACCGGCTGAAGAGAATACTGTCATTGTAGAATACCTCCCACTGTGAAGTGCTGATATATATATTTATCCTCCTTATAGGTCCGGTGCTGGGGATAAGCTACGCTGGAGCAGCTGACGGCCGTCCAGTGGTGGTGGTAATGCCCCTTTCCCTTAGTTTACTTTTCCTTTGTGGTTTATTTTGAGTTGCTGTGTTGTGTTTTGTTTGTGTATTGCCACCACCCTGGACCGGTGAGCCTGCCCAGCTCCCCTCCTCCCCCCAGTACTGGCTTGTAGTGGTGTGATATCCCTAACTGTATGCACTTTATAGTCACTTGCACTTAAACCCTGTTGGATATTGCTATTGTTGCACAGTCATATTGATTAATTAAATATCTTCCTGCTTGATGCCATGTTTTAATGAATTATATATATTGCTGACCAAGTATTTAATAAAGTATTTTGTATATTGGTTACACACGTTTCTACCTTGCCTCTATTGTTACTGAATCTGTGTTGGGGAGTCATTACGTGCTCCGGGTTTTCAGTATTCTTAGTCAAATATCTCCTGGGGTGCAATTCCCCAGGTGGCATAGTTGGCTACCTTAATCAATACCACCCCGCCACACTAACATAGATATTATGGTTGATAACTACCTGGAATTAAATTAGACACACCCAGTCGGGCATCCCTTATTTTGGAAGAGAAATTAACTCTATCTCTACCGCTAGCTGTTAGCATAAAACCCAGTTCCCAGTCCCAGCATACACGTTCACTTTAAAAGACGGAGTTTGCACCCCCCCCACACACACACTCGCGACACACACTCTAGTATCATTGGATCACGCACAGACTCCTTACCTTTCGTCAGAAGCTTTTACATGGCGGCAGCGTCGCCGTACAAAGGTACAAATTAAATCCGAAATGTGGGATGGCAGAACATCCACCAAGGACAGAGATTCTAGAGTCGGACTTATGGAGGTTTTGAAAATCCTCCCTTCCACTGTTTCCACTGTGAATATATTTACAATCCCATAGTTGGAACGGCGTTGCTATAGGAACCGGACCAATGTTAAAAAGCTTCCATAGGACTGAACCATTATATAGACGGAGTATACATTGGGGTACGTATATATATACAGACCAGGGATATGACGCCACCTAGCGTCGACATACGTATATATACGTACGATCATAGTACTGATGACATCATAGTACTGACATCACAGACTGGCCTCTCCTCCTATATATAAATGGTGTCATGTTCAGTAACACTGTCTTACAGAGCATGGTGTTAACGGTGTTGTTTCAAACAGTGAGCTCCCAGTCTGTCAGATGTTGCCCTCTATAGTCAAGCTGCGAGTAGACCTAGAAGTCAACCATGAGATCGGAGGTTCTGTAGCGGTGGGACACAAAGTGTACGTCTTTGGAGGTGTCCGTCTTAATGCTAGACGTGTAAGATATCCGATCACTGTGAGCGTCTTCGATACCGTGTCTCTGAGATGGACGACATTGCCCCCAGTGACAACTACAGGAGGAGATTGCCCCCCTGAGGTGCCCTGTCATCGCCAATACCACACGGCTGTGCTCATTGGAACTACTGTCTACATCTGGGGTGGAGAGGGTTTTAGGCGTGAGCTTTGCGACAACACGCTTTATGCGTTTGACGTCGACACCCACAGATGGCTCGATACCGAGGTTTCAGGGAGAGTTCCAGAGGTGAGGGCGGGCCACTCGGCCTGTGCCTTGAGGAAGGACATGTATGTCTATGGAGGAGATGGCAAGGGGTCTCAATTGACTAATGACATCTACAAGCTGGACACCGCCACGATGGTCTGGTCTTCAATTAACACCAGAGGCACCCCACCTCCTGCTTCATACGGTCACTCTGCCACCATCATGGGGACAAAGATGTTTGTATTTGGTGGATACATGGATCTTGGGTACTATTACGACACCTACAACAACATCAGTGTGTTTGACACAGAGACCAACCGCTGGCTCAGCACTCCTTCTGTAGAGTTTCTTCCAGACGGACACCGGCGTCATGCAGCCTTTGCCTTCAATGGAGAGCTGTACTACATATTTGGTGGTCGGACAACTGATCTGTGGAAATTCAGTCTGGAGACATTCTCCTGGGAGGAGGTTAAGCTCGATGTTAATGAGCCGTTCTGGGTGATTGGCGACAGCTGTTGCATGGTGGGAGATCGTGTCGTCATCTTTGGACGTGCTGAAGGACCATCATGCCGGTTCAGGGTTGACCTGTACATCTTGGACCTCAGTCCCAGTCTCAAGACGCTTTGCAAGCTGGCGGTTATTCAGTACGAACTGGAGCAGTCCGACCTCCCACACAACATCAGGTGGGAACTGGCAGCCATGATATCTATAAAGACTCTTCCAAGACGCAAGCGAAAGCGTAAACTGTAGAAATTAGAAAGCCTCAGTAACATGGTTGACCTCACAGCCTCATTAATAGCCCCTTAATAATAGAGACAATACACCATAAATAAATACTGAAACCAGATATAATCATTAGGGAAGTTGTATGCATGTACTATGTGTACTATGTAAACTCTTCATTTCCATTTTCCAGCCATTCAGTTGCAAAAAAATAATAATAATAATATATATATTTTTTTTTTTCAAAATAATTTGGCGACCCCCCAAAATAATTTGGCGACGCCCCGAGGGGTCGCGACCCAGGGGTTGAGAACCCCTGCTCTAGACCAGACGTCACACAAGTTAGTGTCCAATTGACCAGAGCTAGCCGGACGCCAGCCTGGAACGAGCGATTCCGCGCATGCAGCGGCGACAGCAAACATTTCCCCTGTGCACAGGAAAGTCCTCAGTGTTGTTTTTGTCGACTAAAACTATGACAAAAAAATGTCCGCTGACTACCTTTTTTCACTGATGAAAAATAAACAAAAACTAAATTATAACTAAGCTATCATGACTGAAACCATGACAAAATATATTGACAATTTCGTCAACAAGTAAAAACTAGACTAAAATGTTAGGGATGGACTAGTGGACAAGAGATCCAGTAAGTAAAAAAGTAATTTTACACTTGGTTGCACGCTGCGACACGTTGTGATCTTGTAGATTGGCTATTTTCAGCAAGTGTAAAATCAGTCATTACAACAGCATCAAGGCCCGCCAAATTACATTTTAGTCGACTAAGTCCACTGTACATAGTTTTAGCTGACTAAAATCTTATGATATTTAGTCGACTAAAACTAGACTAAGACATTCCAGGTGAACAAAATGTGACTAAAACTAAACAGAGTTTCTTTCCAAAGACTAAAATAGAAATGTGCTGCCAAAAACAAGACCATAGCGTGGAGCTTCGTTGCTGAGGCGTCCTGGTCAGTAGCTTCAGCATCGAGCATAGCATCCTGGTCGGTAGCTTCAGCATCGAGCATAGCCTCCTGGTCAGTAGCTTCAGCATCCAGCATAGCATCCTGGTCAGTAGCTTCAGCATCGAGCATAGCATCCTGGTCAGTAGCTTCAGCATCAAGCATAGCATCCTGGTCAGTAGCTTCAGCATCGAGCATAGCCTCCTGGTCAGTAGCTTCAGCATCCAGCATAGCATCCTGGTCAGTAGCTTCAGCATCGAGCATAGCATCCTGGTCAGTAGCTTCAGCATCAAGCATAGCATCCTGGTCAGTAGCTTCAGCATCGAGCATAGCACCCTGGTCAGTAGCTTCAGCATCCAGCATAGCATCCTGGTCAGTAGCTTCAGCATCGAGCACAGCATCCTGGTCAGTAGCTTCAGCATCAAGCATAGCATCCTGGTCAGTAGCTTCAGCATCAAGCATAGCATCCTGGTCAGTAGCTTCAGCATCAAGCATAGCATCCTGGTCAGTAGCTTCAGCATCGAGCATAGCATCCTGGTCAGTAGCTTCAGCATCCAGCATAGCATCCTGGTCAGTAGCTTCAGCATCGAGCATAGCATCCTGGTCAGTAGCTTCAGCATCAAGCATAGCATCCTGGTCAGTAGCTTCAGCATCAAGCATAGCATCCTGGTCAGTAGCTTCAGCATCAAGCATAGCATCCTGGTCAGTAGCTTCAGCATCGAGCATAGCATCCTGGTCAGTAGCTTCAGCATCAATCATAGCATCCTGGTCAGTAGCTTCAGCATCGAGCATAGCATCCTGGTCAGTAGCTTCAGCATCAAGCATAGCATCCTGGTCAGTAGCTTCAGCATCGAGCATAGCATCCTGGTCAGTAGCTTCAGCATCGAGCATAGCGTACTGGTCAGTAGCTTCAGCATCTAGCATAGCTTGCTTCCGTTTTCATGTCGCTGCGACTGTGACTAATGACTGCTGCATGTCCAGCTGTTGGTACGTCTGACACAGAGTGGCGTCATTGAGGGGTCAGAAAACGTCGCTCGAGCGCTGCTCATGTAGCCCTGGAGTGTGACAAGCTGGAGCAATTTTAGGCATGTGTGCAACATGACAACAGGGGCGACTGTGGTTCAGGAGGTAGAGCAGGTCGTCCAATGATCCATGGGTCGGCGGTTCGAATCCCGGCTCCTCCTCCTGTCTACATGTCGAAGTGTCCTTGGGCAAGACATTGAACTCCTAATTGCTCCCGATGTGCTGTGCCGTGCTCTAGCCAATAGAAATCTATATGTAGAAGAGCCTCTATTTACGGCCCTGTGAAGTGAACGGAGTTGTCGTAACTCTCTCATCTAAATGGTCTGACCAGCGTATGCGTCCACACCTTAGAGTATATATTAACAGAGACGGCACCCGGAGGAAACCCTGACGCGAAATGGACATAGTGGCCAAATTTGTCATTGCAGCTCGAGCCAGCGCTGGTCCGTTGACTATCATTCATGTTCATGTTATTGGGGCAATGACACGTGAACGATATGTTTCATACGCGAACGCTCGCAAACGCCGCAATGATAGTCAACGGCCAGCGCGTTCATGTGTTTGGGTCCAATCCATCCCAGAATGCACTCTGTTCCTACCCGGAAGGTGCGCTTTTGAGCAACTTAACGCAAGTGGATGGGAGGAGAAATCCGGTGCCGTCTCTATTAATATATACTCTAAGGTCCACACAAACTGTTTGTTTGAGCTGCCACTGACTGTCTGCCATCAGTGTTGCCATGTCTGCTTAATATAAGCAACTTATTTTTTCTCCCCCTTTTTACTTTTTTACTACTGCCGAGTTTTTTATAGAATGAATTACTGCGGAGCAACACCACACACCCACCATGGAATACAACATATGCACTGCACGCACACACACACACACGCGCACGCACGCACGCACACGCAAGCGTGCGCACACGTGCGCGCACACGTGCAGTCTCTCTCTCTCTCTCTCTCTCTCTCACATATATCCATCTTTCGACACCTCTCTGAACTGACAACCTGTGCACGTTCACTTAATGTGTTAAAATGTAGCCTATTGGAGCCGCACACACACACACACACACACACACACACACACGTGCACGCACACGCCTGTAGGTTCCTTCCATATGCCATGGCTACACGCCAGCGTTGTGTGTGTTTAATTTGCCAGATTGTATATGTCGATCCTCGCCTCCCCGTTAATTGGAATGTTAACGAGGAAAGTTCAGGTGGGAGCTCGGAAGCTGTGTGTGTGTGTGTGTGTGTGTGTGTGTGTGTGTGTGTGTGTGTGTGTGTGTGTGTGTGTGTGTGTGTGTGTGTGTGTGTGTGTGTGTGTGTGTGTGTGTGTGTGTGTGTGTGTGCGCGCTGCATGGCTCCCAGTCGAACACATTAAGTGAACGTGCACATGTTCAGAGAGAGAGAGAGAGGTATGAATCGAAAGATGGATATATGTGAGAGTGAGAGAGAGAGAGAGCTCCATACTGCATCTCGTCAGTGTTGGACGCACAGCAGGGACAGACTCTACAAACAGTCATTATTTCAGCCGCTCTGCCTCCACAGCCGCCGCTAAGTGCTGCTAATTGTTGCACTAAATCCAGCTAATTGTGGCTCTAAATCCATTTACCTTCTGCTTCTGGCTCATATTGCTGCTGCTGGCGCCTTCATCCAAAAGAGCTTTACAATCCACAATGCGCCTTAAATTCATTCACACGCAAACGCACACACACCTTTTGATAGCATGCAAGGTGCGGCGCACACAGGCGCGTGCGCACACACACGTGCACGCACGCACACACACACTCCGTTGGGAGACGAGACCATGCAATGCACCAGGCAGACACGTGCGTGAACATGATACAGCGTCTTACCATGCATGGTACAAGAAATGCAAATATCCTGTACTTTGAACGCAGCAAAAGAATGTGTCCTGTGTGGAAATCCATATGGCATCTTCAGTATAGCTAAAGGGTGCGCGTCGCGCTGCGACAATTAAGTTGTGAGCTTGTAGACGGGCTGTTTTCAGCTTGCACCGACCAAAGTGTGAGCACCAAGCAAGACCTGCCCAAAATACACACTGATGTAGTGTAGATTTATTAGACTGAAAACATATCCTTGACCCTAACCATACATTACATCACTGGTTCCCAAAGTGGGGTCCATCCATCCATCTTCAACCGCTTATCCGTAGTATAGTCGGGTCGCGTGGGCAACAGCTCCACCAGAGAGCTCCAGACTTCCCTCTCCAGAGCAACATTAGTGACTTCCTCCTGGGGGATTCCGAGACGTTCCAAGGCCAGTGAGCCGATGTGTTTCCTCCAACTGGTCCTTGGTCTGCCCCGGGGTCTCCTCTCAGCTAAATGAGAGTGTACAAATGGACCCTGACGGGTCCATTTGGTTCCATTTGTACACACTCAGAGTTAAATTAACATTGATTTTACAATATAAATTGGGGGTCCCAGAGATAGAAACGGCATTAAATGGGGGTCTGTAGACGAATGCGTGTCAAACTGGGGGAGCTGTACAAATCTTCTCTTATGAGGGGTCTTTTCAAAAAGACGTGAAAAAGTTTGGGAACCACTGGTGTAGATTTATTAGACTGAAAGCTTATCCTTAACCGTACATTACATTACCCTTGGTATCCCCCCCCCCCCCCCCCCCCTCCTCATGCCGATAGAATAATCATGTTAATATAAGCGATAAAAAACAGTCATTAACTGCCTGGGGGAGGCAGCGACAAATTGACCTGTATTTCGACCCACTCAGAATTGTGTCAATCCTTTTTTTTGTCCTTACTGCAGCCGACTGCCTTGCTGTTTAAACCATTTCGACCTGAGGACGATTCTACAATGTCTTCTAAATCATGACCGTTTTCTGAAAAACCTCATGTTTCTGTATCAGTGGTTAGAGCGGACGTAGAATACGCACATCGACAGGCTGGGTGCTGGGCCACAGAAACTTTAGTAGATAGTGGATGGAGCCCACCTGACATGACCTGATGAAGATCAAATAGATCGAAACGTTGTCAGATAATTTTCAATAAAGAACGTCTTTCTTGTATCTGTATCAGTGGTTCTCAAACATTTTCATGTCAAGGACCCCCAGAAATTGTCCGCCGACTCCCAACTGAAAATATGTCGTTTTAGGAACCCCCCAGACGCAAGGATTTGAGTTAAAAACGTTCGCTCTGAAAGAATATAGATTCAAAGATTTGCGTCACATTATCACAATTTTTAAAAAATAGCAGACCTACGAGCTCATAGTGCGGCACCAGATCTGCTATTTTTCAGTAGATAAAGCATAACATAATGCTTGAAACACCAACAGAGGTGCTCGCCCAGAATGGGTTAAGTCAGTATATGCATGAGCCCCGGTGCTCCGCTATGAATCATTTACAGTACTCAACCTCCACCTTCGGTGAGAGAGCCCTGACATTGCTTAACATCCATTACCAGTGATACGGGCGGCCCATCTGCATGACTATAGATGCTGCCACCCTTGACTCCGGCGCTGCAACTTATCCCCCCCCCCCCCCCCCCCCCTCCCCCCACCTGTCTATTCCCACCCACCGGGGGTCTTTTATTTTAAAGTCCCTAAAAAAATCACCCCAAATTAGAACCGGAAGTAAAAATTGTTAATCGTTAGTTAACCTGACAATCGTTTCTGAATCAATACACATACTATAAAATAAAGAAGAAAACGGGATTATGACCACGATCCTCTGCTGGTCCCGGCGGCGTCCACCGGTCCAGACGTGGCAGCATTTCCTTAAGTTAAGTTAAGATATGTGTGGCTGGTTAAGACACATGTGTGGCTGGTTAAGACACATGCGTGGCTGGTTAAGACACATGCGTGGCTGGTTAAGACACATGTGTGGCTGGTTAAGTCCGCCCCGGTAACAAAATGTGCACATGCACGCTCTACAGTGGGGGGAAGTGCAACAGACCAACAGCACGTGCACCAAGGCCTGTCCCACTCGATCATGATTGGAGGAAGGGCCCTCTCATCCTGATTGGATGAAGGCTTTGCCACCCAAAGCCCAAACCGAAACTAGGGTTTTTTGACCCCAGGGGTTAACTGGGGACAGGGAGGAACTCCTTATATGGTCAGCACACTTTATAGTAGGGAGGATTATCCAAAAAATAAGAAAAAATAAGTGATATTTGAATTAAGTGAAATCACTGAATATACCTTTAATGTCTCTAAAACAAGAGAGCTATGCATAGATTGTAGACGTTCCCCACAATCCCCCCAGAAGAGTGTTGTCAATGGACAGACAGTAGACTGAAGTGCCCTTGAGCAAGGCACTGAACCCCCAGCTGCTTAGTGGCCAACAGTATAAGACTGTGGTTGTACTGGTCAGCTCCCAGGTTTTAGTGTGTGTGTGTGTGTGTGTGTGTGTCTGTGTGTCTGTGTGTCTGTGTGTCTGGCTGTCTGTCTGTCTGTCTGTCTGCAGGGCGTTGCTGAAAATGAGCACCTGTACTCAGCTACCTCACTGGGTAAGAAAACAAATATATTGTACCCAGCTACAAATATCTAGGCACAATAATTGATGACAAGCTGACGTTCGACCTACATACTGATGCGACGTATAAAAAAAGGTCAACAATGCCTGTACTGTCTAAGGAAATTGGTTAAGTTCAATGTCGACAAGACTCTGATGAAACCGTTTCACAGCAGCCTACATCGAGTCTGTCATTTATTTTTCGATTATCTGTTGGTATGGTAATCTCTGCATCAGAGACGAGAACTCCCTGGGGAAAATCGTAAAAGTGGCCTCTAAGATAATTGGCTCACAGATGAATAGCCTGGACCTTATCTTTAAGAAACAGGTGCTTAACAAAGCTCTGTGTATTCAATCTGATGCTGCTCACCCACTACACGGAGAGTACAACCTTCTCCCATCCGGCCTTCGCCTGTGAGCCCTACCCTGTGCCACAAAAAACAGGCACAAATATGAATGTGTCCCTGTCTCTATTGGAACACTGAATGCTACACTGCGTGAAAAGAGGAGTTAACAGGCAATTATGGGCACTGTATTTTGCCCGTAAACCTCAAGTTTAGCAGCATATACAGTTAATATACGGTAATATACAGGTGTGATGGTACAATTCGGGAGTTTACCGGAGTTTGTTGGAAAGTTTAACGGGAGTTTCCTGTAATATACACATCCGTATTCCATGCTTTTTGCGCAGTGCTGCTGTGGGTTGATCAAGGAGATAACCTTATGATGAGCACTTTATTTACTGTACTGTGTCTCGTACCTAATGTCTATGCACACGCACTTTTTTATGGCCAACGTGCACCTATCGCATAGCACTTTAACACCTGCACTTTAGTGGTTATGTGCACTTTTGTACTTTGGTATCTGCTATGTGAACTGTTTGTTTTATTTGTACTGTTTCATTGTTTAATGTCTATGCTGCAACCCAATTTGCCCTTCGGGGCACCCTGGGCAAGACCTACGCTGAAAAGACTATCAGCGGAAGTGGCGGAAGTGTTGCGTGTAAGATAACTACGTCACGCGGTGCGGCTGTGTTTACTAGTCCCCACCGAAACAAGGAAATGACGTTGATGCTTTACAAATCAGTTCACATTCTCCGCGAATGAAACAAGTGTTGTGATTGGTCGGGAAAATATCGTATCCGGGGGAAATACATCTGATGGATGTTCCGGAGGATACGTCTGCCGATAGCTTCTTTGCCTTACGTTGTGACCAGGCTCTTCTTTTCGCAGAAAAGTGAGCCTGGGACCGAGGCTACCTTCGGGGACACTAAATAAACTTGAACCTCGATCACAATGATGTTCTGACATCTCCATAGACTCCATACTTGGGCAAGCATGACAAAGAGCTCCATATAATGGGCAAAAAAAGTGTGTATTTGTCTTATTAGCCAGGGATCCTTTTAAGAACCACTTACTTTATACCGTTTTCATTTCCAACCGGACTTCAGCCTAGTTTAATCATCATGGAGTCAGGTGTATAGATTAGCAGAATGGAGGATTTCACTCTCAAATTAGATCCATGCATCAGCGCGCCGCCCACGCCTTCCACACAATTTACTGTGACAATTTAGAGGCGTTTAGCCGACGCTCTTTATACCCAGAGCGACTTAATTAGTGAAGAGAACAGTGCAGCTTCAAAGACAACAAAGGACTGCAGGTAAACGATGATCCTTAGTATCTGTCTGAAGAAAATAACTAAACGCATTGCATTTTCTATATGGCTTTTCTTTTTTTATATATTTTATCCCACGATTTTGCAACCCATTTTTTCACCCAGTGTCAATTATCTAATGTAATCCTGGGCGCTATACTTCCTCTGCCAACCTGGGGGTGGCAGCGGACTGACCTCATGCTTCCTTCTATGCATGAGGAGTCCAAGCTGCTTCTTTTCACCTGACAGAGGGGGATTTCCCCCGGCCGGACGTAGCATGTGGAAGGAACACGTTATTCCGACCAGTTCCTTTCCCCTCCATCAGGTGTCGTCATGGCACCAGCCGCAAACAAATCAGTCAGCTCCAGACATTGGATCAAAGTGTGTGTGTGGGGGGGCATGCCCATATATGAGCATATACTGATGATGACATCAGGCAGCCCATACGCGAGCACAAAAGAGACGATGATTGACAGCCACAGAGATCCGTTTTTGTCCAGAGCCACAGATCCTTATATGGTCATGTGCATATAGAGATACAGACCAAACTGTGCGCGGGCAGCGGAGACGTCTGGAGGGACTGTGCTGCCCCTCCGACCCACTAGTTCACATATCCAGTTGTCCAGAACCGCCCACCCAACCAACATGCCCACATATGGGCATTCCCTTCACATCAGAGATCTCCATATATGGGCACAATAGCGACACAGACAGACTGGTACAACGGGTACTCTGACAACGCCCTCGACACTATGAGCGCGGGCGGTGCTTATAGACGCCCCGCACAGTCATCGCCTGTAAGATAATCAAGCGCTCCCCTTCCCCAGTTCAGCTACAGAGCTGCAGGATCAATGTAACACAGCTGGGAATAAGATAAATCAAATCAAATCAAATCAAACTTTATTTGTATACTATAGCACATTTCCAACGACCGAGGTGGAACCATTAAAGTGCTTCACATCACAGAGCATAAAAACATACATGGAGGCAAAAAGAAGAGGATAGGAAGATAAATGAAATTATAAATTATATTATATAAAAAATGTCAGGACAGAACAATAAAGGTAATTTCTTAAAGGACCACTTCACCACTTTTCAACATCTCTTCCTATAATTGGTCCTAACTAATGTTCATGATAAAATACCACTCAGTCTGTGTCTCATAGGAAGGCTGTGGGCAGTTCAGAAACCAGTCTGTGTCTCATAGGAGGGCTGTGGGCAGTTCAGAAACCAGTATGTGTCTCATAAGAAGGCTGTGGGCAGTTCAGAAACCAGTCTGTGTCTCATAGGAAGGCTGTGGGCAGTTCAGAAACCCGTCCACCAGTGACATCATCGATGGTGAATCCAAGCTAATAGAAACGGCAGGCTTTCTTTTCCTGAAAAGTTGCAATGCAAAAGTTGAAGCCATCGTTCTCACGATAATAAAAATCTAAATATATTTTAAAACAAATCTTGTTTAAAAATAAATCTGCCTAATGATGAAGACCCAAAGACCGAGCTGAGCGAACATGAAACGGCAGGGCGTTCCAGAGACTGGGTCCGGCCACAGCGACAGCGCGGTGACGGTCTCCTCTGGTCCTGAAATGTGTATCAGGCAGTGAGGCACAATCAGGAGAGACCGGTTAGCATAAAGTGAATGAAGGTGTGGATTATCGTGAGATTTACTATGGCAACCAGCCATTCAGAATCAAGTATTGGGACTAACTGTTTTAGAACTATAGTTTGATGCCATTACTTTTTTATTTTTACTCGTGTTTTTGTTCCAGACAACAGGGTGTTTCCACATTGCAGTATGAATTGATACTTCCACCCTAGAAGCTTATCAGACGGAGTACTCCGCCAGGAGCGGAAGGTAATTACATTCCTTTTGGCGGAGCGTTCCGCCAAAAGCAGTAAGTCTGTTAACACGGAGCCCGCCAGAACCGTAGTAACGGTAGGATTAAATTAATCGTCTAGCCCGCCAGAACCGTAGCCTATGTTTTCCAGGGTTTATAATCTTTAATCCATGTTTTGATCCGATCAAATCGTTAGCTTGCCTCTCGTTAGCATAACAGTCAAAGTGGGACAGTGACTGCGGCCATTTTGAAGATGCTCGCGCATCCACTTGCACTCTATGTGCTGCTTTCAATGGCCTGTATCTCCAAATCGGCGCAATGAATGTCGTTTCTGGTGAAAACAAGGTTTTTCAACGGCCGACAGCAGGTGCTGTGATACTCGCAGTCGGGTTCTCCACCATTGACGGAGAGAACAACAACCGGTCAAGACACCACACACAGCATTTTGTCATTGTAACATCCGGTTACGGATATTTGGCTCTTTAAAATAAGGGTTGCGTGCGATAAAACATTGGCAATGCGCGATAGATAGATTAATTCATCCTGGCGGACAAACGGACAGTTTTTAGCTACTTTTACTATACTGGAGTATTTCCAATTTGCAATACTTTCTACTCCTATATCTCAGAGAAGAATACTTTTACTCCACTACAATTTTGTCAGAACTTTACTTACTAGTTACTCTGTAGATTTGTATTATTAATACAAAACATACATTAACCTCTTCAGCTCTGTAGTACAGTACATTTTGGGCATTTGAAAATAGCTGTTTCATACATTTGAAAACGTGTGAAATGGCTGCGACATGTGGCTTAATAAATGCTAAAAGTACATTTTGATGCCATTACTTTTGTATTTTTACTCATGTTTTTTTCCTTTCCAGACTTGTACTTTCCACATTGCAGCATTAATACTTTTTCAACCACTGGTGGACACCCTAGATTTCATGGCTCCATAGATCTGTTTGACAGCACTATCAGTCTTTGTGTAAATTATGTTATTATTGTAAATTATTATGTTTTCTGTTGTGTGTTTGTTCTATTGTTTGTTTGTCTTTTCAAATTAGCTTTTCGAATGACGTTTTCAATTCATCCTAATGTCCATTTTAACCCATTTTGACCTGAGATCAGATTCTAAAAATGTCTGTTTGAAAATGACAGTTTTCTGAAAAAGCTATATTTCTATGTCAGTTGTTCTTCGATTTTCCAAAAAAAGCAGACCTACAAGCTCGTAGCGCGCCACTCGGTGGCGCGCTACGAGCTTGTAGGTCTGCGCTCCAGTTCGGTCTCTATCCTTTATATACTCTATATTCACATCAATCCGACATCATGATTGGCTAATGGGAGGGGCGGGTAGGTGGGTGGACCTCTGACATCACTCTGACTCAGCCATAACCATATAAGTAGTTCCCAATGACGGGGTCAGGGAATTCCATATTTACGTGGCAGTGTTTGTAGAAGGAGATCAATTTACCCATGTTGGTTATAAAGTAGAAACGTTAGGTTTCAAACACATAACCCCCCACTGATTTATTCAGATTCATACAACAGTGCTTCTCAAAGTGTGGCCCGGGGACCCCCAGGGGTCCTTGAGGGAGTTCCCGGCTAAATGATAGATAGTTAGGAACTAGGGATGTCCCAATCACGTTTGTTTTGCTCACGATCCGATTCCGATAATTCGATTTTGAGTATCTGCCCGACACCGATTTTTCCCGATCCGATATTTATATTTTATAGAACACCTTTATGCCATATCACAATAGTACAATAATATCCCAAATCACAGAAAATATCCCGTCTAATATCATGATATGGACCTAATATAGAGAGTATGCGCATGCTTAAAGTGAATGGCACATCGAGTGGCAAATCGAAGCAACATGCAAAGTGAGTTTAACATTGTTTAATGTTGTTTAATGCAATCAGATATGACTTTTCTGTGTGGATGTATGGGCTGTCAAGGCCAGAAAGTAGTTTTTAGCCACTCAGTAGGCGTTCCTGCATAACTTCCTGGTTTGATGATGATGTCACGCGCATACTCTCTATTGATACTTGTCCCGATCACGTTTTTTGGCTCCCGATCCGATTCCGATCATTTGGAAATGACGTGATCGGCCCCGATTTCCGATCACCCGGTCCGATCGGGACAACCCTATTAGGAACCAAATGGACCGTTATGGGTCTGTAACCCAGAGAGTGTACAAGTGGATACACTCAGAGTTAAATTAACATTGATTTCACAATAACAAATTGGGTCCCAGAGATAGAAATGCCATTAACAGGTTCCGCGCCATTGCCGTTGATCAATGGCAATTGAAGCCTATTATTCAATACTTAGGCTTACTGCCATTGCCGTTGATCAATGGCCATTGCGCTTTCGATCGATCAAGCCATAATGTTACTTGCGTTAGCATCGGGTTGCTAGCTGTTGTCATGACAATGGATCGACCATCTTAGATCGTCCTCGCCACCGTAATCCATTCTATCTGTTTCTTTCAATCGCCTGTATCTCCTATTCCTTGTCCCAGATGGCATTTTTGGCAGTGCGCCGGCATAGACCCATCTTGTAAACAACAGTTGAATGAGACCCGTTAAACTTACTAGGATAAGTCGACTTCCGGACGTCTGGAAATTTGGCTTTTCAAAATAAGAGCTCAACTGGAAAAAAATGCTGGCGTGAATTAGATCCTAATTTTTCAATAAATGCTAGCGGGTGTTAAATTGAGGTCTGTATAGCATAACGCATGTCAAACTGAAAATGGTTGAGAATCACTGCTAGAACAGTGAAACCTGTACTTTTCTGGGAGTCCCTGGCATATATTTTCAAATGGGGGGTCCGCAGGCAAATAATAGTGTTCATTTGGGGAGCCCTTGACATGAAAGAAGTCCTACACACCACCCCGCAAAAAAATCACACCCGTGTGAAGTGAGGGGCCGCTCTTATCACTGTACATCATCATGACATAAAATAGACATAACAATGATCTAATTAATTATTCATCATGACGATAGATACACTATGCCTATTTGCTCAGACACTATGACTTAAATTCTCCATTCATTGTCAATGGGAATTTAATGTTTGTGTAGGACGCAAAATCTACACCAATAGCTGAATATATAGGAGGGGCTAACGGCCCTCGACGAAATGAAGTTCCTGGAACAGTGAGGTCTCAAGGTGACTCAGTATCATCTTACTGAGAGAGAGAGAGAGAGAGAGAGAGAGAGAGAGAGAGAGAGAGAGATTGAGTGGATGGGGGTGGCAAGTTTAACCCATTTTGAGCTGAGATCAGATTCTAAAAATGTCTTCTACATCCTGACAGTTTTCTGAAAAAGCTATGTTTCTATGTCAGTCGTTCTTCGATTTTTCAAAAATAGCAGATCCTCTAATGTCCTCTGAGATACTCTCCACTCCGCCTCTCTCTCGTCGCTGACTTGACCCCCCCCCTCCCCCCCCCCCCTCCCCCCGTTGATTTATCGGTTCGGAGGATAGGCGTGGAAAACACCATTAATTAACGGTAAACAAATCCTCCAAGTTTGTGATAGATTTCAGCTCGGCGCGTCGCGCTGTATAGATCACCCGGCCGGGCGTCATCTGAGCACGAGTTGAGATATCAAATTCCTACGACGTGTTTTTAAAAAAGAAAAATGATTAATTGCGCTGCTGTGCTCGGCCGGCGTGCAAACAATGAAGAAGAAAAAAATGAAAACTGGGGTTTGTTCAAAAGAGAGAACTACAGTGAGTAATTGTTGGTGTTCTCTCTTAACCCTCTTTGACCTGGGAACGATTCTACAAATGCCTTCTAAATCCTGACAGTTTTCTGAAAAAACCTATGTTTCTATGTCAGTCGTTCTCAAACATTTTCATGTCAAGGACCCCCACAAATATATGTATTTGGCTCCCCGCCACCCCCCCCCCCCCCCCCCCCAGAAGCAAAGATTTGAGTTAAAAACGTTCGCTCTGAAAGAATATATATATTCAAACATTTGTGCCACATTTTCACGATTTGAGCTTGTAGATCTGCTATTTTTCAATAGCTAAAGTATAACATAATGCTTAGAACACCAAAAGGGGTTCCCACCCAGAATGGGTTAAAAAATGTGACTATCTTAACTGCTCACGCCTGCTTGGACTGTTCTGTCTCATTGATTCCAAATCATGTTTTAATTTCAAGCACCCCCAGGTTTGATATGCACAGGAAAAAAACATGTTTTACTCAAGTTAAAGTATCAATACTGCAATATAGAAATAGTGATCCGTGTGTTTTACTGAGTGATCAGTGAAATTCCAGAATTCAAAATGCACCCCATGAGTAAAAGTACAAAAGTATTGGCATGGAAATGTATACTTAAAGTACCAAAAGTGAGGTTGTAACAAAACAATAATGTTTAGTGTTCTAGGATAAAGGATTCTATACCCAGACACTTAACCCATTTAGACATGACCACGATTCTACAAATACCTTCCAAATCCTTTTCTGAAAAACCTATGTTTCTGTCAGTGGTTCTCAAACATTTTCATGTCAAGGACCTCCAGATGTAATTGGCCACCGACCGCCATCTGAAAATAATTGTTCCAGTGACTCAAGATTTGAGTTGAAAACGTTCGCTCTGAAAGAATATATATTCAATGATTTGCGCCACATTTTCACGAATTTTCAAAAATAGCAGAACTATGGTGACATTGATCAATTCTTGATAAAAAAAAAAGCTTCTAATATATTATTTATGCCCCAAAATCTATAAATCTCACACTATTAAGACAACCGGCCGGTTCCACGCGCTGCACAAGGCGCCCTTTTTTCACTGGAGCACTGCCCCTCTAAATGTATGTGCACGCCACTGCCCCCAAGTGTTCATTACTATCTCTCTGAGTGTTTCTACAAATACAAAATCACACCCGTGTGAAAGGAGGGGCGCTCTTATCATCGTACATCATCATGGATAGAAAACCAGTGTTGGACTGTCTTTCGGATATTAAGGCTTGGATGGCCTCTAACTTTTTAACACTCAACGAGGGAAAGACTGAGGTGCTGGTTTTTGATCATGCCCCGAGCTATCCCAACGCTGACCTTGGCCCACTCAGCGCCAACACTCGCCCCTTTGTCAAAAACCTAGGAGTGCTTTTTGACAACAAATTCAAATTTGATAAGCAGATTAGTGCCATTGTCAAAGCTAGCTTTTTCCAACTAAGGCTGCTGGCCAAGATCAAGGCCTCGCTACCACCCTCAGACCTAGAGAAAGTTGTCCATGCCTTCATTTCCTCGGCGGATTGACTGTACCTTGGAATCGATCAATCTGCTATCAGGCGCCTACAACTCGTCCAAAATGCTGCTGCCCGCCTCCTTACCGGAAAGAAAAGGCGCGATCATACTACACCTGTCCTTGCTTCCCTACACTGGCTCCCAGTTCGCTTTAGAATTGATTTTAAATTATTATTGTTTGTTTTCAAAGCCCAAAATGGGCTTGCCCCCCCTTACCTGCGAGCTCATTGAACCAGACGTCCCAGCCAGACCCTTGAGGTCAGCTGACCTGTGTCAGTTTTACGTTGGCCGTTCAAAAACAGCAGTGAGCAAGTGGTGTTCTGCCAGTTTTCATTTGAGACAAGGCTGCCAGTTCCCACCTGATGTTGTGTGGGAGTCCAGACTGCTCCAGTCCGTACTGAATAACCGCCAGCTTGCATAACGTCTTCAAACTGGGACTCATGTCTAAGACGAACAGGTGTTTTCTTCCAAAGAGGACAATACGATCTCCCAGCATGCAACAGAACATGACACAAATCCCCTCAGACGGGCCTTTCCCCGTGGGCTTAATCTTCTTCCAGGCGAAGGTCTCTGGGTTGAATTTCCACAGATAATCTAAGTTCTCGGCACCACAGCCACCGACTATGTACAGCTTTCCATTGAAGGTAAAGGCTGAGTGACCCCAGCGTCCTTCTGGAAGGAGCTGGGCGGAAGGCGTGCTCAGCCAGGAGCTGGTCTCTGTGTCAAACACTCTGATGTCATTGTAGTAGTGGTGGCGGTTTCCCGTGCCCCTGAATACAAACATCTTTGTCCCCATGATGGTTGCGGAGTGATGTGCTGAATTGTGCGGCAGAGTTCCTCTGGTGTTAATTAAAGACCAGACCATCGTGGTGGAGTCCAGCTTGTAGATGGCATTATTGCGTCCATGTATGTTCCCTCCATGGACATACATGTCCTTCCTCAACACACAGGCTGAGTGGCCCCACCACGTCCCTGGAATGCTTCCGGAAACCTCCCTGGGCGTGGTCCACGTGTGGGTGTCGACGTCAAATGCATGAAGCGGGTCGTCGTACAACCCTGCCCAGAAGTAGACAATGTCTTCTATCAGAACAGCTGTGGGGCCATGGCTTGTGGCGGGAACCTCGGGCGGACTTCCAGTTGGGGACAACTTCCTCCAGCGCAAAGCCGCTGTGTTGTAGACGTACACATCGATCTGATCACGGTCGTTTCTAATGTCGTACTTTCCCTCTTCAAAGGAGTACAGCTTGAGTCCTACCGCGACCACACATTTAGCGTTTGTCTTTGGTTTCCTCAGATTTACCGTCCAGTGCAGCATTTCGACAGTGTCACCAAACTAGGCTACTTATCCTACGTTATTTGATACAACACAAGCTGTCGGGCTAAAAGCTGCTAAATGGCGGTTTACTTATATTTAACAATGCTTTATAAAGGGCAGTCTTGTGATGTCATCGCATTATAACATCGTTGTGTAGAATGAACAGTGACACCGCCAACAACGAGGGTCACAGTTTGACATTTTGGATTTGTTCGCCACTACTATCATAGCCAGTCATCTCCATATGTGGGCATATCGACAGACAGACAGACAGACAGACAGACAGACAGACGTGCATGTGTGCACACACACAGTAGGGCTGAATCTTTGGGTGTCCCACGATTCGATTCGATTCCGATTCTTTGGGTCATTCAATAAAAAAAAAGCAGATCAGCTATTTTTGGGGCGCAACCCAGCACTCTAGTGGAGATGCGGTGTACGACCTGGATTTCTAAACAAATGTGTTCAACGCAAAATGCTGCGTTCAAGTTCAGGAGACTCAGGAAAAAAAGCAATTCTCCTGAATGAGAGGAGGGGCGTTTGCATTTCTTTCACCATGTAGTAAATGCTGCATCTGTGGTCTGGAGAGGGCAGTTGTTTTACAGACAGGTACAAGGGCAGGGGCTGACGCCCCCTTTGATGTCTACTGTATGTGTGCACGTCCCTGCAGCAGGTACTTTTGAACTCACTAAATTGTGTGAGTGCACAGAGACTAGAGACACACTCACACCAAGGAGTTGGGGTTAGGGTGTGTGAGTGCACAGAGACTAGAGACACACTCACACCAAGGAGTTGTGTGAGTGCACAGAGACTAGAGACACACTCACACCAAGGAGTTGTGTGAGTGCACAGAGACTAGAGACACACTCACACCAAGGCGTTGGGGTTAGGGTGTGTGAGTGCACAGAGACTAGAGACACACTCACACCAAGGAGCTGGAGTTAGGGTGTGTGAGTGCACAGAGACTAGAGACACACTCACACCAAGGAGTTGGGGTTAGGGTGTGTGAGTGCACAGAGACTAGAGACACACTCACACCAAGGAGTTGGAGTTAGGGTGTGTGAGTGCACAGAGACTAGAGACACACTCACACCAAGGAGTTGGAGTTAGGGTGTGTGAGTGCACAGAGACTAGAGACACACTCACACCAAGGAGTTGGGGTTAGGGTGTGTGAGTGCACAGAGACTAGAGACACACTCACACCAAGGAGTTGGGGTTAGGGTGTGTGAGTGCACAGAGACTAGAGACACACTCACACCAAGGAGTTGGGGTTAGGGTGTGTGAGTGCACAGAGACTAGAGACACACTCACACCAAGGAGTTGGGTTTAGGGTGTGTGAGTGCACAGAGACTAGAGACACACTCACACCAAGGAGTTGGGGTTAGGGTGTGTTAGTGCACAGAGACTAGAGAGACACTCACACCAAGGAGTTGGGGTTAGGGTGTGTGAGTGCACAGAGACTAGAGACACACTCACACCAAGGAGTTGGGGTTAGGGTGTGTGAGTGCACAGAGACTAGAGACACACTCACACCAAGGCGTTGGGGTTAGGGTGTGTTAGTGCACAGAGACTAGAGACACACTCACACCAAGGAGTTGGGGTTAGGGTGTGTGAGTGCACAGAGACTAGAGACACACTCACACCAAGGAGTTGTGTGAGTGCACAGAGACTAAAGACACACTCACACCAAGGCGTTGGGGTTAGGGTGTGTGAGTGCACAGAGACTAGAGACACACTCACACCAAGGAGTTGTGTGAGTGCACAGAGACTAGAGACACACTCACACCAAGGCGTTGGGGTTAGGGTGTGTGAGTGCACAGAGACTGGAGACGCACTCACACCAAGGAGTTGTGTGAGTGCACAGAGACTAGAGACACACTCACACCAAGGCGTTGGGGTTAGGGTGTGTTAGTGCACAGAGACTAGAGACACACTCACACCAAGGAGTTGGGGTTAGGGTGTGTGAGTGCACAGAGACTAGAGACACACTCACACCAAGGAGTTGGGGTTAGGGTGTGTGAGTGCACAGAGACTAGAGACACACTCACACCAAGGCGTTGGGGTTAGGGTGTGTTAGTGCACAGAGACTAGAGACACACTCACACCAAGGAGTTGGGGTTAGGGTGTGTGAGTGCACAGAGACTAGAGACACACTCACACCAAGGAGTTGTGTGAGTGCACAGAGACTAGAGACACACTCACACCAAGGAGTTGTGTGAGTGCACAGAGACTAGAGACACACTCACACCAAGGCGTTGGGGTTAGGGTGTGTTAGTGCACAGAGACTAGAGACACACTCACACCAAGGAGCTGGAGTTAGGGTGTGTGAGTGCACAGAGACTAGAGACACACTCACACCAAGGAGTTGGAGTTAGGGTGTGTGAGTGCACAGAGACTAGAGACACACTCACACCAAGGAGTTGGAGTTAGGGTGTGTGAGTGCACAGAGACTAGAGACACACTCACACCAAGGAGTTGGGGTTAGGGTGTGTGAGTGCACAGAGACTAGAGACACACTCACACCAAGGAGTTGGGGTTAGGGTGTGTGAGTGCACAGAGACTAGAGACACACTCACACCAAGGAGTTGGGGTTAGGGTGTGTGAGTGCACAGAGACTAGAGACACACTCACACCAAGGAGTTGGGGTTAGGGTGTGTGAGTGCACAGAGACTAGAGACACACTCACACCAAGGAGTTGGGGTTAGGGTGTGTTAGTGCACAGAGACTAGAGAGACACTCACACCAAGGAGTTGGGGTTAGGGTGTGTGAGTGCACAGAGACTAGAGACACACTCACACCAAGGAGTTGGGGTTAGGGTGTGTGAGTGCACAGAGACTAGAGACACACTCACACCAAGGCGTTGGGGTTAGGGTGTGTTAGTGCACAGAGACTAGAGACACACTCACACCAAGGAGTTGGGGTTAGGGTGTGTGAGTGCACAGAGACTAGAGACACACTCACACCAAGGAGTTGTGTGAGTGCACAGAGACTAGAGACACACTCACACCAAGGCGTTGGGGTTAGGGTGTGTGAGTGCACAGAGACTAGAGACACACTCACACCAAGGAGTTGTGTGAGTGCACAGAGACTAGAGACACACTCACACCAAGGCGTTGGGGTTAGGGTGTGTGAGTGCACAGAGACTGGAGACGCACTCACACCAAGGAGTTGTGTGAGTGCACAGAGACTAGAGACACACTCACACCAAGGCGTTGGGGTTAGGGTGTGTTAGTGCACAGAGACTAGAGACACACTCACACCAAGGAGTTGGGGTTAGGGTGTGTGAGTGCACAGAGACTAGATACACACTCACACCAAGGAGTTGGGGTTAGGGTGTGTGAGTGCACAGAGACTAGAGACACACTCACACCAAGGCGTTGGGGTTAGGGTGTGTTAGTGCACAGAGACTAGAGACACACTCACACCAAGGAGTTGGGGTTAGGGTGTGTGAGTGCACAGAGACTAGAGACACACTCACACCAAGGAGTTGTGTGAGTGCACAGAGACTAGAGACACACTCACACCAAGGCGTTGGGGTTAGGGTGTGTGAGTGCACAGAGACTTGAGACACACTCACACCAAGGAGTTGTGTGAGTGCACAGAGACTAGAGACACACTCACACCAAGGCGTTGGGGTTAGAGTGTGTGAGTGCACAGAGACTAGAGACGCACTCACACCAAGGAGTTGTGTGAGTGCACAGAGACTAGAGACACACTCACACCAAGGCGTTGGGGTTAGGGTGTGTTAGTGCACAGAGACTAGAGACACACTCACACCAAGGAGTTGGGGTTAGGGTGTGTGAGTGCACAGAGACTAGAGACACACTCACACCAAGGAGTTGGGGTTAGGGTGTGTGAGTGCACAGAGACTAGAGACACACTCACACCAAGGCGTTGGGGTTAGGGTGTGTTAGTGCACAGAGACTAGAGACACACTCACACCAAGGAGTTGCCTTGATGCAACGTAATATTAACGAGTCTATGTCAATGAGCGTCAGCTGGATCCTCGTTGAGCAGCGGATTCGTCCGTTATCACAGTATTCAATATACGAAATCAACCGTTATCAGGACGTTGGACTGTGGCTAATATGGCCATACTGGCATTCTAGACATTGTGGTGTTTGGCTGTGTTCCCCCGGACTGCACGCATGCAGGGTGGTGGTGCAGACATAGCCTGGTTAAGGACTCCCCCTGCTGAACGTGTCGTTGCCAACTCTATTGTCGATGCATGGAGATGCGGTGTACGACCTGGATTTCTAAACAAATGTGTTCAACGCAAAATGCTGCGTTCAAGTTCAGGAGACTCAGGAAAAAAAGCAATTCTCCTGAATGCTGCCTTCCGGCGTGGCATGGAAAGGAGAGGAGGGGCGTTTGCATTTCTTTCACCATGTAGTAAATGCTGCATCTGTGGTCTGGAGAGGGCAGTTGTTTTACAGACAGGTACAAGGGCAGGGGCTGACGCCCCCTTTGATGTCTACTGTATGTGTGCACGTCCCTGCAGCAGGTACTTTTGAACTCACTAAATTGTGTGAGTGCACAGACACTAGAGACACACTCACACCAAGGAGTTGGGGTTAGGGTGTGTGAGTGCACAGAGACTAGAGACACACTCACACCAAGGCTTTGGGGTTAGGGTGTGTGAGTGCACAGAGACTAGAGACACACTCACACCAAGGAGTTGGGGTTAGGGTGTGTGAGTGCACAGAGACTAGAGACACACTCACACCAAGGAGTTGGAGTTAGGGTGTGTGAGTGCACAGAGACTAGAGACACACTCACACCAAGGCTTTGGGGTTAGGGTGTGTGAGTGCACAGAGACTAGAGACACACTCACACCAAGGAGTTGGGGTTAGGGTGTGTGAGTGCACAGAGACTAGAGACACACTCACACCAAGGAGTTGGGGTTAGGGTGTGTGAGTGCACAGAGACTAGAGACACACTCACACCAAGGAGTTGGGGTTAGGGTGTGTGAGTGCACAGAGACTAGAGACACACTCACACCAAGGAGTTGTGTGAGTGCACAGAGACTAGAGACACACTCACACCAAGGCGTTGGGGTTAGGGTGTGTTAGTGCACAGAGACTAGAGACACACTCACACCAAGGCGTTGGAGTTAGGGTGTGTGAGTGCACAGAGACTAGAGACACACTCACACCAAGGAGTTGGGGTTAGGGTGTGTGAGTGCACAGAGACTAGAGACACACTCACACCAAGGCGTTGGGGTTAGGGTGTGTTAGTGCACAGAGACTAGAGACACACTCACACCAAGGAGTTGGGGTTAGGGTGTGTGAGTGCACAGAGACTAGAGACACACTCACACCAAGGCGTTGGGGTTAGGGTGTGTTAGTGCACAGAGACTAGAGACACACTCACACCAAGGAGTTGGAGTTAGGGTGTGTGAGTGCACAGAGACTAGAGACACACTCACACCAAGGAGTTGGGGTTAGGGTGTGTGAGTGCACAGAGACTAGAGACACACTCACACCAAGGCGTTGGGGTTAGGGTGTGTTAGTGCACAGAGACTAGAGACACACTCACACCAAGGAGTTGTGTGAGTGCACAGAGACTAGAGACACACTCACACCAAGGAGTTGTGTGAGTGCACAGAGACTAGAGACACACTCACACCAAGGAGTTGGGGTTAGGGTGTGTGAGTACACAGAGACTAGAGACACACTCACACCAAGGCGTTGGGGTTAGGGTGTGTTAGTGCACAGAGACTAGAGACACACTCACACCAAGGAGTTGCCTTGATGCAACGTAATATTAACGAGTGTATGTCAATGAGCGTCAGCTGGATCCTCGTTGAGCAGCGGATTCGTCCGTTATCACAGTATTCAATATACGAAATCAACCGTTTTCTATTGTTGTATTGTTTATTGGATCTTGTTTAGTCGATACACTTAATTGTTTTAGCTCATGCTCATTTGATTTAGCTATTTTGTCTCATCTGTTTAAGGAAATAGGTAGCTGATATATTGCACTTTTACCTTAGCGCTAGGTATACTCTTGGTTGCTTGTTTTTGCAGAAAATGCACTAAAGACTTCTGGTGATTAGTAGTTGTTGTTCCCTACCTATGTTGAATACACTTATTGTAAGTCGCTTTGGATAAAAGCGTCTGCTAAATGACTGTAATGTAATGTAATGTAATGTTATCAGGACGTTGGACTGTGGCTAATATGGCCATACTGGCATTCTAGACATTGTGGTGTTTGGCTGTGTTCCCCCGGACTGCACGCATGCAGGGTGGTGGTGCAGACATAGCCTGGTCAAGGACTCCCCCTGCTGAACGTGTCGTTGCCAACTCTATTGTCGATGCATGGAGATGCGGTGTACGACCTGGATTTCTAAACAAATGTGTTCAACGCAAAATGCTGCGTTCAAGTTCAGGAGACTCAGGGAAAAAAAGCAATTCTCCTGAATGCTGCCTTCCGGCGTGGCATGGAAAGGAGAGGAGGGGCGTTTGCATTTCTTTCACCATGTAGTAAATGCTGCATCTGTGGTCTGGAGAGGGCAGTTGTTTTACAGACAGGTACAAGGGCAGGGGCTGACGCCCCCTTTGATGTCTACTGTATGTGTGCACGTCCCTGCAGCAGGTACTTTTGAACTCACTAAATTGTGTGAGTGCACAGAGACTAGAGACACACTCACACCAAGGAGTTGGGGTTAGGGTGTGTGAGTGCACAGAGACTAGAGACACACTCACACCAAGGAGTTGGGGTTAGGGTGTGTGAGTGCACAGAGACTAGAGACACACTCACACCAAGGAGTTGTGTGAGTGCACAGAGACTAGAGACACACTCACACCAAGGAGTTGGGGTTAGGGTGTGTGAGTGCACAGAGACTAGAGACACACTCACACCAAGGAGTTGTGTGAGTGCACAGAGACTAGAGACACACTCACACCAAGGAGTTGGGGTTAGGGTGTGTTAGTGCACAGAGACTAGAGACACACTCACACCAAGGAGTTGGAGTTAGGGTGTGTGAGTGCACAGAGACTAGAGACACACTCACACCAAGGAGTTGGGGTTAGGGTGTGTGAGTGCACAGAGACTAGAGACACACTCACACCAAGGGGTTGGGGTTAGGGTGTGTTAGTGCACAGAGACTAGAGACACACTCACACCAAGGCGTTGGGGTTAGGGTGTGTTAGTGCACAGAGACTAGAGACACACTCACACCAAGGAGTTGGAGTTAGGGTGTGTGAGTGCACAGAGACTAGAGACACACTCACACCAAGGAGTTGGGGTTAGGGTGTGTTAGTGCACAGAGACTAGAGACACACTCACACCAAGGAGTTGGAGTTAGGGTGTGTGAGTGCACAGAGACTAGAGACACACTCACACCAAGGCGTTGGGGTTAGGGTGTGTTAGTGCACAGAGACTAGAGACACACTCACACCAAGGCGTTGGGGTTAGGGTGTGTGAGTGCACAGAGACTAGAGACACACTCACACCAAGGAGTTGGAGTTAGGGTGTGTGAGTGCACAGAGACTAGAGAGACACTCACACCAAGGAGTTGGGGTTAGGGTGTGTGAGTGCACAGAGACTAGAGACACACTCACACCAAGGAGTTGTGTGAGTGCACAGAGACTAGAGACACACTCACACCAAGGCGTTGGGGTTAGGGTGTGTGAGTGCACAGAGACTAGAGACACACTCACACCAAGGAGTTGGGGTTAGGGTGTGTTAGTGCACAGAGACTAGAGACACACTCACACCAAGGAGTTGTGTGAGTGCACAGAGACTAGAGACACACTCACACCAAGGCGTTGGGGTTAGGGTGTGTTAGTGCACAGAGACTAGAGACACACTCACACCAAGGAGTTGTGTGAGTGCACAGAGACTAGAGACACACTCACACCAAGGAGTTGTGTGAGTGCACAGAGACTAGAGACACACTCACACCAAGGCATTGGGGTTAGGGTGTGTTAGTGCACAGAGACTAGAGACACACTCACACCAAGGAGTTGCCTTGATGCAACGTAATATTAACGAGTGTATGTCAACGAGCGTCAGCTGGATCCTCGTTGAGCAGCGGATTCGTCCGTTATCACAGTATTCAATATACGAAATCAACCGTTATCAGGACGTTGGACTGTGGCTAATATGGCCATACTGGCATTCTAGACATTGTGGTGTTTGGCTGTGTTCCCGCGGACTGCACGCATGCAGGGTGGTGGTGCAGACATAGCCTGGTCAAGGACTCCCCTGCTGAACGTGTCGTTGCCAACTCTATTGTCGATGCATGGAAACTAGGGGCTACTAATATTTACTATTCTCTGCCTATCGGGACGTAACTCGGACGGCGCTGAGTCGGCTCTGATGGCCGTCGCAACGCTCGGCTCGGCGACTCACTCGGCTAGTGCGCCTCGCTGGGCGGTGCCTCACGTGGCTCAAGGCCACCAGACACGGCGCGCCTCGCTGGGCGGTGCCTCACGTGGCTCAAGGCCACCAGACACGGCGCGCCTCCGTCATTGACACAAACAAAAAGCAAACGCTCCCATATTTTCAGTTCCGGTTTCATGTTGATTATCACATACTGGGGGTATTTCTAAGGTGCTGATCACATACTGGAGGTATTTCTAAGGGGCTGATTACGAACATTCTCTTGATTATCGGGTGATAACATTCGAAGTGAGAGACACACCTCAGAGACTAGAGTAACTTGAAAATGATTGACTGAAGATGTTTACTGTGATTAGGGTAAGCTTACATTTTCATATCACAAACACCATATAGTGAAAACTTCTGTAACTGTAACCAAAAAAAAATCATAAAAAAGGAAATTATGAATCGATTTTGAATTGTCCATAACGGGAATCGATTTTTGTTGACACCCCTAACACATAGTGTGCAGAATGGAACTGACTCAACTCGCACGCACGCACGCATGCACGCACGCACGCACGCACGCACGCACGCACGCACGCACGCACGCACGCACGCATTGTGCAGAATGGAACTGACTCCGCGTGCACGCACGCACGCACGCACGCACACACACACGCACACATACTGCAATCCCACTCTCTCCCGGGGTGAGTCACATTGCTGAGTATGATTGACAAGTATTGTGATTTTCTTTTTTTGAATTTTTCTTTTTTCATCTTCTCTCTTTCTTATTGTTCTTGGCTTGTGGAAAGCAGAGCAGAACTGTAATGTTGGTGTGGGTGCGTGTGTGGGTGCGTGTGTGGGTGCGTGCGTGCGTGCGTGCGTGCGTGTTCTATCCTCAGTCCCTTGTGTATATGCATGCTGTTTGTGTGTAGAACACACACACACACACACACATTCCTCTTGTAGTGGCAACATGCTTTGGTGAGAACTTCTTAGCTTTTTCCTTGTGGTGAACATATGAAAGAAAAACATATGAAAGAAAAACATATGAAAGACAAAGAAAATAAATATATATAAGCCTAGTGGAGCGTTGCAGGGTTTTCGGAAAACGTGTGTCCCTTGACTCGTCTGCACGCCTGCACGCCTTCACACCTGCACGTCTGCACGCCTGTTTTCTTTGGCAGATGTTGAGCAGCTGTCATGTTCACCCTCTTCCTCTTATTCAGTTTGGACATACACTTTGGAAAATGCAAAATGAGCGGACCGTATTACCAGAAAGAGATATAGTCCCGAATGACCATAACAGGTCTGTAACAATGGAAAAATGGAACAAACAAAAATGGAACCAAATGGACACTTGCGGGTCCATTTGGTTCCATGTGGATTGGAAATACAAAATGAGTGGACAATAATATTACCAGAAAGTAACACATGAAGAGCTATAGCCCTGAATGACACGTATACAGGTCTGTAACTCTGGGAGTTTACACATGAATGACACGTATGCAGGTCTGTAACTCTGGGAGTTTACACATGGAACCAAATGGACCCACAAGGGTCCATTTGGTTCCATTTGTGCACTCTCAGAGTTAAGGGGGTCTTTGCAAATGAAACATTTGAGAACCACTATATGAAGTTAGTACTGATGTTGCTCTAGAGAGGGAAGTCTATCTGTGTCATTCAACGTGTATTTCACTATTTCTTCCTCTACTGCTTACACAATGACATTAAATTCCCCACACACACACACACACACACACACACACACACACACACACACACACACACACACACACACACACACACACACACACACACACACACACACACACACACACACACACACACACACACACACAATGCGTTGGGGCGTGCACATTACAGCTGGGTATACTGTATATAGAGAGAAGTGTTGTTTATTAAAGAGACAGGCTGGCGTGTGTCCTTGGTGGAGAGACAGGCTGGCGTGTGTCCTTAAAGAGACAGGCTGGCGTGTGTCCTTAAAGAGACAGGCTGGCGTGTGTCCTTGGTGGAGAGACAGGCTGGCGTGTGTCCTTAAAGAGACAGGCTGGCGTGTGTCCTTGGTGGAGAGACAGGCTGGCGCGTGTCCTTGGTGGAGAGACAGGCTGGCATGTGTCCTTGGTGGAGAGACAGGCTGGCGCGTGTCCTTGGTGGAGAGACAGGCTGGCGCGTGTCCTTGGTGGAGAGACAGGCTGGCGTGTGTCCTTGGTGGAGAGACAGGCTGGCGTGTGTCCTTAAAGAGACAGGCTGGCGTGTGTCCTTGTGTTTATTAAAGAGACAGGCTGGCGTGTGTCCTTGGTGGAGAGACAGGCTGGCGTGTGTCCTTGGTGGAGAGACAGGCTGGCGTGTGTCCTTAAAGAGACAGGCTGGCGTGTGTCCTTGTGTTTATTAAAGAGACAGGCTGGCGTGTGTCCTTAAAGAGACAGGCTGGCGTGTGTCCTTAAAGAGACAGGCTGGCATGTGTCCTTAAAGAGACAGGCTGGCGTGTGTCCTTGGTGGAGAGACAGGCTGGCGTGTGTCCTTAAAGAGACAGGCTGGTGTGTGTCCTTAAAGAGACAGGCTGGCGTGT
>NC_136799.1:1660660-1693160 GCF_951216825.1 Electrona antarctica | reverse complement strand
CATTTATTTCATATTTACATGTCTTCTGTGGACTCTAACATTACAACTAGCTACATGTTTAAGTATTTATTTCATATTTACATGTCTTCTGTGGACTCTAACATTACACCTAGCTACATGTTTAAGCATTTATTTCATATTTACGTCTTCTGTGGTCTCTAACATTACACCTAGCTACATGTTTAGGCATTTATTTCATATGTCGATTTCAGCTCTGACACTTATTCCAGACATGCTCTAGTATGTGAAGAGTCTGCCTGTGCTATTAACTTATTTTAGAATAAAACAAAGAAAAACTGTTTTTCTCCTCTCCTGAACAGTTAGTCTTGCCGCCATGACTGTCTCTGTATCAAAAAGAGTCACATGTTGTCTGTCATTAAATGTTTTCGGTGAATTGAGTATGATTAAGGCTCATTCATAGTCTGGATTTTCGGTGGTCAGCTCACCACCGGTGGTGAGCTGACCACCGGAGCTGAAATAACGTTGAGCGGTGGTGAGTAAAAACAGAGAGAAGGGCTGAGCGGTGGTTTGCTCTTCACCGCGGCTCGTGAAGTCATGTTGTAGTTCGGTGGTCACCTCACCACCGAAAATCCAGACTATGTATGAGCCTTTATGAGGACATCAATGGAAACAAGCCAATATAGGCTTTCTTGGACTGGTCCTTTTAGATGTTAGGTTCTTAGTTACTTGTATGGTCCTTGATGACTATTAGGCCTACAGTACAGTATGTATCTGATGTATCATCATGTGTTGTTGTTGCTTACTGTAAATCACTGTGGATTAACAGCATCTGCTAAATGCCTACATTGTATATTGTGGCAGAACTTGTATTGTACTGTAACTGTCCATGCAAACTGTTAAAGTATTCAATCAATCAATCAATCAATCAATCAATCAATCAATCAATTCTTTGCTTCTGGCATTCCCTGGCACAAGACCTTTTAGAGATGGGTGGGAGATGAGTCCACTCCGCAGTCATAAACATATCATTTTGGGGTTCCTTGACATGAAAAGGTTTGAGAACCTGCAAATGCACTCTGTCCTAGGGCGCTCTGTCCTAGGGCGCTCTGTCCTAGGGCACTCTGTCCTACTCCTAGGGCACTCTGTCCTAGGGCACAGGTTGAAGAAGAAAAATGATATTGCAAAACAGCAAAAAAAACTGGGAAATTGCCAGACAGGATCCTTGATGCGAATCAGTGTTTTTTATTCACCTGTTGACAGCCCAGGAACATTGTTGTTATCAAAAACAAGATGCAAAGACAAAACAAAAACAAGACTCAAAGCGACACATTCTGAACTTGTAGATCTGCTATTTTGCGGTACTTTTTTACTTCACTGGAGTATTTCCAAGTTTCATTACTTACTATACAAATGAGTCAATTACTCCACTACATTTATTAGAAATCTTTAATTACTAATAGTTACTTTGTGGATTTTGGTTATTATATGGAAAATATCAGATTTTGAGCTTGTAGATCAGCTATTTTCTAAAGATTTGTATACATTTTAAACTCGAAATGGGACATTCCGCATAATGAGCACTTTTGGTATTGTAAGCACATTTTTGTGCCAATACTTTTGTACTTTTACTCAAGTCCATTTTGAATTCCGGACTTTTACTCCTCTAAATTAAGTAGGCCTAATGCAGATGTTTAACAAAATGTACCTCTGTAAGGGTTGGTTAGCAGCTCTCTATGCACAGTGCCGTCTCCAGGCACAAATCAGCAGGGGGGGGCATACTTTTTTCGAAAGGGGGCACTTCATTTTTCAAACCTCCCTATGTATAACACATAGTCGCATATTAAAGGAGCATTCAGTGATTTGAGTGATTTGGAAAACCACCCAGTCCGCCCCGGTAACACAATGTGCACATGCACGCTCTACAGTGGGGGGGAAGTGCAACAGGCCAACAGCATGTGCACCAAGGCCCGCCCCCACTCGATCATGATTGGAGTAAGGGCCCCTCTCATCCTGATTGGATGAAGGCTTTGCCACCCGCCACCAAAACTGAAACTAGGGTTTTTTTACCCCAGGGGCTCACTGGGGACAGGGAGGAGCTCCTTATATGGTCAGCACACTCTATAGTAGGGAGGATTATCCAGAAAAAAAGAAAAAATAAGTGATATTTAGATTAAGTCAAATCACTGAATATACCTTTAACAAAGTGATGCTTGAAAAAGGCTACAGCACCAACAACAAACAAACAAATACAAATATGTTGAGCATTAAAATGTCTTCCGCATGCATATATTACCTTGTATTTCTATAAACTATTCAATGTATATGAACATATTTACAATAATCATGGAGAACTTAAAGATGTAACATTTGTAAAACATTAAAATATTGGTAGGGTAGGGTACTACTGGCCAATCTGGACTGGAGGGGCACAAAATCCAATCTGGGGGGGGCAATGCCCCCCAGTGCCCCCCTGTAGAGACGGCACTGTCTATGCATTTAGCTGGGGACCAACTGGAACTCCCTCATGGACCACTGGTTGAAATCCACTGTTTTAAAGGCGTAGTGAAACGGAAATGGTGGACATTTTATTTTGAAGTTTCAGACGGTCTCAAGTTGAAACACCGCTATGAAGTTTATGAACCAATCAGAGCGTCGCATCCCTTCAGGGAATGGGACGGTAGCTAGGGACGGGTAGCTATGCTACGCAGGACAGCGTGTGGATGTTTGTTTACAAATCAGATAGTCGTCCAGCTTTACCAGTTTACACTTAATGTGGCTTATTTCTACCCTATAATGTTTTCAGATAAATTTTTAGCGTGATGATTAAGTTGAAACCGAGTAATACACTCTCTGGGAATAACACTGAATGGGAATAAAAACGGAAGATTTCTGTAATCAGTAGCAGCTGTGCAGCCTGTGCTGGACGGATGCGGAGATATGGGGAATTAAACTGGTGAGCTTCATTTTTATTTGCTTTTATCGATGTTGGCCTCGACACGTCATCACGCAGCACGTTTTCGTTTTCAGGAAGTAATAAAACATATTGTTTTACGGACTTTTGATATAAAAACACACAAAAAAGAGAATTTTCACATTTTTTTGGCATCCATTGTTAGGTATGCCCATATGATGACCATGGATATGGTCTAAAAGTGTGAAAAACGTATTTTTCATTTCACTACACCTTTAAGGTGTCACACAGCAGACAGGCACTATAAAAGGCAGCCCGACGCGACACTCGGGTCCTTCGTCACTACCCAGAACCCCCAGAACCAGGAAGCACTCTTTGGGTAAGAGACAAAACAAAGAGTCAAACATTTGCACAAAATATCATTCTCTGCAACTCAATCAATAACGAACACACAATACATGGTTTAATTAAAAGGGGTTGAACTGTTCTTCATTGAAGTGTGCTATAATTGATGTTATAAAGAACAAAATATGAACGGGAAACTTAATTGCTGATAAATGGAGTCCAGTTTTTGAACCCACCAAACTAAGCTAGCATGCTACGTGGCTATTGTGTGTATGTTGTATTGTGTAGTAGAAGTCATTTTACACTTGGTTGCATGCTGAAAATAGCAGATCTACAAGCTCACAACGCGTCGTGCTGCGACGCGTTGTGAGCTTGTAGATCGGCTATTTTCAGCAAGTGTTAAATCAGCCATTGCGACGGCATCAAGGCCCGCCAAATACATTTTAGTCGACTAAATCAACTGTAGATTTAGTTGACTAAAATCTTATGATATTTAGCGACTACAACTAGACTAACACTAAAACATTCCAGGTGACTAAAATGTGACTAAAACTAAATTAAAACGTTTCAAGAGACTAATGACTAAAACTAAAATACAAATTTGCTGCCAAAAACAACAGTGAGTAAAACACTGGTAGATATATTTTTGTATAATGGGATGAATCTAGAGTTGCAATACCATCCAGTGTCAGGCTGTCAGCCTAGCCGCAATTTGCAACTCTAGATTTTTTTACAATGGGATGAATCTAGAGTTGCAATACCCTCCATTGACTCCCCACTCATCATTTTGCGTTTGCGATCTGCTGGTCTTAAACGACGTTAAACTCACCAACATTGCAGCTGTAGTCCAAGCTTGAATTTTGCTCTTTCAATCTGCAAAGCTTGTTTTTCATAAAAATCCCCCGTAGACATGTTATGAGCTACTTTCTGTCCAAAATATTCCACAAGTGATATTCCGATCCGCCATTTTGGAATTCTGCGACGGGCCGTAAAACAAGACGTGAGGGGGAGAGCTTGTTTTAATAGAAGGCCGTGCGTGACGGGGCGTCGCGCTGCGTCAGCCTCTTCTTTGGGTGTCTTACCTGTGCAGGTAAGATTCTATTAAACAAGCTCTCCCCCTCACGTCTTGTTTTACGGCCCGTTGCAGAATTCCAAAATGGCGGATCGGAATATCACTTGTGGAATATTTTGGACAGAAAGTAGCTCATAACATGTCTACGGGGGATTTTTATGAAAAACAAGCTTTGCAGATTGAAAGAGCAAAATTCAAGCTTGGACTACAGCTGCAATGTTGGTGAGTTTAACGTTGTTTAAGACCAGCAGATCGCAAACGCAAAATGATGAGTGGGGAGTCAATGGAGGGTATTGCAACTCTAGATTCATCCCATTGTAAAAAAATCTAGAGTTGCAAATTGCGGCTAGCTGTCAGCCCATTCATTCAGGTTGCATTTCTGATGTGCTTGTATTAAACGACCTTAAACTCACCAACATTGCAGCTGTAGGGAAGGCTTGTGTGATATATGGGATTCCATAATTCTACAATATTTCATGTTCTTGAACAAATGTACTCAACTGTTTATTCAGTAGGTCTGACTATAGCTGGCTGGCTTAATTATGCAAGTCGGTTCGTCTCCAAGGCCTGTCTTTGTTCTACTGATATTCAAGGACAAACTGGGGACAGGAGGTGATGGTTTGTTTACACTCTTGAGTCTGTTCCTGTGGCAATTTGTGTAACAAAATAATGTGTGTTGATAGCTGGGAGCAAATGGTTGATCAATGGGTAAGCATCTTGTCTTCAGAGCAGTAGTGAACATGCCTATATTCTCACCTCTGTCTGTGAACCTGTACTTAATACCGTATACTTTGTATGAGACTGCTGTGCTGTGCTAGCTGTGCTGTGCTGTGCTGTGCTAGCTGTGCTGTGCTGTGCTGTGCTGTCACACCCGGAAACCTCATATAAGTGAACTGCAGCGCCCATGCGCCAACAGCAAGGAGTATGGTGCCGAAGGAGAAAAACATATTCTGATTTATTTTTATTTTCTTTCTCTGATTTCCCCCCATCTGTTTGTTTAAAGTGCTCTAAAACATTAGAAAGTCCATAGACTTGGCTGTTCATCAAAAGTCCATAGACTGGCGCCCCCTCAAAAAGGGCTGAGGCAATGCAGGCGGTGAACACTATCCATCTCACAATGCAGGCGGTGAACACTATCCAGCTCACATATATCTTTACTTTTTTTGAATTATTCCATAGGCCAGATGGACGACTGTTCTGTGATTGGCCAGTTTGCTGTTGGGGCCAACTGAATATACGATGCTTCCCATAGCCTGGAGAGACAACTGAGTGCTCAAGCACGTATGTGTCGACAACGGTAGGTTGTTGTTATTGGGGCATTATGGACATTTGCACATAGAGTTGCTGGACCTTGTCCTTGTATACAGTGTGTCAAAAACTGTTACTTTTCAGGATTCAAAAATCCAAATAACAGACCTACAATCTCAAACTCATCACATCGTGGCACATTTTTCGCTTGTAGATTTGGCTATTTCTGGTGCTTTTGTGACGGCATATATTTTTTTGAGAAAAGACATTCACAGTTAAAATTTTGAGCCGTGGGTTTTCAACATTGTTCATAAATCGGGGTCCATTATTTATTCAACATTTGAACCACTGACCACCACGTGTCCAGCAAAATAGCTGGGGTACGATTTGAGAGTATGACCTCAATGTATGAGACCCGGGTACTCAGGAAGGGGAAAGCACAGCCAATACCATCTGTTACCACCAGGGCGACGGTACACGGTACCTTCCCTGCAGGCTAGGGCCTCAAGATCGTTTGTTCCCATAAGTATAGGACTTATGAACAAGCAGGCCCGTCTCAGCTCCGTGCATAAAGTGTGATGTGACGCCTCTTGGAACTATGACTGGTGGCCTTCTGTTGGCATTGTTTCTTTATGTTCTATGTACTGTGATCTGTTTGTTTCCATATGTTTTATGTATATCCTGATGACAAAACAAATTTCCGAAAGGACAAATAAAGTATCTAAATATCATTTGATGACATTTAGCCTCGCAGACCCAAGACCTAGTGTATTTTGTTGGCTTTATGGATTCTATTTGTCTATTGTCCACAATTCCATTGATGTTGGTAACATTAGGAGAGTGAACACTGAACAGGCAACCATTGATGTTGGTAACATTAGGAGAGTGAACACTGAACAGGCAAACGTTGATCAAAATATATCCGTTCTCTAATTGTGTAGACGTTCTTGTAAATTAACCCATTTAGGCCTGACCTCAAAATTAAAAAAAAATCTTCTGAATCCCCGTTTTCTGAAATAAATATTTTCACGATTTTTCAAAAATAGCAGGGGGGCTGTTCTTTTAGATCTGCTATTTTTCAATAGCTAAATTATAACATAATGTTTAAAACACCAAAAGGGGTTCCCGCCCAAAATGGGTTAAATGGTAAATGGTGCATTTATATAGCACCTTTATCCAAGGCGCTTTACATAGATTGTGCATTACATTCACCCATTCACACACATTCACACACATTCACACACCGATGTCGGCAGAAACCATGCAAGGCACCAACCAGCACATCAGGAGCCATTAGGGGTCCAGTGTCTTGCTCAAGGACACTAACGCTAGCCCGGTTTCGAACTGGCAACCTTGCGGTTACCATCTACAAGCTTGTAGATCGGCTATTTTCAGCATGCAACAAAGTGTAAAATGACTTATACTGGATCTCTTGTCCACTAATAGTCCCTTCCTAACATTTTAGTCTATAGTTTTTAATTGTTGACGAACTATCTTTAGTCTTCGTTTTAGTCAAAATACCTTAGTTTTAATTTAATTTAAGTCGACGAGCATTTTTCGTCACAGTATTAGTCGACGAAATCAACACTGCTCTGCATTTAGTATAGCCACTCCACCCCCCCCCCCCCCTCCCCCCACCTCCGGTCTGTCATGTATGACAAGAAAAAAAAACAGGTTTATCGGGTCAGCGAGGCTGAATTTAACGAGCCTGCGCTCGTTACGAGCACCACCTCAAAGGGGTTTAACCAGGGGGATCACCCATTACTCCGCCCCCATCGCGTCCTCGTTAATTATAGAACAACTCACGACGTTCTCTGCTTTCCTGACACATCTTAAAAGTCGATGATTAAAACACTCGACAGGCTCAGAAATAAAGGACTGGAGGATTCCCGCGAGGTAACGACCTCTGCGCTGAGGCCGGCTTTCAAGAGCATTGATTAGAAGAACAAGACAAAAAACGAGTGCAGTTATTGCACGCACGCACGCACGCACGCACGCACGCACACACACACACACACACACACACACACACACACACACACACACACACACACACACACACACACACACACACACACACACAGAGAGAGAGAGAGGCCTCCCTCCTCTTGCGATGGAACTGTGAATTAAAGTGCAGCGTTGCTTTACAAACCATTAAGCCGTAGTGGGCGATTCGTCCAATCCAAAGAAAACGTTCTTCTCTGCTGCTACAGTGCTGTCTGTCGCTCACGGTGTGTGTAATTCAGACCGAAGACAAAAGACACGACGACAACCTAAATAATGATATGTGTGGCCGAGGACAACCTAAATAATGATATGTGTGGCCGAGGCAACCTAAATAATATGTGTGGCCGAGGACAACCTAAATAATGATATGTGTAGCCGAGGACAACCTAAATAATGATATGTGTGGCCGAGGACAACCTAAATAATGATATGTGTGGCCGAGGACAACCTAAATAATGATGTGTGGCCGAGGACAACCTAAATAATGATATGTGTGGCCGAGGACAACCTAAATAATATGTGTGGCCGAGGACAACCTAAATAATGATATGTGTGGCCGAGGACAACCTAAATAATATGTGTGGCCGAGGACAACCTAAATAATGATGTGTGGCCGAGGACAACCTAAATAATGATATGTGTGGCCGAGGACAACCTAAATAATGATATGTGTGGCCGAGGACAACCTAAATAATGATATGTGTGGCCGAGGACAACCTAAATAATGATATGTGTGGCCGAGGACAACCTAAATAATGATATGTGTGGCCGAGGACAACCTAAATAATATGTGTGGCCGAGGACAACCTAAATAATGATATGTGTGGCCGAACCTAAATAATATGTGTGGCCGAGGACAACCTAAATAATGATGTGTGGCCGAGGACAACCTAAATAATATGTGTGGCCGAGGACAACCTAAATAATGATATGTGTGGCCGAGGACAACCTAAATAATGATATGTGTGGCCGAGGACAACCTAAATAATGATATGTGTGGCCGAACCTAAATAATATGTGTGGCCGAGGACAACCTAAATAATGATGTGTGGCCGAGGACAACCTAAATAATATGTGTGGCCGAGGACAACCTAAATAATGATATGTGTGGCCGAGGACAACCTAAATAATGATATGTGTGGCCGAGGCATTGTTGAAGAGTTGTCGAACACACTCGTCCAGCATAACTTAACCTATTTTATAGACCTGAGGACGATTCTCTACAAATGGCTTCTGAATCCTAACAGAAAAACCTCATGTTTCTATGTCAGTGGTGCTCAACCTTTGTCATGTCATGGACCCCCAGAATAGAGGGTATGCGCATGCTTAAAGTGAATGGCAGATCGAGTGGCAAAGCGAGTGACAAAGTGAATTTAATGTTGTTTAAAGTAATTTAATTCAATCAAATAGGACTTTTCTGTTTGGATGTATGGGCTGTCGAGGCCAGAAAGTAGTTTTTTGTCACTCAGTAGATGTTCCAGCATAACTTCCGGGTATGATGATGATGTCATGCACATACCCTCTATTATCTGTATTTGTGTGTTTTTTTTTTGTTGCATAATCGTCATCATCGGTTCCACGTTGAAACATTTTCGATAATATGTCTGATCTACAAGCTCAAAACGCTGATCTACAAGCTCAAAACGCTGATCTACAAGCTCAAAACGCATGACACGCGATGCGTTTTTTTAGCTTGCGGATCTGCTATTTTCACTATGCATGTTTTTTGTTTTTTTTGTGCCAGAGCAGTAAAGACGAGCTTACCTTTACTCTGTCCAGCGTGCCATAACCGTAAAGACGAGCTTACCTTTACTCTGTCCAGCGTGCCATAACCGTAAAGACGAGCTTACCTTTACTCTGTCCAGCGTGCTATAGCCGTAAAGACGAGCTTACCTTTACTCTGTCCAGCGTGCTATAGCCGTAAAAGACGAGCTTACCTTTACTCTGTCCAGCGTGCCATAACCGTAAAGACGAGCTTACCTTTACTCTGTCCAGCGTGCCATAACCGTAAAGACGAGCTTACCTTTACTCTGTCCAGCGTGCTATAGCCGTAAAGACGAGCTTACCTTTACTCTGTCCAGCGTGCTATAGCCGTAAAGACGAGCTTACCTTTACTCTGTCCAGCGTGCCATAACCGTAAAGACGAGCTTACCTTTACTCTGTCCAGCGTGCCATAACCGTAAAGACGAGCTTACCTTTACTCTGTCCAGCGTGCTATAGCCGTAAAGACGAGCTTACCTTTACTCTGTCCAGCGTGCTATAGCCGTAAAGACGAGCTTACCTTTACTCTGTCCAGCGTGCCATAACCGTAAAGACGAGCTTACCTTTACTCTGTCCAGCGTGCCATAACCGTAAAGACGAGCTTACCTTTACTCTGTCCAGCGTGCTATAGCCGTAAAGACGAGCTTACCTTTACTCTGTCCAGCGTGCTATAGCCGTAAAGACGAGCTTACCTTTACTCTGTCCAGCGTGCCATAACCGTAAAGACGAGCTTACCTTTACTCTGTCCAGCGTGCCATAGCGGTAAAGACAAGCTTACCTTTACTCTGTCCAGCGTGCCATATCCGTAAAGACGAGCTTACCTTTACTCTGTCCAGCGTGCCATAACCGTAAAGACGAGCTTACCTTTACTCTGTCCAGCGTGCCATAACCGCAAAGACGAGCTTACCTTTACTCTGTCCAGCGAGCCAGAGCCGTAAAGGCGAGTTTTGTTTAATCCACGTTAATCCGTGCTTGATTCGCATCAAATTTAGCATGTTATAGAATTTTTAGCTAGCGCCAGGCCTCTCCCGTATCACGTAAAAACCATTGGCCATAAATCCCGTGGGCGTGCACGCGCACAATCCGTCTTTATATGCATTATGGCTCATAATCTGCAAAAAATTCGATATTCGGCGCTTGATTCGACCTTAGATTGACTTAAAAATAAATAATAATAATATTTTTTTTTAAAAGCGATCGCGGGGCCAAGCTGGTCCCAGGTCAGTATTATGATATGTCCGACTTTCACCTCCGGTTCAAACTGAACATCCGGTATAGCTTTTGGGAGAGTTTCTTTTAAAGAACGTCTGAAGTGCCCTTGAACAAGGCCTTGAACCACTACGATGAAATGTTCTATGAGCAGGGCCTGGCTGGAAACAAGTTATTAAGCTTAGCCCAGATACCCTGGGTAAATATAGTAATCATTTCATTTCATTTCATTTCATTTCATTTCATTTAATTTAATTTCATTTCATTTGGCACTGGTCCCGACCCCATCTGGTGGCCACTCGGCGTAATAGCACTTAAGGACTTATTATTATCATGTATGTTATTAATGTGCAACTTTCAGTTTATGAAGCCCATAAATGTCATCCTTCATTCATGACGTTCGGTCGTTCCAATGAATCGTTACTCGCAATTATTTGAGCGCCAATTAATCAATTCTTGGCGGGAACCCCTTTTGGTGTTTTAAAGCATTATGTTACACTTTAGCTATTGAAAAATAAACACTGATTGCGGCGGAAGCCATGCAAGGCACCAACCAGCACATCGGGAGCAATTTGGGGTTCAGTGTCTTGCCCAAGGACACTTCGACATGTAGCCAGGAGGAGCCGGGATTCGAACCGCCGACCCATGGATCATTGGACAACCTGCTCTACCTCTTGAGCCACAGTCGCACCACTGATACAGAAACATGAGGTTTTCAGAAAACTAGCAGGATTTTGAAGACATTTTTTAAATTCCTAAATGGGTTAATCGCCTGCCTGAAGTGTCACGATCGTCGACAGACCCTTGTCAATCGTGTGAAGCCATGAATAAATAAATACGTACATAATCTATGGGGTAAATATCTAGAAAGCCCTGTGGGGTTAGAATGAGAACTGGAGCTCGGCCATGGAAATAATTAGTTTTGTGAAGAAGGGCCTTTTTAGTCGAAACGTTAATCAATAATGCTTTGACTGTCGGAGCCCTGTAAGACACAGTGTGTGGACTTCTGTCATGTGATTGGTCGGTGTGGTTTGCCTCTTGTTATGTGATTGGCCGGTGTGGTTCTCCTCTGTTATGTGATTGGCCGGTGTGGTTCTCCTCTGTTATGTGATTGGCCGGTGTGGTTATCCTCTGTTATGTGATTGGCCGGTGTGGTTATCCTCTGTTATGTTATTGGCCGATGTGGTTTTAGATTCCCTCCAGTGGATGATGTGGCACTTCTCGTGTGTGTGTGTGTGTGTGTGTGTGTGTGTGTGTGTGTGTGTGTGTGTGTGTGTGTGTGTGTGTGTGTGTGTGTGTGTGTGTGTGTGTGTGTGTGTGTGTGTGTGTGTGTGTGTGTGTGTGTGTGTGTGTGTGTGTGTGTGTGTGTGTGTGTGTGTGTGTGTGTGTGTGTGTGTGTGTGTGTGTGTGTGTGTGTGTGTGTGTGTGTGTGTGTGTGTGTGTGCGCGCGCGCGTGCGTGCAATAAACATGGGTCTTCCAGCCTTTTCTATTTACTGCAAATTATCTGGTGCATTCCCCAGATTGATTATAGATTTATCCCATGTGTGTGAGAGAGAGGGGGGGGGGGGGGAGGAGAGAGAGAGAGAGGGGGGGGGGGAGAGAGAGAGAGAGAAACCATTGAGCCATCCAACATGAGAGAGGGAGAGGGAGAGGGAGGGAGAGAGAGAGAGCGCATTGAGCCATCCAACATGTCTCTGGTGGTGACGGATCGCTCCCGGCCGTTACAACACTGTAAACCCACGCCTGACTTCATGGCGTTTGTGTTTAGATTCATTGCTTTGAAGAGACCATTGTGTTTTTCTCTTCAGATGTAAACGGTGAGGCGATGACCTTTTCACCTCACCTGTATATATAGAACAATGTCCAACCATCAGAGAGCTTTTTTTTATATGTGTAGTTTTTTTTATTATATGTGTTTCGTTTTTACTTTCACATGTTCCTTTCATGTTGTTAAATCTAAACTCCATCCCCATGTCCTTTGGGCCTCTCTATAGGTATAGGCTGTGTGTTTTACGGACGTCCTATCATATAGGTCAGGGCCAGGGGTGGGCAACTTTTACAATGGAGAGGGCCATTGTATTTCTACACTCACTCCAGAGGGCCACATTACTGTCATAGCAAAAATAGCTGATCTACAAGCTCAAAACGTGTCGCACTGCAATGTGTTTTGAGCTTGTAGATTTGCTATATTTGAATTGAAATCCTGAATAATTTTTGCTATTTTTGAATTGGAATCCTGAAAATTAACATTTTTTATTTAATTTCAAATGCATTTCAAATGCCCTTAATTGTAGTTATGTTAACTTTATGAACCTTGGAATTGTAACAGCTGAAATAAATCATCATATCAATATTCTTAACTTGCGGGCCGCATTAAGTGAAGGTGGGGGCCGCATGTGGCCTCCCGGGCCGCCAGTTGCCCATGTACGATATAGGTTGAAAAAGATTCCCCAGGGCCAGCCGGGGCGCCTGATGGAGGGGAAAGGAACTGGTTGGAATAACGTGTTCCTTCCACGCGCTACGTCCAACCAGGGAAACTCCCCCCTGGCAGGTGTAAAGGAGCAACTTGGACACTCAGGCATGAAGGAAGCATGAGTTCAAATCCGTTGCTCTCCCCATGTCCCCCATATATGGGGACTAGGTTGGCGGAGGGTGTGTAGAGCCCAGGATCACATTAGATAATTGACACAGGGGTGTCTTGTCTGGGGGTGTCTTGTCTGTCTGCTATTTTTGAAAAATCGTGAAAATATTTATTTCAGAAAACTGGAGGATTTAGATGGATTTTTTTAAATTTTGAGGTCAGGCCTAAATGGGTCAAATGATAAGGGACAATATCGGTGGCACCCAACTGTATAGACCCATAAGGGTCCATTTGGTTCCAGACTATCATTTAGCTGGGGGACCCCCTGGAACACTGTACTCAAGGACCCCTGGGGACCCCCGGACCCCACTCTGGGAACCACTGTTCTAATTAGCAGTCGACACTGCATGTGCGACGGCAGCAATCAACACGTTATGATACTGTTATTATATTATTATGCGTGTGGATTCATCTTCCTGTCATGACCTCATCAATCCTGTCAGCCGGCAGAACCAGCTGACTGCCCAGTTTCCTTAACGAGTGTGATGTCTGTCACAGAGACGACGGCACGCACGCACGCACGCACGCACACGCACGCACGCAGACACACAGACATACACACAGACAGACATTATAGCTTTGATTAGCACACACACTGTCTGACTGACGCACACACGCACGCACGCACGCACAGACAATATAGCTTTGATTAGCAGATGTAGACGCACTGTCTGAACTGAAGGAGCGGCTGCAGGTGACGGCGGGCTGCGTAGAGCTCTCACTGTCCAGGGAACAGGCTCTGTACTGTTTACCTATAGAGCAGGCTGCGTAGAGCTCTCACTGTCCAGGGAACAGGCTCTGTACTGTTTACCTATAGAGCAGCGACGCGTAAATATTTACCTAGAGCAGCGGGGGCGGGCCTTGGTGTGCGTGCTGTTGGCCTGTTGCGTGTGTGTCCCCCCCCACTGTAGTGTGTAGTGTGTGCACATATTGTTACTGGAGCGGAACAGGGTTTATTGTTCTTCAAATCACCCAAATCACTGAATGCTCGCCTTTAAACAGCCGTGCTGTCATTGTGCTCATCCCTACTAGAGCCTACTATCCCTACAGAGCTTGAGACTGAGTTGATGAAGAAAAAAAGCGTGAAAAATTGGTTCTTCTTCTTCTTCAACACACGTCTGTCTGTCGCTTCCAATCCTTACAGCAGAGAGTATACACGGTACAGCGACCACGGCTTTAAAATCTGCAATATTACCGGCTTTGTATAATACATGAATATGATATAATATATTATATATATATGCATGAGTAGTTGTGCTTTAGTCCATGTGAATGAGACGGTAATGGTATGTGTTGTAAGTGGCGAACCAGTGACGCCCCAATGTGGCCCCAAAGATCTCCACCCCCGAGCGTCTCAGTAACGAGGACATATGTTATGCTTGTGTGACATAAAACGTGTGTTACTGTACTACTGTTTTAAATGATGTGTTCTGACCCCACAGTATTATACTCATGAAACAGTGTTTTTTGCAAGGCAGCCGATGGGTTAAATCTATGCATTCATTACATTATTGCAGTCGCTGTATATTGTGTTTCTCCTATAGCAGCAGAGTTGAATAATGAACTGTAGTAACCCAGAAACGCGTTCACGCTGTTGACCTTGGCTAGAAATGAACTGAAGGAACTCTTTACACGTTCACGCTGGACAGATGCGTGTCCACGGACGTGTTTGCTCGTGCCCCTTGCTATGATCACGCCTGGACAGGGTCATATCTCTAAAAATGACGCTATGTGAACCGAGGTGTTAAAAGTATGAACGTGCCTTTGTTCAGCCAGAAGACTTTTGCTTGCGCACCTCTAAGCTTTATCTCCCACTCAACCAGAATAGGGAGTTGTGCTTGTTAATATTTTTGCAGGCTGACTGAGTCCTCTGCCTTTTACTATTTTGTAAATTCATTTGATTTGACTTGAATAAACCTATTTTTTATAATTCAGTGTAATCTACGATGGCCTCCTGTGTTATTGATTACCCAATAATACAGTATGTCCGTTGTCTGTGTTTTTCCTGTCACTCCGTGGGGTAAGTTTAGTTTGATTTAACAACTGAATTCTTAGTGATAGCCTGCCAGTGTTTAGACGGCAAGGTATGGGGATCCGGGCACGCTCCGATCCGCAAGTACAGGAATGGTTATTTTTGCTCGCCACCTCCCTCAATCCTTCCACGGACGGAAAGGGAGGACAGGCTGCATGAAGAGGCTTGCATACGTTGCCAGTCCAAAGAGGTCAAAGTGGCTATATTTCAACGTCTCAGTGGAGCCGGTTGAAGTACATTGGCCACGCATGTATACTGTGTTTTAACATTTAACCCCTTGCGCCCCGATATTCTATACGGGTTCATGCAGGCGGAACAATGTGATAATTGTATGCTATGACCTGACCAGTCTGAGGCGCGCTATCTCTTCACGAGAGTTCGCGCAGTGCACATGCAAGTGGAAAAGCAGCTATAAATCTCTGCCTCATAAAAGCCATAGATTAAAAGTTGCGAGTGTGTTTATATATCTTCCCCTGTATCCCTCAATCCCTGACGCCTCATACAAGTGAGCTCGGGACGAGCGGACGTGTGGGAGGCATAGGGAGTCTCCCGTGCTGGCTTTGATGCCCGCGCCGGGACTTTACGCACACTGCATAAACTTGTGCTTGTGAACGTGATACAGATAGGATAGTTTTAAGGTTTTAATTAGGGTCACTCCTGATAGCCTCGTACAAGCAGGCCATCAGCGGTGGGTAACGGAGTGTGTGTACTCTACACAGTGTGTTAGTCTTGTGTCGCATAAATGGTGTGTCTCCGGGCTACAGAATGAGTCAAAGGTGTTATAGCATGATATTATAAGTTATTAATGGCATATTTAATGAAACATAATATTGTGTGCACATCACACAACAGCTCTGTAGGGGAGCTATACAGTACTAATATGTACATGTATGGACAGAAGCCACTTGTAATGGGTTTATCTTTTGAAGAGGTGTTTTTAACACCTTAGCTACTAGTGATTTGTAGCACAGCTATTTGAGACGAAGAGAAGACCGTGAAAGTCCTGGCGTACTGGGCTACTATACTGCTTAGCACACAGAAGTAGACCAGTGTTCAGGTGGAGAGGGTGCTGAGAGCCAGCTCTCTTTTACATGGCGTCCCTGTTTTGGATTCAGTGAATCTGAGGCTCTCCCGGTGTATTACAAGCCGTGTGTTGAAACCAATGTAAGGGACTTGAGCAAAGAACTTGAACATGAATACTGGTTGGCTTGAGCTTGAATTCTAGAACACAGGTGTTCTGAATTCTGTAATTTAACCAGTGTTCTGAGTTCTGAGTCCCTGGTTTTGACATATCCCCTACAGAGAAGTGTTTGCGTTGTTATTCTAGCTTGTGTGTTTGGAGCTACCTTGTACTGGGAGTTGACATCCGATAGAGCATCCTTCCTAATAGGTGTGAAACAGAGGCTGGCACGCGCAGCCAGCGGCCGAGTAGTGGCACAAACATCTCTGTGAGGGACACAACATAACTGCTCTGGACCACAAGATAGGCTAGTAGTAATAAATGCGGGCGCGAAAGGGTAGAAATTATCACTTTTCCAGATTTTCATATTTGAAGGTGAGTGAATTAAAGAGTGAATTGTATCACTCGACCCCCCTCTCCGTGAGCGGGCAAGGGTCAGTGAGAAAGAGGCCCACGGTATAACGACGGCTTCAAAGTGTACAAGCCCAGGCTGTGAGTAAATCACCCGGCTGCCGCTGCTGTCCGAAAAGCTGTATGTGGAAAGGGTGCCTGCTATTTCTCGTTTAACCCTTCGACTCCCGGGCCTCACAAGGGTCCTGGATGAACGGTCAGACAAGACAGAGAATTGCATGGTACTACCGTCCGCACAGCCTACAAGACAACAGATCTTACACACAGTAAAAACAAGTGTTCATGTATATGTCATATGTCTGGTGTTCAGTGACATTATTAATGACCCCTCTATATTGAGCGGCCGTTAAGGGAGTGAACAGGAGTGTGTTAGTAGAAGCTTTAATTGGTGTAAGTGTCTCTGAGTTCTGAGTCCCTGGTTTTGACATATCCCCTACAGAGAAGTGTTTGCGTTGTTATTCTAGCTTGTGTGTTTGGAGCTACCTTGTACTGGGAGTTGACATCCGATAGAGCATCCTTCCTAATAGGTGTGAAACAGAGGCTGGCACGCGCAGCCAGCGGCCGAGTAGTGGCACAAACATCTCTGTGAGGGACACAACATAACTGCTCTGGACCACAAGATAGGCTAGTAATAATAAATGCGGGCGCGAAAGGTTAGAAATCCAACCTGTTTGGGGCATCGGTGTAGGAACCGGTGGTTTTAGTAGACTCAGTGGATTTGGTGGTTATAGTGCCAACCCCCGCCTCTTTAACAAGGCCGGGGGACACGAGCCGTGGCCAACGCCGGCGGCCCCACATGCACTGACGGATGTGGGGCGACCGTTCTAAGGACAGGGGAATGCTACATGGTGGGACTTTGGTGGTCACCGGAGCCCGTGCTCTGGAGGCATACAGCGACCGAACGGTCGCCAGTATTGACTTGCTTGACTGTCCCCCCCACGCCTCCCCCTGCTGGGAAAGAACGAGCACTGTTGGCATGTTGTCCCACACTGTGCGAATATGCTGACGGAAGTGGATGGTAATGATACCTTGTGGCTGCAGTGACTATCACTCCGGTCAGGAGCTATCCATCTATAGGTTACTTTAGTGACCTCGGTTAATTGACTGAATGGAACGATGACAGTCGCTTATGAGTATGCGCCATAAGTGATTGTCGGAGTGAAGTGAAGTTGGATTGACTCAGGGTTACTTTAGTAACCTCGGTTAATTGGCTGACTGGTGCGATGAGGATCGGTTATGGCGCATACCCATAGGCGATCGTCTGAGTGACATGACGTTGAATTAACTGGTGTTTCACGGAAGCACTATAGCAGGAATTAGGTAGCCTGAGGACCGTTATACTCGTGCCTGACCAAGGCTGCGTATGATACACTCAGGGAAGTCTAATGTGGCGCTACTAGCTTTCCAGCTGATGCCCCACGGGCCTCTCATGCGCCGATCTCCGCAAGCCCCCGCAGGGGCCCTGGGAGAACTGGCTGTTGGAGGAAGCACTCCAGGCCACCAGGACCACTCGCCTCACGGCGACTGGGTTACAGTGGCCATGGATAGGACAGCTGCAGCTGACTCTCTGGCCCTCGGTCACACGGCCGGGCGTCACCAGGAGAGACTTGGCTACACGGCCTTCACAGGCTCAGTAGTGGGTGTCAGGGTGTCCGGGCGGATGCCCCTGGCACCTGACCCTGTTTGACCCCGCGGTTCGACCCAGGCACATACATGAGTTAGGCCTCCATCCTGCACCGACGGCAGTGCGCCCATGGTGCCGTGCGGGACATAACCCTTGCGGGGGTGCCGTATGGGACATAACTCAGGAGGAGAGGCCATGTGGGCTATAATAGCCCTACGTAGTTGGCCTGGGACCATGCACGTGTGTTTAGGTGCCCCTGCAGCAAGACCATACGTACTCCCAAGGTGAGAACGCACGCCATGGTGGCCTGCGGGAATCACCGGGGATATGCTCTTACTCGAGGCACCGAGACACGTGGCCCGAGACCCAGGGAAGGTGGCCGTCTCCGTCAGCGGACCGCACTTTTCCATGGTCACATAGGGGGGCGTTGAACGCAACCACTTAGAGGGGCCGCAACGCCTGTGGTTGTGGACAATGACCCGGAGTCGATGCAGGTGTTTCCAATGGTACCGCCCGCCAGCTCGACCGTAGCTATGCACTTATGTAGTGCCCTGGGAGGGGGCCGACGAAGGCCTCCTCCATGTGGACAATGCATCCTACTTCAGAGCTGGACCCGTGCCGACAGTACTCGTAGATAGGGGAACCCAGGCTATCTGGACAGTACCGTATCAGCCAAGTACTTGTACGTACGGTGTGGCCGAGCGTGCGGTACGCAAGGTCAGGTTAGACTGTACTGATAGGGGAGCGCTCCTGGTTTTATCCTGGTTTTGGTCCTGCCCATGCACGGTATGCGACCTGCGGGTTGCTGTTCAGCGCCGTGTTGGGCCATGTAGGCTAGCCAAGATTCGACCGGTCTATGCAACAATGCATGACCAGGGAGGCGTGTAATGGGTACTTGCCGATCGCCGGTTTTGGCAAGGAGCCCATGGCATGGATTTGATGGAACCTCACCAGGCAGCGCCTGGTCTGGGACTTTCTCGCCGACGACCGCCCGGCTCCGTTAGGACCCAGGGCCGTCAGGCTGGCATTAGGTTTGTGCGGAGTCCGAGAGACAGGAAGGTCCCGATACCGGACCGCACTGACGCACGGGCTCGGTTCCAATCCCATGCTCTGACGGCGCGCCGTGACCTCGAAACACGGGTCCCGACTGTGCCAATGGCAGTCAGGCCTTCGCTGGGCATGGGAGGAATATCGCTCGGATGTAGGGACAGGAAATGCTGGCAACCGTGCCTCTGTCTGTCCTACGTGTTTTCATCGGCAGAGGTGAAATTCGCTGCTGAAGAACAAATCCTATACGGGGCCTTCAGAGTTCTGAACGCCCTCAAGGATCTGGCTCGGGAGACCGGGATCTATGTCATCACAGACTTCTCCGCTCTCCTGGCGGCCTCGAAAGGGTCGATCAAGGGGTCCTGGGTTAAGTTCATACCCCCGGACCAGAGGATTCCACCCGAACCGGAGCCAGCATATTCCACGCCAAGGGAATGCTGGTGGTTCCTGTTCACTGACGGGAGTCACCGGAAGGGTGACGGCGACCGGTCCGAATGGGCCTATGTCCTCAGCGCTCACGAGAAGACAGTTGAGTCTGCTTCTGGATGGCCTGAGGACACCACACAAACCGCTGTGGCGGCGGCCATATTGTCTCTTCCTGGACCAAGGGTGGATCCCTTCAGGTCCCGGACGTGGAGGCCGGTCGCTACGTTACAGGCATGCACAGTGGCCTAGGCCACGTGGGCTATGCGCGCAGGTTACGGTGTAACCTGCGTAACCTGTGACCCTGAACAGAAGGTGCTCGACATATCCTCACTGTCCCCCTTCTCACACGATTCCGCCATAGCGAGAAGGGGAGGGGGAGGACCAGTGATGGACGACCGTGTCTATGAGGGGACAGGTGTTACTCCCCCTGAAGTCCCCCACAATATCAGTATCATCCTTGCAACGATGAAACTGACAGTAAAACGCCACACTCACGGCTATGGCCCTGGTGGTGATTTTAGACCTCGCAAGAACCCTAGCGTACCCCCGAATGCGGATACAATGGGAGTACTTAACCCCTACCCTGAACATCCGGGAAGGTGGTCTGCTCGGATACCTTACGGTCGTAGGTTTCCTGCAATGAATTGGACGGAACGATACACAGACACATTGGGAATCGCTTCGAAATGCTGAGAGTGGCACCCCTCCGTTAGAGAAGGTCGGCTCGCCCTCTCAGTGTACTCCCTATGATACTGAAATCGACTGTCAAGCCACAAACCCTGCGTTCTGTGACTCGCACCTCATGTGGTCTGAGCTCACGACACAAAAGGGTGGAGTAGTTAAAAGACTGTTAGATTATCAGGTGAAAGCAATTGGTGTGAACGGTCTATGTGGCGAGGTCGCCCAAACGCTAAAGAGCGCACGGGGACCCAGAACCATGTTCGCCTGTCTGACTGTGACCACACACTTCTGCTACATCCCCCAGTGGGAACCCTGGGAGTGTCCAACTGGTCTATGACCTGGTTTAACAGGACCAAGGCCATAGAGTTGGCGAACAGTCAGAAATTGTGGTCAGTAGTAACTCCGGAAGCTGCCCGAATGGTCTCAACCGTAACCAAAATGACCCATCAAACGAAGATAGAGAGCTGAACGCTTTCCTACACCTCGTGGCAGTAGAGGCCTCTATGGAGCCCTCGCCGGGAAACGCGGTGCTCATTACCACTGACCGCTGCATCACTTGAGCCACCTGGTTCTGAGCAGCTAACGCGCGAACGGCTAGCCGCTGGGTCCCCACAGTCCCCAGTTCATAAATGGCTCCCTTGGGTCCTCGCTAAGACTAGGCCAGGACCCTAGGACCCTGGCTCTATCCCCCTGACCTGCCTCAATGAAGCTATGGCAGGAGGTCTGTCGCTGGTCACGTTTGAAATACCTGTGGTCGACGCAGAGCTAGTAGACAAACTCACCGACCCATTTGGGATTCAGGTTATGACTGACTGGCTGCACGGCGTTGAAGGTGGCTTGATCGTGACAGACAGGCTGCGGTGAGACTGAAACATGAAGTCGTTTCTCCAGAACTATTGGGTTAAGACCTGATGGTAGCGGTACACTGGAGGAACCTGCACCATGCCGGTTCGATGTCTGGTCTCGGCTACGAAGGTCCTAATCCCCAACCGCACACCTCTATAAACCCACCAAAAGGCTCCTTGTGGACCCTGGGCGCTCCTCCGCCTTTGCTGTTAACACAAAAAACAGCAGATGGGGTTTAAGGCGGGATCAGACCTGGTGTTATGCTAAGGATGCGTATCCTCAGACTCATGTGGACGAGGCCACGTCAACCATGGTTGATCTGGCCACCACTGGGAGGGTCACTCACGTCGGCAACCAGACATGAGTGACGGGGAGAACAATGCCTCCTAAGCAGACGTGGGATCTTGGCATCGACATGGACAAGATCCTAGATCGGTATTACACATCGCGGAATCCACCCCCCAACCAGGGGCGTGGGCTAACGGTTCAAGGGGGTACCAGAGTACAGCGGAGTGCTTTGATCCGTGCTACCCCTGGCCCATCGGAGCGCTACTGGTCACGCGTAACTGTCATCGGGCCACGCCTTCTGATGCGATCGGCGGACGTCGGGCCACGACAACGTACGAGGGCCGCACTCTGAAGTGTGGGACGGCTATTAATTATAATGAGCTGTACACTGAACATATCTCCTAACTCGTTGGAGTTATGTGAACGCTAAGTTCTGTAATGAGATGCGGCTAGCAACTAACCTATTTGTCGAATGTAAGGTCTACAAGAGGCTTGCGGCGGTATTCGGACAAGGTGGCGATAACCTTGACTATCACCCCCCGTAGGATGGCCCCTTTCCCTGCTTGCAGGAGAAGCGGCGACCTTACCGACCCCGGGGAGAGATGGATGGTGAGAGAGTTCACCCTTGAGGGGGTCTGGACCCTTAGGGTACGTGGTCGAGTCCTTCCGGGTCCCCTGCCGGGAAACCTCGACTGCTGCTGTCCGTAGCCCCCCAATCACCCTGCTTGATCGTGACGGGCGCCAGATGTCACACGCCGGACTCACCGATCCCTGCACCTGGGATAACATCGTGAGCTACGATCTCGGCATGAGGCCCATGATGACCCCCTTCAATCCGATGGACTGACGTGCGAAGATGGACCTGGAGTTGTGCTCCGAGCTCAGGGCTCAAATCCGTAATCCGCTCGCATCGCTGGTGCAAGTGCGGATGAAGACGGGCTGATGAGATGACATCACCATACTTGGCCCCTGTCCCAAACCCAGAGACATGCGGTACCGTCGGGGCCTACAGGTCACCAGGAAGAGGACCGAAGAACCAGGAGATCGTGCGGCCAGAGGGGATGTTGTAAGTGGCGAACCAGTGACGCCCCAATGTGGCCCCAAAGATCTCCACCCCCGAGCGTCTCAGTAACGAGGACATATGTTATGCTTGTGTGACATAAAACGTGTGTTACTGTACTACTGTTTTAAATGATGTGTTCTGACCCCACAGTATTATACTCATGAAACAGTGTTTTTTGCAAGGCAGCCGATGGGTTAAATCTATGCATTCATTACATTATTGCAGTCGCTGTATATTGTGTTTCTCCTATAGCAGCAGAGTTGAATAATGAACTGTAGTAACCCAGAAACGCGTTCACGCTGTTGACCTTGGCTAGAAATGAACTGAAGGAACTCTTTACACGTTCACGCTGGACAGATGCGTGTCCACGGACGTGTTTGCTCGTGCCCCTTGCTATGATCACGCCTGGACAGGGTCATATCTCTAAAAATGACGCTATGTGAACCGAGGTGTTAAAAGTATGAACGTGCCTTTGTTCAGCCAGAAGACTTTTGCTTGCGCACCTCTAAGCTTTATCTCCCACTCAACCAGAATAGGGAGTTGTGCTTGTTAATATTTTTGCAGGCTGACTGAGTCCTCTGCCTTTTACTATTTTGTAAATTCATTTGATTTGACTTGAATAAACCTATTTTTTATAATTCAGTGTAATCTACGATGGCCTCCTGTGTTATTGATTACCCAATAATACAGTATGTCCGTTGTCTGTGTTTTTCCTGTCACTCCGTGGGGTAAGTTTAGTTTGATTTAACAACTGAATTCTTAGTGATAGCCTGCCAGTGTTTAGACGGCAAGGTATGGGGATCCGGGCACGCTCCGATCCGCAAGTACAGGAATGGTTATTTTTGCTCGCCACCTCCCTCAATCCTTCCACGGACGGAAAGGGAGGACAGGCTGCATGAAGAGGCTTGCATACGTTGCCAGTCCAAAGAGGTCAAAGTGGCTATATTTCAACGTCTCAGTGGAGCCGGTTGAAGTACATTGGCCACGCATGTATACTGTGTTTTAACATTTAACCCCTTGCGCCCCGATATTCTATACGGGTTCATGCAGGCGGAACAATGTGATAATTGTATGCTATGACCTGACCAGTCTGAGGCGCGCTATCTCTTCACGAGAGTTCGCGCAGTGCACATACAAGTGGAAAAGCAGCTATAAATCTCTGCCTTATAAAAGCCATAGATTAAAAGTTGCGAGTGTGTTTATATATCTTCCCCTGTATCCCTCAATCCCTGACGCCTCATACAAGTGAGCTCGGGACGAGCGGACGTGTGGGAGGCATAGGGAGTCTCCCGTGCTGGCTTTGATGCCCGCGCCGGGACTTTACGCACACTGCATAAACTTGTGCTTGTGAACGTGATACAGATAGGATAGTTTTAAGGTTTTAATTAGGGTCACTCCTGATAGCCTCGTACAAGCAGGCCATCAGCGGTGGGTAACGGAGTGTGTGTACTCTACACAGTGTGTTAGTCTTGTGTCGCATAAATGGTGTGTCTCCGGGCTACAGAATGAGTCAAAGGTGTTATAGCATGATATTATAAGTTATTAATGGCATATTTAATGAAACATAATATTGTGTGCACATCACACAACAGCTCTGTAGGGGAGCTATACAGTACTAATATGTACATGTATGGACAGAAGCCACTTGTAATGGGTTTATCTTTTGAAGAGGTGTTTTTAACACCTTAGCTACTAGTGATTTGTAGCACAGCTATTTGAGACGAAGAGAAGACCGTGAAAGTCCTGGCGTACTGGGCTACTATACTGCTTAGCACACAGAAGTAGACCAGTGTTCAGGTGGAGAGGGTGCTGAGAGCCAGCTCTCTTTTACAGTATGGTAATCTGCCGTGGTTTGGCAGTGGAATTATTTAATGTAACCCTTGTAAAAAAATATATATCTTTTACAAAAAAATTGTCAAATATGATGTTTGAAAGCAGTATGTCTGTGTCTGTGTGCAATGCACTATTCTCCATATGCAGACCGCGGCCTTCTTACAGTAGGTGCAACTTCCAATGGCAGCCCATTCATCCAAACAGAAAAGTCCTATCTAATGGTATTAAACAACGTCAAACTCACCAACATTGCAGCTGTGCGAAAAGCTTGAATTATTCTCTTTCTATCCTCAAAGTGTTTGTTTCATAAACATCCACTGTAGACATGTTATGAGCTACTTTGTGTCCTTGCAGGTGATGGTTTTTCTAAGACAGATATGAAGCAGGGCCACCAATCTACAAGCTCACAGTGCATCGCAATGAGACACATTGTCTATTATTTTCTCCAGGAGAGAGCTGTCCTTGGTGGATTTTCTGCCATCCAAATTGTTTTAATTTGTGCCTTTGTACCGCGACGCTCCCGCCATGTAAAAGCTTCTGACAAACGGTAAACAGTGTGTGTTCGTTCCAATGATTCCTGAGTGTGTGTAGCGAGTAAATAAATGAGTTAACTTAAAGTACAGAATGTGAGTGCTTTCTCCTGCACTGTGTTTGTGGTTGTCAGTCAGACAGACAGACAGACGTGGCTGAGACCAACCTGTCGACTGTCAAGCTCGTCAGGCTGGGATAAATAAATCACACATTTAGGACTTGTGTAAAATGTCTGTGTTTATTTTTTATCTTGTTTTGACTGACAGACAGACTGGTGCTAAAGACAGCCTTTCGCTCCAGGGCCATGTTGTTCATGCCAGGTTTTCTGTTTCCAATTAACAGAAAACACACCTGATCACCCCCCCGCCAATTGATCAGGTGTGATCAATAAGGCTAATAGAGGGCGAGGCCGCCCGCGCATCATCGTGGTGGTGTGGACCAGAGCCATAGAGTAAGACAGAGTTACGCAAACTCCATTCACTTCATGGGGCTTCAGTCCAATGGCGGCTCTCCTACATATAGACTTCTATTGAGAATGGAGACAACCAACTGGAACAAGTCCTGGACCGGAAGTAGGCAGAAATGCATCGGACCCAGGCGGCAATAGCCCAGCTTTAATGATTTTAAATCCCTTTATTTTAGATTGTTTTGTAGTAATCGTACAACCTAAACATTACAGAGACTTTAGTTGTCACTGTACAATACTTTAAAACAGTTGTACATGTTGCTCTTATTTGCGCCGCCCTCGTTGAAAACAATGTATTTCCAACTCAAGCTTGTCTCAGTTCAGGCTGCGCTCGAGCGCTCGGTTTCTTCCCCCTCAATACCATAACTCTTCTATTAGATGGCTCTGGTGTGGACCGCATGCGTCAAATGTCCACGCCCCACCCAGTTATTATGAATACCTGCATTCTCTTATATGCCCATATATGGAGTTATTTGTTAGGCATGCCAAATGAGGCTTTTGTGATGGTTCTGGACAACCGGAAATGCACGGAGTACCCGTTCCACCCATCTTTCTGTGGCCCTTTTTTTCCCATATATGGATATTTCTGCGTGTCCCTTTATTCCTATATATATATGGAGTTCTGTGTTGTGATGTCAGATCAGGCCAGCTCCATATACAGTATGGAGCATGGGCAAGGGGCCCTAGCTGTCCAGATGCCTTTTGTGGCGGTTCTGGACAACCGTTGGTCCGACGGACTCGACACCGGGCACTTGCACTCCATGTGGGGGTGTGGAAACACGTGTGGTGGATTTGAAGTCGGTGGGGCGAACGGTTCTGGAGTTATACGTGCATCACAGCCGTACACACAGACGTACGTACAGTTGGAGGCCATCGATATTGTCCTTTTCTTTTTGCTGAGGTTTGCGTGATCTGCGCAAAAGGACAGTTAACCCATTTTGGGCGGGAACCCCTTTTGGTGTTTTAAACATGTTATAATTTAGCTATTGAAAAATAGCAGATCTACAAGCTGATAGCGCGCCACCGAGTGGCGCGCTACGAGCTTGTAGGTCTGCTACTTTTGAAAAATCGTGAAAATATTTATTGCAGAAAACTGGAGGATTTAGAAGGAATATTTTTACATTTTGAGGTCAGGCCTAAATGGGTCAAATGATAATGGACAATATCGGTGGCACCCAACTGTACAGGCAGACAGAGACATGTATAGATGGATAGATAGATAATCATTCATGCTTTTATGAGGTCAAATCAGTGTCGTTGAGCCGTTGTGTGCCATTTTGTTACTTTGTTTGCGAGGTTATAGCCTGGGGTCCACCTATGCTTTCCTAATGGCATAGGAAGCTCCAGGCAGGGGTCCGCAGGGAGAATCTAGACGCAGCTGCGCGACATGAGACTAATTATTAGAGCGACAGAGAGAGAGAGAGGAGTGTGTGTGTGTGTACATGTGTGCGTGTGTGCATCAATTTAACAAAGGTGCAGACGATCAGAAATCAGCAGAGAGTGATCGACGTTTGCGCTACTACTCTATGTCGAATTGAAGTGGACTCTGTTCCCGACTTTTTTTTTTCTTCCTGGAAATAAAAACGTCTGGGTTTCCGAGGCTAGCAGAGCAGCGTTTGTGTCCGTGGTGTGTTTTGGGCTGCCGCCGGTGCCTGTCATCATGTCTGCCTTGGCATTTCAAGGGTATAAACTTGGCATCCATCGTTCTTGTTGTTTAGCCCTAGAACCCCGAGGCGTGTCAGGCCTGACAACGGTTTGACTTTTGGAGACATGATGCGATAATGTGTCACGGTTGATCTTTTCCACGTCGTCGTGTCTGACAACCCAGACGTTTATTCCCAACGGGATGTTTACCGTTGGTTTCAAGTTCAACCAGTGTTCTTTTTATTCGTTTTATTTAGTCTTAGTCTTTTGAATAACACACCATTTAGTTCAATTTAGTCTTCTGAAAACCATTAGTCTTTTTAGTCATGAATTTTAGTGTTAATGCAATGTTAATTTTGCCAGAGAAGATTTAGTCTTAGTCTTTTGAATAACATACCCATTTTCTCTTAGTCCTATTTCATCTTCTGAACCTTAGTTTTGAGGGGCGCTAGCCCCACCTATATTCAGCTATATTGTAGATTTTTGTCCTAACACAAACATTAAATGCCATTGACAATGAATGGAGAATGTACGTCAAATGTGGACGAGCAAAATCGGCTACTTTTGTTTATTTCGGCTACTTTTTCATGATATTTTTTGGGTCTTTTCTGTCTTAATTTGATAGTGATATAGTGCAGGGGTTCTCAACGTTTTTGGCCGGGGACCCCCGAAAATGCTTTGGCAACGTCTCGGGACCCCCGCCCCGCCCCCTCCCGACCCCCAATATAAATTGACTGCTACAATAACCTTAAACCATTTTGGGCGGGAACCCCTTTTGGTGTTTTAAGCATTGTTATAATTTAGCTATTTAAAAATAGCAGATCTACAAGCTCATAGCGCGCCACCGAGTGGCGCGCTACGAGCTTGTAGGTCTGCTATTTTTGAAAAATAGCAGACCTAAATAATTTGGGGACCCCCTAAAATAATTTGGCGACCCCCCCGAGGGGTCGCGACCCACGGGTTGAGAACCCCTGATATAGTGTACAGTAAGTTGACAGGAAATGGGGGGGAGAGAGATGGGGAGTGACATGCAGCAAAGGTCGTTGGGATCGGGGAGTCGAAACCGTGACTGCACGGCGTGCACGCTGTCAGGCTGGATCAGGGACCCCCCCCCCCCCCTTACTGCACGCTGTCAGGCTGGATCAGGGACCCCCCCCCCTTACTGCACGCTGTCAGGCTGGATCAGGGACCCCCCCCCCCCTCCTTACTGCACGCTGTCAGGCTGGATCAGACCCCCCCCCTCCTTACTGCACGCTGTCAGGCTGGATCAGACCCCCCCCCTCCTTACTGCACGCTGTCAGGCTGGATCAGACCCCCCCCCTCCTTACTGCACGCTGTCAGGCTGGATCAGGGACCCCCCCCCCCCCTTACTGCACGCTGTCAGGCTGGATCAGGGACCCCCCCCCTCCTTACTGCACGCTGTCAGGCTGGATCAGACCCCCCCCCCCCTTACTGCACGCTGTCAGGCTGGATCAGGGACCCCCCCCCTCCTTACTGCACGCTGTCAGGCTGGATCAGGGACCCCCCCCCCCTTACTGCACGCTGTCAGGCTGGATCAGACCCCCCCCCTCCTTACTGCACGCTGTCAGGCTGGATCAGACCCCCCCCCTCCTTACTGCACGCTGTCAGGCTGGATCAGGGACCCCCCCTCCCTTACTGCACGCTGTCAGGCTGGATCAGGGACCCCCCCCCCCCCTTACTGCACGCTGTCAGGCTGGATCAGGGACCCCCCCCCCTTACTGCACGCTGTCAGGCTGGATCAGGGACCCCCCCCCCCCCCTTACTGCACGCTGTCAGGCTGGATCAGGGACCCCCCCCCCCCTTACTGCACGCTGTCAGGCTGGATCAGGGACCCCCCCCCGCTGTCAGGCTGGATCAGGGACCCCCCCCCCCTTACTGCACGCTGTCAGGCTGGATCAGGGACCCCCCCCCCCCTTACTGCACGCTGTCAGGCTGGATCAGGGACCCCCCCCCGCTGTCAGGCTGGATCAGGGACCCCCCCCCCCCCTTACTGCACGCTGTCAGGCTGGATCAGGGACCCCCCCCGCTGTCAGGCTGGATCAGGGACCCCCCCCCCCTTACTGCACGCTGTCAGGCTGGATCAGGGACCCCCCCCGCTGTCAGGCTGGATCAGGGACCCCCCCCCCCCTTACTGCACGCTGTCAGGCTGGATCAGGGACCCCCCCCGCTGTCAGGCTGGATCAGGGACCCCCCCCCCCCTTACTGCACGCTGTCAGGCTGGATCAGGGACCCCCCCCCCCCCTTACTGCACGCTGTCAGGCTGGATCAGGGACCCCCCCCCCCCCTTACTGCACGCTGTCAGGCTGGATCAGGGACCCCCCTCCTTACTGCACGCTGTCAGGCTGGATCAGGGACCCCCCCCCCCCCCCCTTACTGCACGCTGTCAGGCTGGATCAGGGACCCCCCCCCCTTACTGCACGCTGTCAGGCTGGATCAGGGACCCCCCCCCCCCCCTTACTGCACGCTGTCAGGCTGGATCAGGGACCCCCCCCCTTACTGCACGCTGTCAGGCTGGATCAGGGACCCCCCCCCCCCTTACTGCACGCTGTCAGGCTGGATCAGGGACCCCCCCCCCCCTTACTGCACGCTGTCAGGCTGGATCAGGGACCCCCCCCCCCCCTTACTGCACGCTGTCAGGCTGGATCAGGGACCCCCCCCCCCCTTACTGCACGCTGTCAGGCTGGATCAGGGACCCCCCTCCTTACTGCACGCTGTCAGGCTGGATCAGGGACCCCCCCCCCCCCCCTTACTGCACGCTGTCAGGCTGGATCAGGGACCCCCCCCCCTTACTGCACGCTGTCAGGCTGGATCAGGGACCCCCCCCCCCCCCTTACTGCACGCTGTCAGGCTGGATCAGGGACCCCCCCCCTTACTGCACGCTGTCAGGCTGGATCAGGGACCCCCCCCCCCCTTACTGCACGCTGTCAGGCTGGATCAGGGACCCCCCCCCCCCCTTACTGCACGCTGTCAGGCTGGATCAGGGACCCCCCCCCCCCCCTTACTGCACGCTGTCAGGCTGGATCAGGGACCCCCCCCCCCCCCCCCTCCTTACTGCACGCTGTCAGGCTGGATCAGGGACCCCCCCCCCCCCCTTACTGCACGCTGTCAGGCTGGATCAGGGACCCCCCCTCCTTACTGCACGTTGTCAGGCTGGATCAGGGACCCCCCCACGCTGTCAGGCTGGATCAGGGACCCCCCCCCCTTACTGCACGCTGTCAGGCTGGATCAGGGACCCCCCCCCCCCTTACTGCACGCTGTCAGGCTGGATCAGGGACCCCCCCCCCCTTACTGCACGCTGTCAGGCTGGATCAGGGACCCCCCCCCCCTTACTGCACGCTGTCAGGCTGGATCAGGGACCCCCCCCCCCCCTTACTGCACGCTGTCAGGCTGGATCAGGGACCCCCCCCCCCTTACTGCACGCTGTCAGGCTGGATCAGGGACCCCCCCCCCCCCCCCCTTACTGGACGCTGTCAGGCTGGATCAGGGACCCCCCCCTCCTTACTGCACGCTGTCAGGCTGGATCAGGGACCCCCCCCCTTACTGCACGCTGTCAGGCTGGATCAGGGACCCCCCCCCCCTTACTGCACACTGTCAGGCTGGATCAGGGACCCCCCCCCTTACTGCACACTGTCAGGCTGGATCAGGGACCCCCCCCCCCTTACTGCACACTGTCAGGCTGGATCAGGGACCCCCCCCTTAACTCTGAGAGCAGTGCCGTCTGTCGCTACCTATACGCGCAATATGCGATGCGAGTAGGGCAACACGCCGAGGGGGGGCAACACGCCGAGGGGGGGCAACACGCCGAGGGGGGGCAACACGCCGAGGGGGGGCAACACGCCGAGGCGGGGCAACAAAATGTGCCAAAAAAGTGCCAAACCGACCCTCAAAATAAAAAGTCTCTGCGGCTCCACCACGTAATAACGAGCGGCCGTGTGTGCATCCACGCAAACGGCGAAAATAGTCGATCTGCAGGAAATGGAGTTAATGGACCATGGTGACATTGATGAGGAAATGGAGTTAATGGACCATGGTGACATTGATGAGGAAATGGAGTTAATGGACCATGGTGACATTGATGAGGAAATGGAGTTAATGGACCATGGTGACATTGATGAGGAAATGGAGTTAATGGACCATGGTGACATTGATCTGCATGAGGAAATGGAGTTAATGGACCATGGTGACATTGATCTGCATGAGGAAATGGAGTTAATGGACCATGGTGACATTGATCTGCATGAGGAAATGGAGTTAATGGACCATGGTGACATTGATCTGCATGAGGAAATGGAGTTAATGGACCATGGTGACATTGATCTGCATGAGGAAATGGAGGTAATGGACCATGGTGACATTGATCTGCATGAGGAAATGGAGTTAATGGACCATGGTGACATTGATCTGCATGAGGAAATGGAGTTAATGGACCATGGTGACATTGATCTGCATGAGGAAATGGAGTTAATGGACCATGGTGACATTGATCTGCATGAGGAAATGGAGTTAATGGACCATGGTGACATTGATCTGCATGAGGAAATGGAGTTAATGGACCATGGTGACATTGATCTGCATGAGGAGATGGAGTTAATGGACCATGGTGACATTGATCTGCATGAGGAAATGGAGTTAATGGACCATGGTGACATTGATCTGCATGAGGAAATGGAGTTAATGGACCATGGTGACATTGATCTGCATGAGGAAATGGAGGTAATGGACCATGGTGACATTGATCTGCATGAGGAAATGGAGTTAATGGACCATGGTGACATTGATCTGCATGAGGAAATGGAGTTAATGGACCATGGTGACATTGATCTGCATGAGGAAATGGAGTTAATGGACCATGGTGACATTGATCTGCATGAGGAAATGGAGTTAATGGACCATGGTGACATTGATCTGCATGAGGAAATGGAGTTAATGGACCATGGTGACATTGATCTGCATGAGGAGATGGAGTTAATGGACCATGGTGACATTGATCTGCATGAGGAAATGGAGTTAATGGACCATGGTGACATTGATCTGCATGAGGAAATGGAGTTAATGGACCATGGTGACATTGATCTGCATGAGGAAATGGAGTTAATGGACCATGGTGACATTGATCTGCATGAGGAAATGGAGTTAATGGACCATGGTGACATTGATCTGCATGAGGAAATGGAGTTAATGGACCATGGTGACATTGATCTGCATGAGGAAATGGAGTTAATGGACCATGGTGACATTGATCTGCATGAGG